>NC_090655.1:237058394-237375652 GCF_040937935.1 Hyperolius riggenbachi
GAAGATCAGAGGAAATGTAAGCTAGAGAAAAAAAGGAAAGGTGATGGAGGTGGAGCAGTATGTAGAAGCACACAAGGAGCTCTATAAGGACACCATGATGGAGAATCAGCCTTCCTTCCCATCACCAGGTAAGAGGAGACTTTTATTTTTTGTAAAGGAGAGAGCAGCATGGAGGGTCCATTTAGATCAGTGCTGGGAAAGCTACGGCCCCAGGCCCTACCCGGTCCACACGTGCTGTAACGTCCGGATTCCTGTCCTCCCCCTTCCCTCCCTGCAGAGTGGCAAGAGGGATAACTTGCCTAATTGCCACTTCCAGACTCAGGTCTCCAAGGCAACAGTGGCATTATGTGACATGCCGCCAGTAAGTGCCTGCGGCCCGGGCAGCTTAAAGTTTTCCCACGCCTGACCTAGATCCTCCATCATCTGATAATCACATAGAGACAGTATATTCAGTCAGTGTGTGTTTCCTACAGATAGATCCAGTAACAGAAACCCACCAGAGAGATGTACAGGTCCTCTTTGTTCTTGGGATTGTCCACAGGAAGATCTCACCACCCCTCACCATTATCAGGTAGGTTGAACTTGATATCTAGAGCTAGAAGTGACTTCAGACAATCTGAGGTTATGTTCTTCTTCACCTGGAAGATTTTATTTTCAGCTTTACTATTTTGTGTATTTAGGCAGAAGAGCTGAGATACATGAAGCCCGAGGAAGAAGAGACATATGTGATGGGTGATCAGCAGTCTATGGAGAAGGGGGACATGATGAGGACAATTAAAGAGGAAGAAGAGGAGATCTCTGAGGGTTATAATCAGCAGTCTATAGAGGAGAGTGACATCATGACGTTAATTATAAAGGAAGAAGAGGAGACGTATGTGATGAGTGATCAGCAGTCTACCAAGGAAGGTGACGTCGTGAGGACAATTAAAGAGGAAGACGAAGACCTAAAAAGCTGGGGTAAATCTCTTTTTTTTTTTTTTAAATAAAATGTTGTTCTCTATCAAATATGTGCACACTGGACAATGTACTGGTGACATTAAGTCAATAACTGAGGAAGGTTGCTGTAAAGAAATGTCACCTGTGAGGGATCATTACCCGATCTCTCAGGCCTTCTACTCCATTGACAGGGATCACCTCGGATAAAGAGGTTGTTCCAAAAGAATTATGATACCCCTTTCGGACCATGAGGTTTTGGCCCCTTTAAAGGACAAATGGGAGGATTTTCTTTTCAAAAAAAGATCTACTTATATGGGGCTACCATCCAGCCCCTGGAAGCCGATATGTCCCTTGCCGCAGCTCCACTTCCAGCCGGTGTCCAGTGGTCCCCTGCATTACAGATGCCAACTAGCATCTACTGTGCCTGCACAGAACACTCTAGACCACGTCAGTGCGATTGCGAGTGGTACTTGCGCAGGTGCAGTAGATGCCGACCTGGCAAGGTTGGCCTCTGCAATGGAGGGGACCCCAGGCCACCGGCTGGCAGTGGAACTGTGGCGAGGGCACAGGAAGTAAGTAAATCTTTTTTTTCTTAATTATTATTATTTTCCTCGGACGGAGGTACAGAGCTCAGCTGTCTTTAGACGCATCAGGCTTAAGCAGCCACAAGGGTGGCATAGTTATAGCTACACGCGGTCCTGAATTGGTTAAGGGATAAAAAAAAAAGATTGTCACATGAAAGATCTTAGAAGGTATTTTGTTCATGGAGACAAATAAAAGGTTTGTCAGTGATTAAGATGTGGAATGCATTGCCACAGGAAGTCGTTATGGCAAACTCTATACCTGCATTTAAAGGGGACTTAGATGCTTTCCTTGCGTTGAAAGACATCCATGGCTACAATTACTAGGTTATGCCTAATGATGTTGATCCAGGGATTTTATCTGATTGCCATCTGGAGTCAGGAAGGAATTTTTCCCTTTTGGGGCTAATTGGACCATGCCTTGTGGGTTTTTTTTCGCCTTCCTCTGGATCAACAGGGGTATGTGGGGGACGGGCTGGAGTTGTACTTTGTACTGGTTGAACTCGATGGACGTATGTCTTTTTTCAACCAAAATAACTATGTAACTATGTAAGTGTTCCAGTTATCCTGTATTTGCTTCAGGAAGGAGTAGATAAGGGACATGCCACCAGTATTTTGAATTCAGGTGGCCATCCTTTCTACTTTTCTAGATATCAAGCTGGCTATGGATGATTTTACTATGAGATTCCTCAGATCAATGTGGAGAAGAGTAGACCAGTTCCCTCTAAGGTGGACCCCCCTTGAGTTCTTTCTTGCGTAATAATGAAAGCCCATTTCGAACCACTTGATAGAGACTTCAATAAAATACCTTACTCCTAAAGTTGTTTTCATCACCTCTATTACCTCATCGAGAAAAGAATGAGAGATTGAGACTATTCATCTAAGATCCATTCATGGCACTTTTTACGATTCATTCATTCATTTTATACCTGACCCCATTTTTCTACCTAAAGTAAATACAGGTTTGCAGAAGTCACAAGAGATCATTTTCTTTCATCTTTCCTGGACCACAAAAACAAGAAGAAAACATGTCCACATCTAATAGGACTTATAGCTCACTCTAGAAGGCAGGGCTCTGGAGTCAGTACAAAAATTATCCGACTCCTCAGTTTATGAAACCACCGACTCAAGGAACCTATAAATTGTTCCAACTCTGACTCCACGGCCCTGCTACAAGGTCTGTATTGACCTTAAAAGCATGTAAAGCTTGGGACATAGGAGGACATGCGACAGGTGAGAGTACTGCCAACACTCTGCATCGGTCGTCCCCAAATCGCCAAACCAGCACACGAGGTGTGTGTGGAAAGTCACACACAGGCTCCACGTGCTATAACATCTGCTGCCACAAGGGGCTCCAATGCAGAAGTACAGCGGACAACTTGCAGCAGTGGACAGGTAAAGTATTTTCACGCACGGGCACCGGGGTCACATATAACATTTGGGGGACATTAGCTGGGGTTGGGAAGGCGGTGTCACAAGGCTGATTCCTGAAAGATTTCATGCTAAAAATCAATTGGGAATCAGCCTGCAGTGTACGGGCAACCAACAGATCTCTCTCCAATCAGATTCTATCAGAGACAGATCTGTCTTTTATTAAAATCTGCCCATACATCACTACATCTATAGGCACTTTAAATCTAACTTGAGTTTTGCTTTCCTAAACAGAGGAGCAGGAAGTTACCTCCATGTATCACTTCAATCAGTGAGTGAATATGGAAATCATGTCCCTATATACGATTCCTAGTGGTTCTGGTTCTCCAAGACATTACTGGGTAATATTTAACACCTTCTCTTTTGTTTTCACACGTTGCCAAACCAGGCTTGACCCTAACGCACATATAAAGTTTAGTAAAACCACTTCCCTATATAGCAGTCTTGCTGCTTGGACTGCTATAGGGATATACTACACAATGGATTGTGTCATAGACAGTATTCAATTTCTTTGGGCTGGAGCATATGCCCACAAAGGTCAGATCGGTGAGTGTTTCTGCAGGGGTCTTTGCTGATCCCCCCCCCAAGGCACAATGTGCTTAAGTGTTGGGGTGTAGCTATCCCACAAGACTCTCACTTTGTTTGATACTGAACCCCCTGGGTAAATTGTTGAACAGCAATCAGTGTCTGTCTATGCAACCATCTGTCAATGCATCAACTTGGTCCATAAGTATGCACCCAGGCTAATACATGACATATATCACAGTAAAGTCCCCATAGGGGACACAATTGCCTTCATGGAAGGTAGCTGGGTGGGAAATTGTTCACCACAAGGTGTGTGAGCAGTGCAATATAGATGCCCAGATAGTGTCACTCAACAATTGTTTCACCTCATGAAAAGAGGCGTCGTCAGGAGTTTGTGATACACAACATTCATATATTTACAATATAATACAATATATACAGCCCTCCACCCGACCAACAGAGATTCACCCAGCACCACGCTCAAGTCAGAGCTGAGTGTGTTATCAGACAGGACGCTTAAATAGCACTGTTTCCCCTACGCCCCTCTTAGCCAACTCCTCCCCTCCTGTATACACCTATGCTTGCTCCCCTCTCACCTTGCTGAGCGCATTTGTCGGCGCTCTGTATACCTTAAACCTCCTCCTTCGTCCAGTGTATATCACTCTCATGTTTTGCCGGCGTGTGACGCCATTTCCTATGACGTCACATCCGTCGGCTGTGTTGTGTACGCTGATTGGCTGGCCAGGCTGGATTGAGTAGTTGCTCACTTGTTGTCATGGCAACCCATACGCCACGCACGGAGGCTTTGTTTACCTCTCGTGCGTGTATCGGGCAGTGCTCTTGCGATTATCGTATGTGCCCTATACAGTATTTATACCCACCTGTGCTGCTTCTACGCATCCCCACTAGACCTGCCAGGTAACTTCAATGCTGCTACATGCTTGTCATAGCAGCCAGTATACAGTGCACAGGGTAAAAAGATCACTCATCCGTATCTAGATCACTGTCGGTGCGGATGGTTGGGACTTCGATTGACACACATGTACACTAGACAAAGGTTTGTCACAGTCTGTAAGTATATACAGAATCTGTGACATGGAGACCCTGATAAGAATATAGCTTTGCCCTGGGTCTCTAATCATGGACATTTGTCAAATACCAGCTCCGCCAGCCAGTGGTACCCTGATTAGGAAAGATGGAATGAGGTGAGTACTGTGGGAAAAAGGGACCGATAGGGGGAGAGGGGGGGGACCTGCCACATATGAAGTGCATTGAACTCAAAATCCAATCAGGAACAGAGCCGGCAGACATTATTGCCTATAGGTAAAAGGTGTAGAAAATATGAATTAGTCTATGCCAACTATGCAGAGTGCATCAGTAGAGCACTATTATTGTCAGCAAGCTCAGAGAAAGGTTTAAATGAAACCTTTGACAGAGAACTCCTCGTTGAGGCCCCTTGGGGCTACAGAATCCAATCGGAAAATCCATGCTAATTCAAGCTGTAGCAACTTTTTATCTAAATCTCCACCTCTCTTGCCCTGTTTCCACTGCTGAACCCCCCAAAAGGAGATGTTGAGTGGATCGGAGGGGTGATGCTCATTCATGTGTTTTGCAACTGAGGTCTCGTCTTTCAGAGCTCTCGTCGTTTTCCCCACATAAATCAGATCACATTCACATGTGGCTGCATAGACCAAACCTCGAGTATTACAATTTACAAAGGACCTGGTCGTAAAAGTCCTATTTGTAGCTTTTGCCCAGAAGTCCTTCTTTTTTGCTACATATGGGCAGGCCTTGCAGTGGCCACATTTAAAACACCCACTAGGCTTAGGTGGTAACCAGTTTAAATGTGTCCTGACCTCTTTGTTGCAAGAAAATGCACTATGGACTAGCATGTCCCTCAGATTCTCAGTTCGTCTATATGTAATAGACGGTTTGACTGATAGGTGTTTTGTTAATTCCTTGTCCTGATGTAGGACGGGCCAATATTTATTCATAATTTCATAGATTTGGTGCGATTGTTTGGAAAAGGAACCTATCAGCCTAACTGTAGATGTTTCTTTTGATGCTGGGGGTGGTTTCTTATCCCTTAGGGTGTCCTCTCTTACTTCTTTTAGCTCTTGTGTACGCTCTTTCAATAACTCTCTCTGGGAAGCCTCTCTGTTCAAATCTACTTCTCAGGAGTGTGCTTTCTTCTTCAAAACTGTCTTCGGTCGAGCAATTTCTCCTTGCCCTTAGGAATTGGCCAACTGGGATACCTGCTTTTAAAGACCTGGGGTGGGCACTATCCCAGTGAAGTAAGGCATTTGTAGCTGTCTCCTTCCTAAAGATTCTGGTGTTGAGGGAGCCCTCCATATCCTTTGTAATTTCCAGATCCAGGAACGCAATTTTGTTCGGGTCAATCTCAAATGTAAAGTGCATTCCTATTTTGTTGGTGTTTAGTAATTCCACAAAACTCACAAAAAGATCTTTTGGCCCCTCCCACAGAAGTAACACGTCATCGATAAATCTTCCCCAAAAGGAGATATGTGATGTGAAAAACAGTAGGTCTTCATTGAAGACACATGTGTCTTCCCACCAGCCCAGGAACAGATTTGCATATGAGGGGGCACACGCCGTCCCCATAGCACTGCCCCTGAGCTGGTGGTACCACCTGTCATCAAACATGAACGTGTTGTGGGTCAAGATAAAAGTCAGGGCTTTAAGTAGAAAGTCAGAATGGGCATTCAAATGTACACCTCTAGATCTGAGGAAGTATTGTACTGCCTGGATGCCGAGGTCATGTCTGATGTTGCTGTATAATGCCTCGACATCCAGGCTAGCTAGCAATGTAGTTTTGGATACCTGAAGTTTCTAATAATATCTGCCGGCTCTGTTCCTGATTGGATTTTGAGTTCAATGCACTTCATATGTGGCAGGTCCCCCCCCTCTCCCCCTATCGGTCCCTTTTTCCCACAATACTCACCTCATTCCATCTTTCCTAATCAGGGTACCACTGGCTGGCGGAGCTGGTATTTGACAAATGTCCATGATTAGAGACCCAGAGCAAAGCTATATTCTTATCAGGGTCTCCATGTCACAGATTCTGTATATACTTACAGACTGTGACAAACCTTTGTCAAGTGTACATGTGTGTCAATCGAAGTCCCAACCATCCGCACCGACAGTGATCTAGATACGGATGAGTGATCTTTTCCAGGGCTGTGGAGTCGGACCAAAAATCCACCGACTCCGACTCCTCAGTTTAGGATTCCTCCGACTCCGACTCCTCTAATTTGCATATTACAATTTTGTTGATTAAAAGTATGTAACATGAAATTCGTCTCTTAACTGCCAACGCTTAGGAATTTTACAAGACAACTGAAGTGAGAAGGATATGTAGACTACTATATTTATTCCCTTTAGACTAAAACTAGTCCTTGGTAAGAGTACTTGTAAAAGGTACAGGCCGGAACAAAGAACATCCATCAGGCCCTAGGCAATGTAACTGTGGGTACATGTAAGAATAATGTGCAGGTACTCTGCAGGGGAATGAGGAGATTCTTCCTCTATTACACATTCTTCATGCACAATCTGAACAAGGTTTATGGGTGACAGACAACACCTCTGTGTTCAATGTGCACAGCATTCTCAGTGGATTCCCTGCAGCTCTGTGGAGAGTGCATATGGAGAGTATAGTACTACTGTGTAACAAAGTAAACCTGAGACAGATGAAATTAAAGTTTTATACATACCTGGGGCTTCCTCCAGCCGCCTTCAGGATAATCAGTCCCTCGTTGTCCTCCTCCATCACCTGGATCTTCTGCTATGAGTCCAGGTACTTGAGCCAGTCTGGCGTAGTGCGCATGCACACACTCCGCCGCCGGGAGCATACTACACCTGTGCAGCACTATTGCGCAGGTGCAGAATGTTCCTGGTTGTGGGAGCGGCATGCGGCCGGACAGCGCTGACTGGCTGAATTACCAGGACTCATATCAGAAGATCCGGGTGGTGGAGGACAGCGAGGGACTGATTAGCCTGAAGGGGGCTCGAGGAAGCCTCAGGTATGTATAACACTTTACTTTTCATCCGTCTCAGGTACCCTTTAATTTGTAGTCACCAAACCAAATTAACAACATATCAAATTATTTGATTTCATCAGCAAAGGGAGTGCATACATTTGCATAAATCAGCATCAGTGCAGAATTATTTCCATCGCATTGACCATCTCTATTAGTGACACAGCTACACATCAGGCTTTATTCTTACAGCATAGATG
This sequence comes from Hyperolius riggenbachi, assembly GCF_040937935.1. Lineage (NCBI taxonomy): Eukaryota > Metazoa > Chordata > Amphibia > Anura > Hyperoliidae > Hyperolius > Hyperolius riggenbachi. The sequence continues at coordinate 237,066,123 of NC_090655.1, forward strand.
TTATTTAGTATATATAAGAGATTCCTGTGTACACATCATATATACAGTCACAATCAGATGTGTATATCTGACCTTAAAAATACGGGGACTGCTTTATTGAAGCAGCACAAGTAACTAATTTTGATTGGTTTATTTCATTTTTGTGGACTAAGCACAGCTATTACTGTATATATACTGTATGTATACATTATTTTTAATGACTATTATCTGAGAAATAGAACATTTTATCATATTTTCTATTTTAATTACAGTTACAAATTCATTAGGAGTCGGAGTCGGTGCATTTTTTCCCGACTCCGACTCCAGGCACCCAAAATTGCCCGACTCCACGACTCCGACTCCACAGCCCTGCTAGCATGTCCCTCCAATCACATATGCTGTGCTACTAGTCCTAGCATGTCCCTCCAATCACATATGCTGTGCTACTAGTCCTAGCATGTCCCTCCAATCACATATACTGTGCTACTAGTCTTACCATGTCCCTATAATCACATATACTGTGCTACTAGTCCTAACATGTCCCTCCAATCACATACACTGTGCTACTAGTCCTCACATGTGCCTCCAATCACATACACTACTAGTGCATTTTTTTCCCGACTCCGACTCCAGGCACCCAAAATTGCCCGACTCCACGACTCCGACTCCACGACTCCGACTCCACAGCCCTGCTTTTAACCCTGTGCACTGTATACTGGCTGCTATGACAAGCATGTATTAGCATCGCAATGTCCGCATTGAAGTTACCTGGCAGGTCTAGTGGGGATGCGTAGAAGCAGCACAGGTGGGTATAAATACTGTATAGGGCACATACGATAATCGCAAGAGCACTGCCCGATACACGCACGAGAGGTAAACAAAGCCTCCGTGCGTGGCGTATGGGTTGCCATGACAACAAGTGAGCAACTACTCAATCCAGCCTGGCCAGCCAATCAGCGTACACAACACGGCCGACGGATGTGCCGTCATAGGAAATGGCGTCACACGCCGGCAAAACATGAGAGTGATATACACTGGACGAAGGAGGAGGTTTAAGGTATACAGAGCGCCGACAAATGCGCTCAGCAAGCTGAGAGGGGAGCAAGCATAGGTGTATACAGGAGGGGAGGAGTTGGCTAAGAGGGGCGTAGGGGAAACAGTGCTATTTAAGCGTCCTGTCTGATAACACACTCAGCTCTGACTTGAGCGTGGTGCTGGGTGAATCTCTGTTGGTCAGGTGGAGGGCTGTATATATTGTATTATATTGTAAATATATGAATGTTGTGTATCACAAACTCCTGACGACGCCTCTTTTCATGAGGTGAAACAATTGTTGAGTGACACTATCTGGGCATCTATATTGCACTGCTCACACACCCTGTGGTGAACAATTTCCCACCCAGCTACCTTCCATGAAGGCAATTGTGTCCCCTATGGGGACTTTACTGTGATATATGTCATGTATTAGCCTGGGTGCATACTTATGGACCAAGTTGATGCATTGACAGATGGTTGCATAGACAGACACTGATTGCTGTTCAGCGTTTTACCCAGGGGGTTCAGTATCAAACAAAGTGAGAGTCTTGTGGATAGCTACACCCCAATACTTAAGCACATTGTGCCTTGGGGGGGATCAGCAAAGACCCCTGCAGAAACACTCACCGATCTGACCTTTGTGGGCATATGCTCCAGCCCAAAGAAATTGAATACTGTCTATGACACAATCCATTGTGTAGTATATCCCTATAGCAGTCCAAGCAGCAAGACTGCTATATAGGGAAGTGGTTTTACTAAACTTTTTATGTGCCTTAGGGTCAAGCCTGGTTTGGCAACGTGTGAAAATTTATGTTTACCTGCACAAACTATTTCGGTAGTGAGATAACCTTCTCTTTTGTGCAGTAGCAGTGGTCAGCCACTGTGACAGATCTGGCCAAAAAGTAATTACCACTAACAAATGAGTAGGAGATACTGTACACCATATGAGAGGTTCATCACCATTCCTCAGTATAACACCATAGTGCCAACAAATGAGGAGGAGATACTGTACACCATATGAAAGGCCCATCTCCATTCCTCAGTATAACATCACAGCTCCAACAAATGAGGAGGAGATACTGTACACCATATGAAAGTCCCATCTCCATTCCTAAGTATAACATCATAGCACCAACACATGAGGAGGAGATACTGTACACCATATGAAAGGTCCATCTCCATTCCTCAGTATAACATCATAGTGCCAACAAATGAGGAGGAGATACTGTACACCATATGAAAGGTACATCTCCATTACATGACCTATGAATGACATCACTGTTCCACAATATCCCATAGCTAGTTTGTTTGTGCCACATCTATGACTACACAAAATATAATGGTATAATTTTCCTCCAGCAGGGGGAGACGATGTTGAGAGCAATATAATGGAATCTCATAGGTCACATCTGGATGATGTAGCAGAAGATAATGGTGTCACACAACGTTTTACAGAAGAAATTTCCATGACTGGAAATACACAACACAGGGGTCAGAATACAGATAGAGGAACAGATCCATCTAATCTGCAGGAATCTTCTTGTACATCACATCATGCCACACATACAGAATATCAAAGATTAGCATATCCGGAATGCAGAAAACCTGAAGCATCACTTTCTGCGCACCAGAAAAAGCAGTCACCCAAGTTGCAATGGTCATGTTCAGAGTGTGGGAAATGTTTTACTCGGAAAACTTCTCTTCGTGTGCATCAGAGAATTCACACAGGAGAGCGTCCTTTCTGCTGTTCAGTGTGTGGGAAATGTGTCACTCAGAAATCAGAGCTTCTGTTACACATGAGAAGTCATACTGGAGAGCGTCCTTATTCCTGTTCAGAATGTGGGAAAGGTTTCATTCAGAAAGGAGATCTCCTTATACACCAGAGAGTTCACACAGGCGAGCGGCCTTATTCCTGTTCAGAGTGTGGGAAATCTTTTACACAGAAAGGAGATCTCCTTAGACACCAGAAAAATCACACAGGTGAGCGTCCACATTGCTGTTCAGAATGTGGTAAATGTTTCCATGAGAAAAGACATCTTCTTGCACACCAAAATACACACACAGGTGAGCGGCCTTTTTCCTGTTCAGAGTGTGGGAAATGTTTTCTTTGGAAATCAAATCTTGTTACACACCAAAAAATACACACAGGTGAGCGGCCTTATTCATGTCTAGAGTGTGGAAAATGTTTCTTTGAGAAAGGTAAACTTGTTAGGCACCAGAGCGTTCACACAGGTGACCGTCCTTTTTGCTGTTCAGTATGTGGGAAATGTTTCAGTCAGAAAGGAGATCTTTTTAGACATCAGAAAAATCACACAGGTGAACATCCTTAATCCTGTTTCGGAGTGTTGGAAATGAAATGTTACATTCAAAAAGGTGATCTTATACATTAAAAATAGCACACAGGTGAGCGGCCTTATTCCTGTTCAGTGTGGGAAATGTTTTTTTAAGAAAAGTAAACTTCTCACACACCAGAGGAGTCATACAGGTGAGCGCCCTTTTTCTTGTTCAGAGTGTGGGAAATGTGCAGAAAGGTGTGGGAAATGTTTCAGTGAAAAAGTAAGCCTACTTACACACCAGATAAGTCACACGGGAGAGCGACCGTTAGTCTGTGAGGATGCTGTAAATGATTCAGGGTAGGCTCACACTAAACTAGATAATAGACTTTTTGCTGGAAACAGACATTTTGATGGGCCCCATGTTATTTACAGGATCTGTTCACATATATCCATTTTGAATGTGTCAATTTGCGGTAGTGGAATGCAAAGCTCCGCCTTAGGCTGGGTTCCCACTGCGCCGAGAGTCACAATGGATGTGATGTACAATCCATTGTGGCCGTCCTTATATCCATAGTGTGCATAGAAACGGACATGTCATTGATACTATACCAGAAAACATGTGACTTTGCATTCCGTTGCTATAACAGATAAGTGGAAAGCAGCACATGTGTGGTTAAATCCTAGTCTCAGGGTTAAATGCTTACCTCATGCTAGGTAATTTGTCCTGACAGGTGATCGCTCTGACCCTCTCGGAATTGCAGCCAGGAAACAAGGAAGAGGACCGCTGCAACCACCTACAGCAAGCCAAAAGGGAGTCAGGGATCCATGGAACTCATACAACCGACAGAAAAGGAGATTCCGCTACACCAAATGGCTGGGTGAAAAAAGTCTCCATTTATTGTCACATCAGTGGATACAAAGGTTAAAAGCTCACGCGTATCTGAGCTCGCAGCTCCTTAATCATAGCTATGATTAAGGAGCTGTGAGCTCCGATACGCGTGAGCTTTTAACCTTTGTATCCACTGATGTGACAATAAATGGAGACTTTTTTCACCCAGCCATTTGGTGTAGCGGAATCTCCTTTTCTGTCGGAATTGCAGCCATTGCAAATTTTTTTTTCAAATTTATGTCCGAGGCTCTGGCCACACCCATCTGCATTGCGGCACGCCCCCAGCTCAGCAGCCTCAGCCTAATTTAATTGATGGCTGCGAAGCTGGGGGCGGGCCATGGCAACACAGGTGGAGGTTTCCAAAAAGCTTAGCCAGATTTCAGAAACACAGCTGTGATTGCGCACCCAAGGAGAGGGGCGGAGCATCTCCTGAGTCCCAATTATGTTTGATCAAGTAAGTATTTAACCCTGAAACTCCCCCCCCCCCCCCCATTCCAAACCTGCAGCATTAGTCTGAATGAAAGGCTCTGACATTTCATACTCGAGGCAGCCTGAGATCACTTGTGCAGCAACGTAATGAATGGTGTAAACAAAAGCCAACTAATCAGGCTTCAGAGGAGTCCTGGTGAACGGAGCACTGGCAGAACATTCATGCTGTGATTGGATGGAGAAGCTTTATTAATTGTCACCTGTGAGCGATGCACAGAGCGCCTGGTTAAAGGACAACTGAAGTGAGAGGCATATAGCCTATTTATTTATATTTATTTCCTTTTAAGCAATACTAGTTACCTGGCTGTCCTGCTGATCATCTGCCTCTAATACTTTTAGCCATAGACCCTGAACAAGCATGCACCAGATCAGGTGTTTCTGACATTATTGTCAGATTGGACTAGATTAGCTGCATGCTTGTTTCTAGTGTTATTCAGACACTACTGCAGCCAAATAGATCAGCTGGGCTGCCAGGCAACTGGAATTATTTAAAATGAAATAAATATGGCAGCCTCCATATACCACTTACTTCAGTTTTTGTGTGAATCACAACCACTTGATTTTGCAGGAGACTGAAAGTAACTAAAAAGCCTTGTTACCAAAAAGCAATGCAAAAAATTGGTGACTCCGCATTATCAGACTGGACCGATCTATACGTAATCCATATGCTGCACTGTACTAACACCTAGCGGGTGCATATTTGTGTACTTTTTATCTGTAATTTCCTATTCTTTTATAATGTATTTCTGTTGTATAAACGTTATTTAATAAATATTTATTTTTCTTCTTCTGTAAATATTTCTGCACTGATGTATTGTTCTTTTATTAAAACAATATCTAAAAGAAAATGCGTTGAATCTCTGAATGCTCTAACTAGAAATGAAAGAACTCCTGTTTACCTGAACTGCTGTATTCTTTGTAAACGTTGTGATATCCCTGCCTGGATGTAGCAAGGAGACCTTTCCAGAACTCAAATTGGCAGCAACTGGTTTTTTTTTTGTGTTGGCAACTGTCTGTGTAAAAAGGTAATATGTAATAGGTAATGGGCCATCATCCCTAGCGGACGATGGACTACTTTGCTGCCTGGTGCCCACCAGGTCACGACCACTAGGGCTTGGCCCACCAGTGATGAGGAGAACAGGAGGGGAGGTTCCTGCAGTAGTCCCCCAGCATTTTCTATGTGGGGTGATTGCCACACTTTATATGTGGGGTGACTGAGGCACTTCATATGTGTAGTGATTGCCACACTTCATATGTGGGGTGACTGCCATACTGTGATTGCAGCACAGTGCAGGTATGGGATTTTCATCCCACTTTATAACACAAACACTGAAACCACAAGGTCTTCTTTCTTGGGGGAGAGCATGGCGGGGTAACCTGCCCTGAGGAGAGCAAGAGGATGAATTATTGCAGAAATAATTGCCACGTGCTGCGCTGATGGACCTGCTGTAAAGCCTTATGTCAGCATGAGAGGGCCTCTTGTCAGCTCCTTCATTAGTGTTGGGCGAACAGTGTTCGCCACTGTTCGGGTTCTGCAGAACATCACCCTGTTCGGGTGATGTTCGAGTTCGGCCGAACACCTGACGGTGCTAGGCCAAACCGTTCGGCCACATGGCCGAACTAAGAGCGCATGGCCGAACGTTCCCCGAACGTTCGGCTAGCGCTGTGATTGGCCGAACGGGTCACGTGATTCGGGCCCGAACGCGCTCTGATTGGCCGAACGGTCACGTGGTTCGGGTAAATAAATACCCGAACCACGTCATATCTCCGCCATTTGTCTGTGGGTTTAGCTTTGGGTAGGCAGGCAGGGTAGTTCACTCTCCAGCCACGCTAGCCAGGGTCCCCCCCAGTCATTGTGTGTCGCTGCTGGGAACAGTAGTACACCGCTCGCTCAGCCACACTATATATAGCATTGTTTACTGCCACTGTGTACCTCACTCAGCCACGCTATATATAGCATTGTGTTTACTGCCACTCTGTGTACACGGCTCAGCCAGACTATATAGCATTGTGTGTACTGCCACTGTGCACCTCGCTCAGCCACGCTATATATAGCATTGTGTTTTCTGGCACTGTGTACACGGCTTAGCCTGACTATATAGCATTGTGTGTACTGCCACTGTGCACCTCGCTCAGCCACGCTATATATAGCATTGTGTTTACTGCCACTCTGTGTACACCGCTCAGCCAGACTATATACCATTGTTTACTGACACTCTGTGTACACTGCTCAGCCAGACTATATAGCATTGCGTACTCTGCCAGTCAGTGTGTATATTGCTGGGATCAGTAATACTCCACTCACCGCCAACCACTATATGAGCTCACCATGAGTTCCTCAGAGACCTCCGCTGTGAGCAGCACTCCCAACAACAGCAACAGCCAACGCCCCACGCAAGCTATAACATCCACCCCAGCAGCCAGTGGTCAGCAGCAGCCCTCTCCGGAGGAGAATGTTGTGTCCATCGGTCCGTCGCCAGAACGATTAATGAGGGCTGCCATTGAGGAGATGATGGGGCCTGATGTGGAGGAGGAGGTCTGGCTCAGGCCAGCATCCCAAGTTAATGTTGAGGACGATGAGGGGTCTGTGTCTGGGGATGTTGGGGTGGCAGAGGTGGTGGGTGGGTCAGACTCAGGAGAAGAGTTGTATGATGAGGATGATGATCGGGACCATCTGTATGTGCCTCAGAGTCCGACCCCGGAAAACATGTTGTATAGTGTGTTTAGGTACTAAAATCTGCGTTCCCACTTCCCAGTACTGCCCGCAGTGCCCGGGTCCACGGATCCATATAATTTTTTGGGCAGCACTATCAAACTGTGGTACTATGAGTGAGTTGCCATGGTCCTTCTGTGCTGCCTGTCACACTCACCGTCTGTCTGCAGATGGATTGTTCAACACAGCTACGCCATCTGACATGTAGTCCTGGACCTTGACCATCTTCTCCAGGCGATTGGTGTTGGAGGACGTGGAACTGCCCGATTGCTGTTCTGTGGGCTGCTGCATGGGTGTCAGAAAATGTTCCCACTCCAAGGACACTGCCAATACCATTCCCTTTTCGGCACTAGCAGCAGCTTGTGTTCTTTGCTGCCCTCCTGGTCCTCCTGGGTTTGCTGAAGTCAGTCTGTCGGCGTACAACTGGCTAGAGAAGGAGGAGGATGTCAATCTCCTCTCTAAAGTCTCCATCCTCAAGGGCCTGCTGGAATTGTTCCATTTTTGACCTGTCTGACACTTTCTTCAATCAGTTTTTTAACATTGTGTTTGTATAAACTGGGTATAAACCCAGTAATTGGTGTTGTCCAGATTCCAGAATAATGAATAATAATGAATAGTGAATAATGCGCGGGCCGCGTTCAATGCAGTCTAGCATGAATTGAGCCATGTGTGCCAGAGAGTCCTGCCAGACTCCTCTGTCTTCATGTTCTTGTAAGCGTTGTGATTGTTGTGATGCACCATATTCGTCACCAGCATCACTTTCTTCCTCTTCTGCTGTCCTTTCCCGCTAAATTGTGGAAGTCCAACGTGCACCGCTCTGTCCCTCGGCAGTGGGGGCATCCAATTCCTGCTCCAACTGCAGCTGTTCCTCGTCCTGTTCTTTGTCATAGCTGGGACCAGCGTTTCCTGAGGCAGGTTGCCTGATGTTGGTATCCTCACGCTGATCGTTTTCATCTTCAGAATCCCCCACTTGCATCATGCCAGCGGTTTCCATCTTCAACATTGATTTCTTCAGTAAACACAGCAGTGGTATTGTAATGCTGACTGTAGAGTTGTCACTGCTCAGTCACGCAACGTGGATTGCTCAAAATTTTGGAGGACTTGGCAGAGATCCAACATGGTGGCCCAATCAGATCCACAGAAGCTTGGTAGCTACTAGCTGCTGGAATGTGCCTCGGCACTGCGCAAAAGCGTGCTAGCATGTGCAGCGTAGAATTCCAGCGCGTAGGCAGGGACATCACCCAGCGAGCGATGGTGCGCTAGATTGAAGCGCTCCTGCATCTCTTGGTGAGTCCTTCAGAAGCGGTACTGGACTTTTAACAATGTTTGTTTTTTTTTCCTTCAACAGAAGATCTGCCACGTTGGAGTGAGGAGGACGCCGCCGACCCCGACACCAAGCTGAACCCCGGCGAACTCCAAGCAGAGGATCTTCAGGAACCCTCAAGGCTTTGAGCAAGCTGAGGAGGATCAGCAGTCCCGACGAGACCTCTCCTCATATGCGGCTGAGTGCAGTGGAGCTCCCCAGAACAACCTCTCAGTTGTCACTTTGTCACTGGTCACTTTGTCACTTTGTCAGTTGTCACTTTGTCACTGGTCACTTTGTCACTGGTCACTTTGTCACTGGTCACTTTGTCACTGGTCACTTTGTCATTTTGTCACTTCTCACTTTGTCACTTGTCACTTTGTCATTTTGTCACTTGTCACTTTGTCACTTGTCACTTTGTCATTTTGTCACTTGTCACTTTGTCACTTCGTCATTTTGTCATTTTGTCACTTTGTCACTGGTCACTTTGTCACTGGTCACTTTGTCCAGATGATCTCGGTACACCTCCTGAGATTCAAATTCCTGCACACATTGCTCTGGGATTTGGGTGTGATGAATGATGCATCTAACTGGCCACCGGAGGCAATTAAGGCCTTCAAAAAATTGAAAGCAGCTTTCTGTTCCGCCTCCATTTTGCGTCATGTTGAGTTGTTGACGTCATGTTCATCCTCGGCCTCGCCTTGCATTTCAGTGCGAGGTGCATTTTCCACAGAAAAAGGTTGTGAATCCGGGCACAACATTTGTGGCTGTTCCATTGACCTTTCACAGGTAGAAGATTGTGGGGGTGGGAATAGCTCCTCCGAATAGCCCATTGTGTCCTGAAAACTACTCATTGCATTGCTTTGCGCACACATTTTTTTGTCCTCATGCAAGGCCTGAGTTGCACCTGAAAGCGTGGCCTTCTCCTCCTGCGCCTCCTCCTGTTCCATCACGTCTGCTGCTGCTGGGTTAGCGTTGACGCCCGGTCCCTGTTTATTGAACCTCTTATCTTTATTACATTTATGACTGCATGGCGGTAAAAAGCATGCTATCCGCACGCTTCTTGTCCTCATGCAAGGCCTGGGTTGTTGTGTCTCAAAAAGCATGGCCTTCTCCTCCTGCGCCTGCTCCTGTTCCATCACGTGTGCTGCTGCTGCTGGGTTAGCATTACCGGTCCCTTTTCCTGGAACCTCTTCTCTGTATTACATTTATGACTGCATGGCGACAAAAAGCATGTTACCTGTGCAAAGAAACATGACATTTTCCACATTTAAAAGACAGTTTTTCCTTTGAAACTTTACAATCAATTTTCTCAAAAACTATAAGCTCTTTTTCAAATATTTTTTTTCCTCTTGTACCCACTCCCAAGGTGCACATACCCTGCTAATTTGGGGTATGTAGCATGTAAGGAAGCTTTACAAAGCACGAAAGTTCGGGTCCCCATTGACTTCCATTATGTTCGGAGTTCGGCGCGAACACCCGAACATCGCGGCGATGTTCGGCGAACGTTTGCGAACCCGAACATCTAGGTGTTCGCCCAACACTATCCTTCATTAGCCTGTTCAGAGGAAACATCTGTGTATTCCTGGGAGGGAAGTACAGAATGCAGATAAGAAAAATTGACGTGAGGACAACATTTTCTTTTTTTTTTATTTATTTCCAAGTATAAAAAACATATTTGCCCTCAGAAAAGCTTAATCACAGCTACACTCTGCAATGCCAGATCGATAAATAATAAGACTGCAACTATACATGACCTAATAGAGCTCTCTGATTTGACCTTTTTGACAGAGACCTGGCTTGGGAAGCATGCAGGCCCAACTCTTGAAGCAACCGTGCCGGCCAATTATTCAATCTTGCACTGTGAGAGACAAGTCGGCAAGGGTGGGGGGGTTGCCATATGCTTCAGATCCTCCTTGAACATAAGGCCCCTGCCCATAGGCCCCACTGAAACCTTTGAATGTATTGCAGCTCAACTGTCAGCAGAAGTAAACATCAACATATTGCTCATATACCGCCCCCCAAAAAAATGGTCCAGCCTTTCTTAAGGAAATATCTGAACTCTTATCCTGCGTAACAGTGGAACACCCTAGATGGATCATCCTGGGAGACTTCAATGCATGGGTGGATGATCACGACTCCCAGCTAGGAAGTGAACTACTTCTCATAATGAATGAACTGGGTTTCTCTCAGGCTATCAACCTCCCCACCCATACGAAAGGGCACACCCTGGATCTTATATTTCATTCCGGACTTTTAATATCACACATGGATATAAACCCAGTGGTATGGTCAGACCACCACACCATCCACTTCTCTCTGACAGCACCAGCGATAAAACACAGAGGGAAAGAACTCATAAAATACCGTTCACTGAAAGATGTCTCACCCCAGCACGTTCAGAATATCCTCAACTTCGACGCATTAACCAATCATTGTGCAGACCCAGACTCCATGGTCCTGATATACAACCATGCAGTGTCATCTGCCTATGACGCCCTCGCTCCAGTTCGCATCAAACGATCTACACCACTTCACCATGCACGGTGGTTTGACAGCTCACTAAAGGACCTAAAGAAAGAAGTGCGCAGACTAGAAAGGAAGTGGCGAAAATCTCAGAATTCAAAAGATAAACACACCCTTGTCTCTCACCGGGAAAGCTACCAAAATGCGATCACCAAGAAAAAATCCTCCTACCTATCACAGGAGATCGCAAAGGCCGCCAACAGACCAGCCCAACTATTCCACACAGTTGATAGACTATGTAATCCATCCTGTCTAAAACCCACTATAACTCCCTCAAAGGAGCTATGTGAGAAATTTGCCTGCTACTTTGCTGACAAAGTATCTTCTATTCGGTCTCTTATTCAGTCCACAGCACCCAAGACTCATGCAACTAATGGAAATAGCTGCAAAAACAACCTAACACCCTGGACTGATTTCAAAAGTATTAGTGAGGAAGAGATCTCAGACATCCTCTGTCGTCTCCGCCAGACAACCTGTGACCTGGACCCTGGACCAACTAAACATATGCTGAAATGCCCTGACCTGCTTGGTCCAGCATTTCACAAAATAGTAAATTGCTCTCTGCAAGCAGGGAGGTTTCCTACCTCTCTAAAAGAAGGAATCATCAAGCCCCTTCTTAAAAAACCTTCCATGGATCCAGATGCTATGAGCAGCTACAGACCTGTCTCCAACCTCCCCTTCTTAGGTAAAGTTATTGAAAAGGCTGTCTATCTGCAACTTGAAACCAGGCTGTCAGTAAACAACATCCTGGACCCTCTACAATCTGGCTTTAAGAAACACCACAGCTGCGAAACAGCCCTCATCCAAGTCTGCAACGATCTGCTCATGGCAAGGGACAGAGGGGAATGCTCCATCCTAATCCTGTTGGATCTCTCAGCTGCTTTTGATACAGTTGACCATGAAATCCTGCTTAACAGACTGCAGGAGTACTGTGGCATCAGTGGATCAGTCCTCCAGTGGTTCAGATCATTCCTGACTGACAGAACACAGAGAGTATCCCTAGGACCTATAATGTCCAAACCTGCACCTCTACAATTCGGAGTGCCACAAGGATCAATCCTATCCCCTCTGCTGTTTGCAATCTACATGTTGCCACTCGGTACACTTATCCAACGACATGGCCTGACGTACCACTGCTACGCCGATGACACACAGCTATACCTGTCCTTCAAACCTGGTGGAACAGACCCTACCCCAAAAATAAACTCTTGCTTAGCTGAGCTTCAGGCATGGATGAATGATAACTGGTTGAAACTGAATGCTGACAAAACTGAGGTCCTGTTTGTCCAAAGCCAGTGCTCGCCATCAAAACAGCTCTATCCTAAAGCAACACCAATCAGGATTGGGAATTCAGACATAAACAGCTCCAACCTTGTGCGCAGCCTTGGCGTACTAATCGATGGGGAATTGAGTTTCAGAAACCAAATTTCATCTGTAGTTAAATCTTCCTTCTTTCATCTGAAGAACATTGCAAAGATTAAACATCTGATTCCCCCAGAGGATCTTCAAACCCTAGTCCACGCCTTCATCACATCACGGCTGGACTACTGCAATGCCCTTTATGCTGGCCTCCCCAAAAAAGACCTGCGTCGCCTGCAATTAGTGCAGAATGCTGCTGCCAGATTGCTAACAAACCAGCCTCGCTACTGTCACATTACACCGATCCTTCGCTCACTGCACTGGCTACCAGTAGAATGGAGAATACTCTTCAAGATTGGACTGCTGACATTCAAATCCCTGCACAATCTGGGCCCTGGATACATGAAGGACTTGCTGAAGCTGCACCACACCTCTCACAACCTCAGATCAGCAAGTTCTATAAACTTGGTCACTCCCAGAGTGCACCTCAAAAAATCTGGAGACAGAGCCTTCTGTCATGCTGCCCCTACTCTTTGGAACTCCCTACCACACCCAGTAAAGAGAGCACCATCCCTGGAGCTATTCAAATCCAGACTGAAAAGCCACCTGTTTAGCCTGGCATTTCCAGATTTATAAAATTCTTCCTCTGTACCACGATGGTCGGAGCCATGCTTATGCGCTTTGAGTCCCACGGGAGAAAAGCGCTTTACAAATGTTATTTGTTGTTGTTGTTTGTTGTTTTTTGTATTATTGAAAGAGGACAGAAATGATTTTTACAATTAATAGAATAGTGTGCAGAAGATATTAAAGGATTACATTTCTATCTAGGATTAAAGAGTAAACGGGAAGAAATTATTGTAGGAGTGACAAAAGGGGGTAAAGAAATTACTATATTTTATAACAAACTTTAGGAATAATAGTAAAGAGCTGCAGAAAATATGTTAGGATTATTACAAGACGTTCAGGGCTTTTTTTTTATTTATGGGGGGAGGGCGTCAAATTATTTCAACATTACTAGAATATAGATGACAAATAATTTAAGTATTAGTGACATCAAAGAGGGCAGGAATTATTTTATTATTAATAATGTGAGAGATTTCATGTAGACACACACACTGAAGTTATGTTGACTGCACTTCCTCCATTGTCCATGTGGTGGCAGGCTCATATCATTTTAAATGGAACGCAAAAATAGGGAGTTAAGGAGCAAAGGCAGGAAGTTGAGTTTAGAAGGAGTGAGGAAAAGACAAGAGACGATTGCTAGAACTGGCATCGGGAAGTAAGATATTATTATTTACATCCAGGCAGTAACCTCCACTCCGTGACCTCTCGCCCGTCACCACCAGCTGCTGCTATTTATGCAGAGATCATCAATCCCTTCCCATCAGTCTGTACACCAGAGGAGCAACAGAGTAACCAAGCAGCTCGGGGTAAACCACTAGGAACACTACACCAGAGGAGCTTACACTCTAATGTCCCCTCCATACTTACACACTATTATTATTATATGACATATTCCACAGCTCTGTACAGCGATCACTCATCCCTTCCCATCATTTATGCACCACATATATTATTAGTATTACTAGCAGACCCAAGCTCGTTTAAAAACGGGCTATAGGTCTGATTCTTGCTGCCGCCCACCTCATGTTACTGCGCACCCACACCAGGCCGCCCGCTCACGCCCGCCCGGCTCCCTGGCCCCATCCTCCTGTCTTTGTGAGGCTGGGTCCATGCTGCGCAAATGCGCAGTAGCAAAAAGCACGGACTTAGCTACACAGGGACAGCGTGACACAGGGACACGGGTTTTATTATAGAGGATACATTTATATAGCTCTGACATATTCCACAGCTCTGCACAGAGATCACTGATCCCTTCCAATCAGTCTCTGCACCAGAGGAGCTTACACTCTAATGTCCTCACCACAGTCACACACTATTAGTAGTATAATACATTTACAGTAGCAATAAAAAGTATAAAGTATAAATAAAAGTATAAGTATAAATAAAAAATCTCTGTCCAAATGAGCTTACACGAAAATAACCACAGTCACACTCTGTTATATTATATTAACATATATTAAATAGTAACTCTGTTACTATTATACATTTATATAGCTCTGACATTCCATGGCATTGTACAGAGATCACTGACCCCTTTCCATTAGTCTCAGCAGCACAGGAGCTTACACTCTAATGTCCTCACCACACTCACACACAATATCATACCTTTATATAGCTCTGACATATTCCACAGCTCTACAGAGATCACTGATTCCTTCCCATTTTCTCTGCACCAGAGCTTACACTGTAATCTCCTCACCCGAGTCATACACTATTATTGTTATACAGTTATATAGCGCTGACATATTCCACAGCGCTGTACAGAGATCACTGATCTATTCTCACCATCTGCACCAGAGAAGCTTACACTCTAATGTCCTCACCACACTTACACACTATTGTTATACAGAATATTTATAGGTTAACAGGTTTACCTCTGGAAAAAATACGCAACAGTCATCTGTTGAGTTTTATAAAATTATATTGATATAAAAAATAGATAAAGCATATATACAGGAATATACATCTCTCCAGTTGTTGTCCATCATCCAATATACATTTTCAAGTTCCTTTAATGAAACAAGTCCATAACAATCCTTCGCACAGTACTAGGTGCAGTGTACAGCTATCAGCTAGTAACAAACAAGCTGCAGGCCTACAGATCGGAGCAGTGCTTTTCAGCGCTGCTAGATTTGGGCGCAGCCAGCGCCGCCATAGACTGTAATGGGAATCAGTCTATAGCGGCGCTCAGTGAGCAACGTCGGCTCCGTCAGAAGACGGAACCGAAGTTGCTTAAAAACACAATAATTCGGCCTCCAGCAATTGCTGGAAGCCGAATTATTTCATTCCCCCACTATCCATGGCGGCCTGGAGGGGGAATAGTAATTAAATCGGCCCAGACTTGTGCAGAAGCAGGATCAGCCATATAGCGCTGTATCCTGCGCCCAAGTCTACCGGCGCCGATTTCAAATGTACTCCTACAGATACCTTGCTGTAACTTATAACTAAGCACACACAGTTCTAACCTAGGTAAATCTGGCACAATACACCCTATAAATCACAGGTGTAAGGTTGTAAAACAGACCTACTTCTCTTTGTCTCTGGCCTTAGCTTGTATCACACATACAACACAAGTATCTGCCTATTGTGGGATCTGTCATCATTGGATGCTCGGGCTTACTGTGCACCCTGGGAGCCAGAGAGATTCGCCCAGCAGGTGTGCATTCTGGGCTTCCAATCAAAATTTTGGCAGCGTACCGCCGCTATTGATCGCTGAAAAAGCGACTGCATGGCGAATCACTGAAACTTCGGTAAGCAGGAAAGACTGAGATTAAACATACGATTTTCACTCGCTCATCCTTACGGATCACCTTTTCCTCTTGGCGGCCGCCATCTTGGTTTTCACCACATGCAAACTCTTTCAGTTTCTTTGCCGCCGTATGTCAGGTTTTCACATTAACGGAGTTAGCAGGCATCTTGGGGCAGTAAGGAACACTCCCAGGTGGTTTCCATGCAAACTAAGTAACCTAAATGTTCAGAAGGATAATATGCAGCAAGTCACAGAGATGGAGCTCTCTTACATACGTGTGATGCGACCCACATCCAAACACCCCCTCAATTTAATCTATTTTTATGCTGCATACACTTGCATAATTCTGCAGCAGCTCTGAGTTATTTGCATCTCATTAACCACCCCTAATGAGCTGCAGTCTTACCTTGTCCTGTATTGTGTTTCAGCCAAACCATGTAGTCTCTGAAGATGTGAGGACTGACAGCAGAATAGATCATGACCATTAGTGGCTGTGATTGGCTGAAAAGTTTCAGTAGCCTCAGGAGGCTCCTCCCCTAGGAATTTTTTGTGATGGACTAATGCTTCATACACACTTGAGATAAAAGTCTTTGGAAAAGGCAAGATCACAGACCAATCTTACCACCCTTCATGTAGTATGAGAGCCATACTCTACACAATCTTTTCTATGGAGCTGCACTCCCCATCAGATAAAATCTTTGCAAGATGCTGCACACAAAGATGCCCGTACACACTCAAAAGATCATTATCTGCAAAAGATCTGTTGCTGCAAAATATCCATTCCTGCAAAATGCATTCATAGTCTATGAGATCTGCAGATCATCATACACACTTGGTTTAACAGACAATCATCTGCAGATCATCTGCAGATCAGATCCACCAGGATGGATTTTCAGATCTGCAGATGATTGCCAGATATGCAGATGAAGTGTTAAACCAAGTGTGTATGATGATCTGCAGATCTCATAGACTATGAATGCATTTTGCAGGAATGGATATTTTGCAGGAACAGCTTACACAGGGGAGCTTACAATCTAATCCTACCATAGTATTATTATGTATTTATATAACACTGACATCTTCTACAGCACTTTGCAGAGTGCAACTCAGCCAGTTACCAATACAGAAATTCACTAAGGGCCTGTTTCCACTACACGCAGATTGGATGCAGAAAAACGGACTCCAATGAATGCCTTTGGGAAAATCTGCATCAGAAAAATTGCTTTTAGTGGAAACAGGCCCATAGGCATTCATTGGAGTCCGTTTTTCTGCATCCGATCTGCGTGTAGTGGAAACAGGCCCTAATTGTTGCAACTGTTGCTGCCAATCTGAATTCAGGAAGATGGCGCCTTCATTGACAACCACAGCCTCAGAATTCTGGCCTGTTTTTGTTTTTCTTCCCTTTTCCCTACTAATTCACCTTGTTTTTACCCCTGAAGGTGTGCAGTGTGGTCTGGTGTTCATGGGGAGTTCAGGGCCCAGAGTTTTAACCACCTTGCCGGCCGCTGCCTGGGTCCCTTATCTGTGCAGGTACAGGCCATGTGGAGTCCACTGCTGCCACCCAGGAGGTTGGGGCTCCACTGAGGTTGGAAGACACTGTGCCAATCGGGACATCTAGCTAGCTAGCTCCATCCATCCATTGGCTGCTGCTGCTCCACCGCAGCAGGGACACCTTTGGCTCAGCCTCTCCATGATGTCAGCCTCTAATCCGAAAGTAAGGGCTGCCATAGCTGGACGCTTCTGTGACAGCTAAATTATCTTGTCCAGCCCTGCTGAATGCTGCCCAGGAGTTGGGACCCACCACAGAAATGAACACTACTGCACCTTTTGAACTGGAACACCTTGGCCAGCACTGCCAGATGCCAGCAATCGGGATCCTCAGCAGCGTCAGCCATCACCGCCACTTTCTTTCATGAAGAACTGGGCAATTTCTGCTGAACCTTTGCCTTCCTCTGCCCCCCTCCCCATATTTCCTTAGTGGTAACAGATAACTGCCAAGTGTGACTGGTCGCGCCGTAATATGGCAACCTCGGGCCTTGACTTTTGACATTTTCCCCCCTCTCACCATCCAACCACCCCCTCTTTCAGAACCTGTATATGCCAAAACCAATTCTATGCAACTAACCCCCCCCCCCCCCTTTGTACTTAGCGAAATAGACGATTCTGATATATATCCACTCCCTGCCAGATCCAGGCAGGGATATCACAAAGTTTACAAAGAATACAGCGGTTCAGGTAAACAGCAGTTCTTTAATTTCTAGTTAGAGCATTCAGATATTCAACATAACATTTTTTTAAATATTGTTTTAATAAAAGAAGGCTAAATCAGTGCAGAAATATTTATAGAAGAAAAAAACTTATAAAATGAACTTTATAAAAAAAAAAGTATATCAGAAAAGGAAATTACAGATGGAAAGTAGATAAATATGCACCGCTAGGCGTTAGCCCAGTGCAGCAAATGTGTTACATGCAGATCAGTCCAGGCTGGTGATCCAAAGTCTCCAATCTCTAGCTTTACTTTTTTGGTAACTAAGCTCTTTGTTTTCGATCAGTCTTCTAGAAAACCTTGTGGTTGCGGTTCACCCTAACTTAACTAGGTACTCTGTGGATCCCTCACAAGTGAATCGTGACAAGGCTCAGTTCGCACTCAGAATCAAAATCACAATTGCAATTAGATGTGATTTTGCATTAGGTGATCTGTGATTTTGCCGCAATTGCGTTTTGCGATTCCCATTCCAGTGAATGAGAACCGCAATGCAATCGCCTGAAAAATGCTGCATGCAGGGCATTTGCGATCAGCGGAAATCGTGTGAGTAATCGCATAGGATTACATGAGCTGCAGCGTATTGCTGATCGCTGGCGTTAAACAAACCACTAAACTCCGGCTAAAAGCGCCCGAGTGTGAATGGAGCCTAATGCTTTTCTATCCAATCACAGCATGCTCGTGCTAGTGCCCTGCCCCATATGAATGGAGGCTGCTGGGATACCCGCTCACCAGGACTCCTCTGAAGCCTGATTAGTTGGCTTTTGTTACCACTTTCCTCTATGCTGCTGCACATCAGATTGCAGCCTCCAGTATAAAATGACAGAGCCCTGTCCTGCCAGCCTCTGTTTTATAATGCAGGATTGGAGAAGGTTTCAGGGTTAAATACTTACCTAATCCAGACTATTCGGAGCTCCGCCTCCCCCATGATCATGTTTCCAAAGTCTGTTGAAGCTTTTTGAAAAAAACTCTACCAGCATTGTTGGGGCCCTCCCCCAGCTCAGCAGCCACCAATTAGGCCATGGCTACTGAGCTGGGGGTGGGCCACAACTATACAGATTAGTGTGGCCTGGGCCCTGGCCAAAATTTGAAAAAAAAAAAAAAAACACTATGGTATTCCAAGGAAGGCGGAGCGATTACCTGACTGGATGAATTACAGCAGATCAAGTATTTAACCCTGAGGCCCCCCAGTCCTGTATCATTAAAGGGAACCTAAACTGAGAAGGATATGGATTTTTCCTTTTAAAAGAATACCAGTTGCCTGACTCTCCTGCTGATCCTGTGTTTCTAATACTTTCAGCCACAGCCCCTCAACAAGCATGCAGATCAGGTGCTCTGACTCAAGTCAGACTGGATTAGCTGCATGCTTGTTTCAGGTGTGTGATTCAGCCACTACTGCATCCAAAGAGATCAGCAGGACTGCCAAGCAACTGGTATTGTTTAAAAGGAAACATCCATCCATATCCCTCTCAGTTAAGGTTCCCTTTAAGACAGGCATGACAGGATCTATCTTTTCACTTCCGAGATCCGAGCTGAAAAATGACATTCGGATCCGAGATGAAAAACTAACTATAACAGGTAATTTGTCTATATATCTTATCTAAAGTTTAAGTTTACACATCTTATCTGGCTGCAAACAGCTTCAAAAGTTTATGATTATTTCTTCCTGTGTACAATGAGGGCAGCCATATTCTGTTTGTCACAGGCTGAGGGCTGGAGATGCTATCAGCTTGCCTGTGTGTAAATTCAGTCCCCTCTCCTCCTCCCTCCTCCCCTCTGCCTCTGAAATCAATGGCTAGTAACCTCCTCCTCCTCCTGCCCAGACTGAGCTCCAATATGCCCTTGCTACAGTGCCAAGGCACAAAAGGAGCTGTGCTTATCTTATAGGGAATTAGAGTATTAAAACTTAAAACAAAAAAAGAATTTGGCTCGAGGAATGCCCTATAAACTATATGAAAGGAACACAATTGTGCAATGAGTAAATGCTTATCTCGGATCCACTTTAAGTCCTCTTTAGGAAGGCAGCCTGGATGTCAGAGATACTATGCAATCTATGAGATGTCCGTATTCCGTGCGGTGTGCAGAAAAGTAGTAGAAAAGTCTAGAGCCGCTCTAGACCTGATAACAGACTGTTTTCCACCACGGACACAAAGACATGTTTCTGGATCTTCAGTTAGCTATAGGATACCTCCACAGATTTGCTTTACACACGTCCACTGCAATAAAGGAACGCAAAGTCCCATCTTGGACATTTTTTTCTGCTATAATACTTACTATGGACACCACGATTATATGGACGGCCACAGCAGATCGTACATTGCATCTATTGTGACCGTGAAATGTTGCAGTGTGAATCCTGCCAATCAAAATTGACATATGTGAACAGATCCTATAGATAACATGGGACCTGCCAACATGTTGGTTTCATGCAATCAGTCCATTATCCAGCCTAGTGTAAACCTACCCTGAAGCCTTTACAGCATCCTCACAGACTAAAGGACGCTCATCTGTATGACTTCTCTGGTGTGTAAGAAGGTTTCTTTTGTCAATGAAACGTTTCCCACATTCTAGACAGGTATAAGGACACTCACCTGTGTGACTTCTTTGGTGTCTAAGGAGATCTCCTTTCTGACTGAAACATTTCCCACACTCTGAACAGCAAAAAGGACACTCCCCAGTGTGAACTCTATGATGTCTAAGAAGATGGGCTTTTTGACTGAAACATTTCCCACACTCTGAACATGAAAAATTACGCTCACCTGTATGATTTTTTGTGTGTCTAAGAAGGTTTCGTTGATCAGAGAAACATTTCCCACACTCTAAACAAGAATAAGGACGCTCCCCTGTGTGACTTCTTTGGTGAGTACGTAGATTAATTTTCTGAGCAAAACATTTCCCACACTCAGAACAAAAAAAGGGATGCTCACTTATGTGAATTTTCTGATGTTCAAGAAAGTTTCCTTGATTGGAGAAATATTTCCCACACTCTAAACAGGAATAAGGTTGCTCCCCTGTGTGACTTCTTTGGTGTACAAGTAAAGTTTCTTTATGAGTGAAACATTTCGCACACTCAGAACAAGGAAAAGGACGCTTACCTGTGTGCATTTTCAGATGGGTTAGGAGTGTACTTTTATGAGTGAAACATTTCCCACACTCAGAACAAAGAAAGGGACGGTCACCTGTGTGAATTTTCTGATGTGCACAAAAGCTTCCTTGATAAGAGAAACATTTCCCACACTCTAAACAAGAGTAAGGACGCTCCCCTGTGTGACTTTTTTGGTGTATAAGTAAAGTTCTTTTATGAGTGAAACGTTTCCCACACTCAGAACATGAAAAAGGTCGCTCACCTGTGTGCTTTTTTGTGTGTGTAAGAAGCTCACATTTACGAATGTAGCATTTCCCACAATCTGAGCAGGAATAAGGACGCTCACCTGTGTGATTTTTCTGGTGTATAAGGAGATCACCTTTCCCACGGAAAGATCTCCCACACTCTGAACAGCAAAAAGGCCGCTCCCCAGTGTGAACTCTCTGGTGTCTAAGAAGACTGTCTTTCTTTCTGAAACATTTCCCACACTCTGAACAGGTAAAGGTTAGGACACCTGTATGACTTCTCTGGTGTCTAAGAAGCTCTCCGTTTTGACCAAAACATTTCTCACACACTGAACAGGAAAAGGGAAGCTCTCCTGTGTGAATTCTCTGATGTCTATAAAGGGATATTTTCTTAGTGAAACATTTCCCACACTCGGCACATGACCATTGCAGCTTGCGTGACTGTGTTTCCTGCTGCACAGCCAGTGATGCTTCAGACTTGCTGCACTCAGGATATCCTAGTCTTTGATATTCTGTGTGTGTGGCATGATCTGATGTACAAGAAGATGCCTCCAGATTAGATGGCTCTGTTCCTGTACTGGCTTTGTGACGTGGTTCGTGGACATCTGAGAAGACCGCCTGTGACTTCCCATAAAACTCCTCACCATTAGAGGAAGCCGCTCCTCTATCTGCACTGTAACCCCGGTGATGTGTATTTACAGTAACAGGAATTTCTTCTGGAGAACATTGTGTGACGCCATTATCTTCTGCAGCATCACATGGATGTGACTTAAGAGGTACCATTGTATTGCTCCCGACATCATCTCCCCCTGCTGGAGAGAAAATGTTACTGTTATATTTCTGCAGTCAGGAGTCATATAAATATGCATAGTAGTCACCAGTGTTACAGAGCTCTATCATAGAAGTGGCACAACAAAACCTACTGAGATGGGTGTGTCAATGAAACCAATTTTCCATACTTTAGGCAAGTGGTAATTACTTTCTGCATAAAGGAGGAAGGGTTATGTAGTACCCAGTAATGTCTTGGAGAACCAGAACCATTAGGAATCTTATATAGAGACATGATTTCCATATTCACTCACTGGACTTGATTCACAAAAGAGTGCTAACTGTTAGCACGGCCTTTTTTGCATTGCGTACGATTGTGAATTTTTGCGCAAAATGATAACGTTTTAGCGCGCAAACGTGAATTTTTGCGCGAAAACAATATCGATTTTGCACGAAAATTTGCGGTCGCGCGCAATGCGAAAATTTGCACGAAAACGGCCGTGCTAACAGTTAGCACTCTTTTGTGAATCAAGCCCACTGACTGAAGTGTAGTTTGTCTTCTTCAGCAGAAGGTGTTTGCCATAATTCCGATTTAAGTGTGTAACTGTGGTTACCCACAATGCATCACTACGGAATATGCAAATTATCTCTTTATGCCCCTAAAGCCAGGCTTACATCCAGAACCGCTGGTGTATAGCAAGTCTATTGCTTTTAAATTTTACATAGCCTCATCATCCCCACATGCAGACTGCCTGTTTCGGACTGTTGGTCCTCCTCAATGCATGACAGGGATGGATATGGCTTTATGGGATAGGTGTTTGGACCAAAACAACAGAATACCCAAGCAGCTCTGAGTGACCCAGAAACACTAGGAGATTGGAGTGATGCATTACGGTGGTAAATTTTTGTTCCTGTGAGGCTGTATATATTGAGATAACCTCTTGTTTAGGAAGGCAAGACCTCTAGTAAGTATCTCAAGAACCAGCGTGGCTCGGGGGCTGCAATTTGGCACAGAGGTAGTTTGGGGGGGGGGGGGGGGGGGAGTCCCTTCCATACCCTGCATACCCTGCATACCCTGAAAATGTGGGGAGTATAGGACATGTGGAAGTGGAGATATTCAGTGTTTTACCACCGGCAGCATAATCAAGTAGGAAATGTGGCAGCACAAATTTACAGGCAGCACGATCAGACACATCAGAGGAATCATGAGGATTGTCTTCACAAGTTATGACCTGACAAAGGCTTAATTCACAAAGCTGTGCTAACTCATAGCATGGTTGCGCTAGCGTTTTGCGCACGTTATAATGCGTGTAACGTTTTTTCCACGCCATCGCAAATTTTCGCTCGCAAAAATTTGCATTTGCGTGCAAAAGTTTGTGATTGCACACGAAAACCGTTGCGCGCAAAACGCTAGTTCGACCTTGTTATGAGATAGCACGGCTTTGTGACTCGATCGCAAAGAGTGCTAAATGCAAAGACAAAATAAAAGGACACTAAATGAGTCACATCAGTCCTTCAGAGAGGGAACAGAGGTAGTTATCCTGGAGGATCCACAGAAATACCATTACTAGTAAGTCTAAGTGGGATTTTCTCTCCCTTCCTTGGGAAAGGTCCACCGCCTAAGTGTCACATCTTAGCTTAAAGAAGAACTTCAGCCTAAACAAACATACGGTCATTAAATTACATTAGTTATGTTAAATTAAAATAAATAAGTAATATAATCTCTTACCAACCCTGTTTTCAAAGAACAGGCAAATGTTTGTGATTTCATGGGGGCAGCCATCTTTTTGGTTGAAAGGAATTGACAGAGAACATGAGACACGGTTCCAACTGTCCTGTGTCCTGATCACCCCTCCCAGCTGCGCGCGCTAGGTTTCAAATCTCAAAATCAAAATTAAAAAAAATAAATAAATTTGTGCCAAAACAGCAGAAGGAGAACAACAATATCAGAAATCCCTTCATGCTTTGCACAGCATCAGGGGAAAAATGCCCAGGCATTTTTCTTCTGTACAGCTAAAAATGAGGTTTGGGTAAGAAAAACAAAGTTCTGATGCTGTGAAACTTTTAAAGAAACACCAAGCCTTTTCAGTGCTGATGAGTAGATTTTTAGTCTGAAGGTTCACTTTAAAACAAGGCCCATTCAGTATTGCTTCATGAAGACTGTTGGGCCCACCCATGTGGCTGCTGTACAGATGTCCTCGATGAAGACTCCTGGTCTCTCTTCAAGGGATCAATACAGACCCTGTGGAGTGCACTAGTTCCTTTTCTCAGAGATTTGTCCGAAAAATCGAAGCTTTCCTTCAGCCATTCCGCTATGGATTCCTCACACCCAGGTCATTACTTCTTCAGTGTGCTCCCATCAACGAGGCTTCTGGCCATCTCCACCAGGACTGTTAGACACAAGAACTTTTCCACACCTTCCCCCTCCCCAAACATCACTCTCATTCTTACAGCCTCCTTCCGCAGTCATTGGATTAATATCACTGGTACATATCCCAATGTGCACATTTTTGATAGATAATGGAAAAATAAAAAAGATTTACCCCAGCTTTTTAGGTCTTCTTCCTCTTGAATTGTCCTGAATACATCACTCATCTGTGTAGACTTCTGATGACCCTTAACAGATATCTCTTCTTCTTCTTCCTCTTTAATTAATCTCATGATGTCACCCTTCTTCATATTCTGCTGATCTCCCTTCACATAGGTCTCTACTTCCTCTTTAGTTGTCCTCATCATGTCACCCTCCTCCATAGACTGCTGATCACTCCTCACATAAGTCTCTTTTTCCTCTCTAATTGTCCTCATCATTTCACCCTCTGAAGTAGTCCTCTGATCACCCCTCACATACATCTCTTCTTCTTTCTCAGGTTTCATGCATCCCAGTTCTTCTGCCTAAATACACAAAATAGTAAAGATGAAAATAAAATCTTCCAGGCAGAGAAGAACATAACCTCAGATTGTCTGAAGTCACTTCTAGTTCTAGATCTTCAGTTCCACCTACATGATAATGGTGGGGGATGGTGGGATCCTCCTGTGGACAATCCTGGGAATAATTAGGACCTGTACATCTCTCTGGTGGGTTTCTGTTACTGGACCCATCTGTAAGAACACACACTGTAACGGTTAGTGTCAGCAAGGGACAGCGTTCTGATTATTTGTTGATCTGCAGTATCACCAATAATACAGAAACTATATCTGATTACATGGTGATCTGCAGAATCACCAATAATACAGAAATAGCAACACGGTATAGCAATGGTCAGAGAAACTCTGCTGACCAGAGTGAGCTCCAACAGACTAGTAGCAATATAAACAGTATGAGGACAGAAATGTCAGTAATTTAATAAAGGTGTGATCACACGTGTTTAGGTACACAGTAGCTCAGGAGTACTCCTAAATGATAGCCCCTTGGTTGTGGGGACTGACACTAACACTAGAGAGGTCGTACAGGCAGGGTCGGTAACTGATCGGTCAGGTCGCAGTACAGAATCGGTAAACAGAATCGTAGTCAGAGTAAAGCCAAGGTCAGCAACAATTAGATGTACGGAAGTACAGAATCAGAAGGCTAGAGCAGAATCGAGGTTGGGCCGGGGTCGGCAACAAGACAGGCAGAGCACAGAATCGTGAGGCAAAGGATAGTCAGAAGTTCAGGCAAGGTTCATACACATAAAGGCAATAATATCAAATTACAATTATAGCTATCAAACAATTCCTAGCTATGTGTGAAATCCCCGGGTTCCTGCCCGATCAAAGCACACTGGGATCTGACTAATGTCTGAGAGCTTAACCACAAAGTTTCAGCAACAGCAGACAATGATGCACTGACAGTTTAGGCCTTAAATACAGACAGAGCATTCACAAGTTCCGCCCAGCAGATTCCAGCCAATCAGTGCCAAAAGTCAGCCCAGCCCCGTCAGCTGACCGGCAGGTCAGCTGACCCGCCTCCTCAAAGCATAAAGGTCCTGTCTCCTGGTGTGCGCAAGTGCTGCCCTGCTTTTATGGACTCTGGAAAGACCTGACCTGGTGGGAGGCGATGGCGAGGAGGCGGCGGTGGAATCCGCCGTGACGTCAGACGCGAGAGCGGCGGCCGCACCGCTCTCCGCTGCAGAGGTAATTTTGCTGTTACTGACACACACACTGACTGAATACATTGGGCTCGATTCACAAAGCGGTGATAACCCAGTTAAAGACTTTAGGCGTGATAGCCATTTTATCATGCCTAATCTCCGTTTAGGCATGATAAGTTTAGATACGTTAAGATCGCAAAGTCCCGCACGCAAAGCAGCGCCATTAAACTCTATGCAACGTTTCGTGCACCAGACTTTGCTAGCGCAAAACTTTTGATCAGCTGTGTACTGCGGTGCTAACCAAGTTGGTACTATAGTTATCATGCCTAAACTTATCATGCCTAAACTTATCACGCCTAAACTGAGTTTATGCGTGATAAGGGGCATTTCACCAGCGTGCTAACAGTTTGCACTGCTTTGTGAATCAGGCCCTATGTGTTTATCAGATAAAGGGGATATGTAGGTGGATCCTCTGTACGGCTCGCTGTGTAATACATTGGCGCTATATATATATATATATATATATATATATATATATACACAATAAATAAATACTGCTCTCTCCTCTATAAGAAATGAAATTCTTCTCTTACCCGGTGATGTAAGGGGCAGCTGATTCTCCAACATGGTGTCCTTGGAGAGGTCCTGGTGTCCCTCTGTATACTGCCCCTCCTCCACCACATCTTCCTCTTTCTTCTCTACCCTACAGCTCTTCCAATCTTCCATTACAATGTTCTCCTTCTGATCCTTTTCTTCCTGATGCCTCCCCTCCTCCTGCAAAGGCACAGTGAGACATGAAACAAGGACAGGTTTGTAATAAAGCACACAATATTTCAGCAGGTAGATAGACCATTACCCCCAAACCACAAGTTCACTTCACATATTTCTATCAGCATATATGTTTCTTTACTTGTATATTTTATTATGTTATAATTGCAAACTGCTTGCAAGCACAGTTGACCTGGAATAGTGTATCTCCCTTCCACAACATGTGTTCTGCATAATAAAGTCTCAATGTTCTGATCTGAAGATGGTCCACTATATTTTTTTTTTTTGGAACTAGAGCTAGAGTGACCCTTATCTTCCATGTATGTTCTTTTATTGTTTTTATTTTATCAAGCTATGGAAACCACCCCTTAAATGCATAATAATTCAGTACAGCTTGGCCAAGTTAAGGCAACCACAGGGAGCAGATACAGACCAAATCCAGGAATCAATCAATTACTCATTTGTAACTCAAGAATTCTACCTGACTGGATTTCAGAAGAAATCTGAACAAGGAATAACTGCTGTCCCTGCTAGATCTATACTCCTCAATGCAGTACAAAGCTCCTCCCTACTAGCCCCTCCCCTCACTGCTCCCCCCTTGCCAGCTTGGCAAAAATGTACAACTGTGCCTGCCTGCCAAGCTTTAAATTGATAAACTGAAAAATAAATCTGTAGTTGGGCTTCTGGGGGTCCACTGATTAGAGTGTAAGCTCCTCTGGTGCAGACATGATGGGAATGGATCAGCGATCTATGTACAGCGCTGTGGAATATGTCAGGGCTATGTAAATACACTGTATAGTGTGTAACTGTGGTGAGGATAGCTCCTCTGTTGGTTTACTGGTGGCTCAGGACTGATGGGAAAGGATTAGTGATCTCTACAAAAATAGCAGCAACTGGTGGTGATGGGGGAGGGGTCACAGTGTGGGGGTTACTGGATGTAAATATAAAATGATATCTTACCTTTGCTGCCAGCCCTAGCAATGTGTCTTTTCCTCCACCCTTCTAAGCTCAACTTCCTGCCTTGCCCCATTATTTTACTGATTTGCGTTCGACTTAAAATTATATGAGCCTGCCACCACATGGACTACGGAGGAACTGCAACCAACATGACTTCAGTGTGATCCTGAAGTCTACAAGCATGAAATCTCTCCCATTATTAATAATGATAAAATAATGTCTGGCCTCTTTGATGTCACTCTAATACAAAAATGATTGGTCATCTGTACTCTAGTAATGTTTGCCCTCTAGTAATTTGTAGACCTCCCCCTCCCCCTTCCCGTAAATAAAAAAAAAACGTCCTGCCCCTCTTCCAATAATCCTAAAATATTTCCTACTGCTCTCTATTACTCCTAAAGTATTGTTTCTCTATTATAGTGATAACATATGGTAATTTCTGCACTCTCTTTTCATAATCTGAAAATGATTTCTTTTAATCCTTGATAAAATGTAATCCTATAATATCTCCTGCACTCTCTTCTATTAATTGTAAAATTATTTCGGTCTTTTTCAATAATGCAAAAATAGAAAATGTTGTCCCCACTTCATTTTTTCTTATCTGCATTCTGCACTTACCTCCCAGGAATACACAGATGTTCTCTCTGAACAGGCTAATGAAGGAGCTCACAAGAGACCCTGTCATGTTGACACAAGGCTTTACTGCTGGACCATTAGGGCAGCACATGGCAATTATTTCTGCAATAATTCCTCCTCTTGCTCTCCTCAGGGTAGGTTACCCCGCCATGCTCTCCCCCAAGCAAGAAGACCTTGTGGTTTCTGTGTTTGTGTTATAAAAGTGGGATGCAAATCCTGTACCTGCACTGTACTGCAATTACTCAAAATATAAAGTGCAGCAATAATCTCACATTTGAGGCGCAGCAGTCACCCCACATATGAAGTGCAGCAATCACCCCACATATGAAGTGCAGCAATCACCCCACATAGAAAATGAGGCAATCACCCAAAACTTCAAATGCAGCTAATACGCTTCATATGAAGTGTGGCAACCACCCACATATGAAATACGTCAATCACACTAACAATTCAGCAATTAGTATGCACAAGAAGTAAAGGAGTGCGGTACTCTCCCAGTAAATCAAGTTGAAATGAGAAAGTATAAATAAATACACAGGTAAATCTCTCACTGATGTTCAGTCAGAAAGCTGCACTAGGGGGTGTGCTTTGTTGTTATGTAGAGGTGAGGAAAGGCAAATGGTTAATCCATATCACAAGAAAATAGCGCACGTACCATCCGTACGAATAATCCTTTATTTACAGTGACAGCATCCATTTGTACACTGGTGAACATAGCTGTACAGATTGGCCATTAGTGGAAGTAGCAGTGGCAGCCGTGGCTGGTGGAGGTAAGTGGTGGGCACAAAACGGGGAGAATATTCTTGGGATATGAATTCAGCAATTAGCCCACATAGAATATGCAGCTCAGCTCACTGCTTAGTGTATGAGGAGGTGACAGTCACTCACTCAGACCTCAGTCAGATCATGCAACCCATGTGACAGCCATCTTCACCACCACAAGGACCACAAGACATAGTGAGGGACATTTATCAAGAGTGTCCGAGACAACATATTAGTAGGTTTTTAGTAATCCATGCAGAAATGTCTCAGACAGCCTAGGAAATCACTAAATAGTGCAGATTCCTTCTAAAACTGTTGTAAAATAGGAGGAGCTAGGAGGAGTCTCTCAGACAGTGCAGTGTGTGAGGGGAATTGCTGTAGCTGAGCTAACCAACACACCTGCTGTATTGATAGCAGCAGGCTCTGAGGAGGAATTCAGCAGGGGGGAGGGGCACATCACAAATCATGTCTAGCCTGCAATTCTACATCTGTAGAACTGCTATCACAGTACTTCTTAATCTGCGCCAGTTTAGGGATGGATTTGCACTTTTCTTAACTGTAGTGCAGCTCTAGAAATCCACACTAAATTGCCACTATTACCTAGGATTTAAGAAGGTTCTTATCATGCAGAACTGCAGGCATGGTCGGAAGAGCCCATTTCCGTTTCTGGGACAATTCCGTATACAGTCATACCGAAATTCCGCATACCGGCACATTCCGGCGGTATTCCGTGGTATTCCGCATGTATTTTCCGTAATTTTTATCCGGACTTCCGTAATTTTCGAATGATTGTGTCTATGTTGTCTATTGTCAATAAAGTTGTTGTATATTACGGAAACGTGATTGAAACGTGTACTTTCGTAAATTTCAGCCTTTTTTTACGGAAATGCTTTTTTTTATATGCGTACTGTTTGGGGGGTGGCGCCCAGGCGGAATTTCGCGTCCATGAGCTTGTTGTCATGATTGGGCAACTCATTCCGCATCTCCTGATTGGTCAATTCATTCCGATTTTGCCAGAATTCCGCATTATTCCACATTCCGGTTTGAAGTTTCCGGATTCCGCGGAACAATGCGGAAACCCCAATTCCGGCGGAATTTCGGTATTTTAGCTTCCGCGGAATTCGGAAGCTCATGCCTGCAGAACTGTTCTCCCTGCTGGTTAGAACAGATTAAGAAGAAAAAACTGTCGGTAATGTGTTGATAAATCTCCCCCAATGAATGCTGCCGTTGGTGTCTTAGTCAGCCTCAGCTACCCTGCCTGCCCCTGGCTGAGCCTCTCTCTCTGGGCCCAATCCAATTCACTTTTTGATATTCTCACAATGTATCAATAAGCACCCAGTAAGCAAGTGAACACTC
The DNA here is from genome assembly GCF_040937935.1 of Hyperolius riggenbachi. NCBI lineage: Eukaryota > Metazoa > Chordata > Amphibia > Anura > Hyperoliidae > Hyperolius > Hyperolius riggenbachi. Next base: position 237,096,969 of record NC_090655.1, read on the forward strand.
AGAATAATTTTGACAGTACTTTTTCAACTACTTTTCAATTGCAGAATTCTGAAAAGTTATTTTAAAAAGATGAAAAATGATCTCCTAGGAGAAAACTTGATTTGGATTGGGCCCACTTTTTATTCTCCTGGCCACCCGTCCCTGTCCACTTACTGTGTGTGGCTGCCTCAGGATCCACAACCCTCTGATGCCCCAAGCCGAGGTGGCATGCAGAACACATATCACACATGGTCAGTCAGACCTTAGATAGTGCCACTAGTAAAGGACAGGCACAAGTAACCGCTCACCCTCCTGAGTCCTGCTGTAAGGGCCCTTTCCTACTAGCTAACATGTGTTACAATGCACAGAGCGATGATGAGAAGATGCTTTTTAGCGTGAATCAGCGGTGCTTGTACTAATTAGCTCACCAGGAAATCGCTTGTGACATGCGATTAAATGTTTCCAGTAACATATTTCAAAATGTGAAAAGTACAATGAAAGTCTATGGACATTCATTTGACCTTGAGCATCGTGCACGATACACATTGCATCAAAACGGGCATAATTATGCCTGTTGTGAAAAAGTTTTAAGTGCAAGTGTCACTTCCTGCTAGTGCTGGTGGACGGATACCTCATGTGTCAGCTGTATCCTCCAGATGCCTCCTCCTAAACGCCTCCTGCTGTTTTCTGTGCTCCTTCTCCAGCCGGAGGGCAAGCAGTATCACACTGGCACCACTTCCACCTCCACGCTGATGCTGCTCTCCCCCCATGGCTTGTTCTCATCACTGGTGGGCCAGCCCTAGGGGTCGTGACCTGGTGGGCACCAGGCAGCAAAGTAGTCTATTGTCCACTAGGGATGAAGGCTCATCATCCTTTTCAGGGTGTGCTGGTGAAGACCCATGCTAACTTTAGACCCAACGCCTTGGGGGTGCTCGCACCAATCACTGGTGATGAGTTCAACAGGACCTTGAGACGGGCCAGAAAAGGAGGGGATTCTGGGACTTGATATGCACATTCCTCTTGTATTTGTATATAGAACAGAGGCGCCAGCAGGATAAAAGTCAATAACATTTTTAAAAATTGTTTGGAGGAGGTGGTGGGTTTCGCAGGCCCAGCCCGCTTCATCAGGCAATAAACGTGGGGACAAAACAGAATTTCGGCAATAGCAGGTGTAGCGCCTCAGTACTCAGTACTGAGGCACTACACCTGCTATTGCCGAAATTCGGTTTTGTCCCCAAGTTTATTGCCTGATGAAGCGGGCTGGGTGTAATAGATAGCGGAGATACCGCCGCAGAGACAAGCGGCATGGCAGCTATCTCTGCGTATCAGCCAGCAGCCTCTGCCGCGCGGTTACATGCTGAGACTTTGCCTGGTCCTTCTATTGCTCACAGGTGAAGGGATACGCGCGCACAAGCCGAGCGACAGGACCTTTATGCATCTAGGAGGGGAGTCAGCTGACGCGCGGTCAGCTGATTCCAGCCAGCGTCCGGATTGGCTGAGTGACTGGGGCGGCGCTGTGGAGCATGGTTGGGTATATATAGGACAGGCCTGTCAGTAGCTCCTCGTCTGCTGTTGCAAATGCTATCGTGTTACCCTAGTCAGATCCCAAAGGGTGCTAGAACCGTCCGGAGCCGGGGATCCACACTTAGCCAGATTCTGTTGATAGCTTAAAGAGACTCCGTAACAAAAATTGCATTCTGCTTTTTATCATCCTACAAGTTCCAAAAGCTATTCTAATGTGTTGTGGCTTACTGCAGCACTTTCTGCTATCACAGTCTCTGTAATAAATCAATGTATCTTTCCCCTGTCAGACTTGTCAGCCTGTGTCTGGAAGGCTGCCAAGTTCTTCAGTGTTGTGGTTCTGCTATGAACTCCCCCTTTCAGGCCCCTCTCTGCACACTGCCTGTGTGATATTTAGATTAGTGCAGCTTCTCTCTGCTCTCTTATCTTTTACAAGCTGGATAAATCGTCCTCTGAGCTGGCTGGGCTTTCACATACTGAGGAAATTCAGACAAGGGCAAAGCTGTTTGCAGGAAGAAAAGAGCAGCCTGAAACTTCAGTGCATGAGAGATGCAGGGGGAAAGAAACACACAAATGATCTCTTGAGATTCAAAAGGAAGGGTGTATACAGCCTGCTTGTGTATGGATGTATTTTGTAGGTGTGGACATACTGTACATCAACCTACTTCCTGTTTTGGTGGCCATTTTGTTTGTTTATAAACAAACTTTTAAAAACTGTTTTTAACCACTTTTAATGCGGCGGGGAGCGGCGAAATTGTGACAGAGGGTAATAGGAGATGTCCCCTAACGCACTGGTATGTTTACTTTTGTGCGATTTTAACAATACAGATTTTCTTTAAAGTACTAATTGCATTGTTTATTTGTTATGACTTTCTGCTTCCTCTGACTATCCTCCTATTTGTCGATTCTGTGCCTCAGCCATCTGATTCACGTTGCCGACCCTGCTTGTTATTGACGCTGAATCAGTCTTCCGTTTCTGTACTGTACCTGTCCGCTCGTTGCCTACTCTGCCTGTCTGACCTCGCTACCCGCACCAGTGGGCCTAGCCACTGGGGAGGGAAATTACTGTCTATATCATCTACTCCTAGGCTGCAGTACTGTCTGTATCATCCACACCTAGACTACAGTACCGTCTGTATTACCTTCTCCTAGGCTGCAGTACTGTCTGTATTGCCTACACTTAGGCTGCAGTACCTTCTGTATCAACTACGCCTAGGCTGCAATACAGTTCGTATCACCTGTTCCACAGGGGATCGTTAGTGCAGTACTAATTGTATTACTCCTCCTTGTGCTGTGCACCAAACACTACTAGGCTGCAGTACTACCTGAATCACCTGCTCCACAGGTGATCACTTGTTCAGCTCTGGTTGTATTATCTTCTACTTGCGTTTGTGTTTCCAACACTCTCGGCTGCAACACGGTCTGACTCACCTTCCCAATAGTGAGCACCGGCTGCAGTACTGTCTGGGTCACCCGCTCCTCGGGTGAACCCGCTCATCCTAATTACTGTTACACCAAACACTATACTACATTAGCTGCCTTGTGCTTTGCTATACTTGTATTATTGGTGATTCTGCAGATCACCATATAATCAGGTATAGTATCTGTATTATTGGTGATACTGCAGATCACCAATAATCAGAAAATCTGGTCAGCTGACACCTATCATTACACTGGGCCTGTGAAACGCGTTGCACTGTTTTTGGGGTACCGTATAATAAATGTATTGATTTATATGAAGACAGGATCTCGTGTCTGCTTTTGGGAGGCAAGCCCACCACTTCCTCCAAGCATTTTTAAAAAAATGTTATTGACTTTTATCCTGCTGGCGCCTCTATTCTACATACAAATACTCTGTGTCCACTCCTGGTGGAGGGGAGTGCTACGTAACCCCTTTCTTGTTTCTTTACTACAGAGAGCGACTTCTTAATCCTGAGTGAGGACAGGTCTAATCTCCTCACCTGCCTATTGAGTGGTTGCCTGAATGGTAACCCATGTTTGCGAGTATAAATTATCTCACTAAACCACTTACCAATTGTCTAACATACTGCACCATATTGGGCTCTCGGTTTTTTCTATTTTACATTCCTCTTGTGCACTTGTGAGAATGTATCCATTTCAAACTCCTTGAAATACACCTGAACTGAAATGGATATGGAGGCAAACATATTTAATTCCTTCTAAACAATACCAGTTGCCTGGCTTTCCTGCTGATCTCTTTGGCTTCAGTAATATATCGATCACACACCTGAAACAAGCAAACCGTTAATCTAGTCAGACTTCAGTCAGGAACATCTGATCTGCATGCTTGTTCTGGGTCTAGGGCTAAAAGTTTTAGAGGCAGAGGATGAGCAGGACAGCTAGGCAATTTGCATTGCTTAAAAGAAAATACATATGGCAGCCTCCATATCCCTCTCAGTTCAGCTGAGAACCAATCATCAATAACTGAAGTTGGGTCTTTGCCCTTAGCTTGCTCAGGTAGTCCAACTACCCTAATGTAGCTGCAGCACGACCGAATTTCAAGGTCTTCAGCTTCTTGGTGCCAAAATGTACCATTTTGCTTAGGGTACTGTAGTTACCAAGAATGGGGGCAACAGTATCCTCGAGGTCAGGAATTCTGCTTGGTCAATTTTCAAGCTGAGTACATTTGAATACAAAATTCACATAATCCTGCACCAACTCTGTATCTCATTGACCATCCTTAGTGCAGTGTAGTAGCAACCAAGCTGGAGGACTACAGATACCTTGCTGTAACTTGTATCTAAGAACACACACTTCAAACCTATTAAATCTACACCCTATAAATCACAATTGTAAGTTGGTGAAACAGACCAGCTATCTCTCCCTGAAGCATACACTTCTTTCCTCAGCTACTATTACACAATGAAAAACTCCTCCCTCTATTCCCCTTTATATCTGCTTGTCGGGGGATCTGTTTTTCATTGGCTGCTGGGGCTTGCTGTGCATCCTGGGAGCAAATAATTTGCAGAGCAGGCGGCTATTCTACACCTCCCATTTAAATTTTGCCACCGTACTGCCCCTGTTTTGTCCATGATCTTTCAGTGAGAGAACGACTATATGCCGAATCACTGGGCCTTTCTCGCATTAAGTTTTAGTAAGCAAGAAAGTGCGATTCACCACAAAATTGAATGTACGATTCTCGCCCACACCTATGGAGCACCGTCCTTCACCTGCTTGGCGGCTGCCTAGAGTTCTCTGCCACTGACTTTCGGGTTGTATCAGTGGCGGAGATAGCAGGCATCTTGGAGCAATAAAAACACTCCCAGGTAATTTCCAGGTAAACTAAATAACCCAAACATTCAGCAGAATAATATGCAGCAATTCAGGTAGATGGAGCTTTCTTACATGCGTGTGATCTGTTCATCTTCTAGACACAGCCTCGGATTAATCTGTTGTAAAGCTTCACAAATTTACATTGACCATTTCTAATGATGAGCTGCAGTCTTACCTTGTCCTGTATTGTGTTTCAGCCAAACCATGCAGTCAGTGAAGGTGTGAGGACTGACGGCAGAATAGACCACAACCATTAGATGCTGTGATTGGCTGAAAAGGTACAGCTGCCTCAGGTGGCTCCTCCTCTGCCGACCCTTCCAGGTGATGGAGTCAGTGTTGGCACATTATACATCCTGGGAGATTATTAATATGTATTTTTGTAGCACTGCCGCTGACATGTTCTGCAGCATTTTACAGAGTACATAGTCATGTCACTAACTGTCCTCAGAGGAGTTCATAATCTCATACCCGTCACAGTCTAATGTCCTACCATATTGTTATGTTTTAATCTAGCACTGACATATTCTGCAGATCCCACTCTAATCCTACCACAGTCATAGTCTAAGGTCCTACCGTATTATTATGTAGTTATATAGCACTGTCATCTTCTGCAGTACTTTGCAGAATACATGGTCATGTCACTGACTGTACTCAGAGGAGCTCACAATCTAATCCTACCACAGTCATAGTCTAAGGTCCTACCATATTAATTATTATTATGTATAGCACTGACATCTTCTGCAGCACTATACTGAGTACACAGTGATGTCACTGACAGATCTCAAAGAAGCTTACACTCTAAACCAGGCATGGGCAAACTTGGCCCTCCAGCTGTTAAGGGACTACAAGTCCCACAATGCATTGCAGGAGTCTGGCAGCCACAGTCATAATTCATAAAGGCAAATGCATTGTGGGACTTGTAGTTCCTTAACAACTGGAGGGCCAAGTTTGCCCATGCCAGCTCTAAACCCTACCACAGTCATACTCAAATTTTCTAACATATAATTATTATGTATTTATATAGCACTGCCATCTTTTGCAGCACTTTAAAGAATACATAGTCATGTCACTGACTGTCCTCAGAGGAGCTCACAATCTAATCCCTTCCATACTCATAGTTTAAGGTCCTACCATATAATTATTATATTATTACTACAGTGCGGTCCCCGGTATCCAGCACCAGCGGGGATCACCTGATGTACATGTTCTTGCCAGTTGCCAAAGCAACCAGCCGAAACAGTGCCAAACTCGCCCTGAAATACTTACCGAGGCTCCAGCGATGTCTGACAGCCTCCCTCTGTCTCCCCGCGGCTTTCCAGCTTCCCCAGTGCAAGGAAGCTGGAGTGTCAGCTGACCTGCATGGGGTCATGTGACACTCCAGTTTCCATACACAGATGCCGGTGTAATGTCTGATTGCACTGCCCGGAAGCTCCCTTCCACACTGAGTAGCACGCATGCTCAGTGTTAAATTAATGATGCTGCTGGAGATAAAATACGAACTATCTCTGCTCCCACACCTCTTACACTCCCCAAATTTTCAGGGTAGGGAGGGGACCCCCCGAACGACCACTATGCCAAATTGCAGCCCCCGAGACCCGCTGGTTCAGGAGATAGATTAGAGAAATCTATCTCGGGAACCGGCGGATCTAGGGGACTGCAATTTGGTTAAGAGGTAGTTCGGGGGTCCCCTCTCTACCCTGAAAATTTGGGGAGTGTAAGAGGTGTGGGAGCGGAGATATTTAGTATTTTACCTCCAGCAGCATCATTCTATAGGAAATGTGGCCGCACAGTCTCCTACTGCGCATGCGGGGCAGCGCAAATCCACAGGCAGCGTAAGCAGACACAACACCGGAAGCTGCTAGGAGCCCCACGGGGAGATAAAGGTAGACGGCTAACCATCGATGGAGCCTCCATAAGTATGTAAAAGCCTGCCAGCACCCAAAGAAAGCCCCCCCCCCCAAAAGAGGTCCCCGTTATCCTTCAGGCATGTCGGTTAGCTGAGACTTCCAGTTGCCTGAATTCTGGATGATGCAGATTTTGCTGGATTATTATGTATTTATCTAGCAATGACATCTTCTGCAGCAGTTTACGGAGTACAATTCAGCCAGAAACCTTTTTACACAGACAGTTGCCAACACAAAAATTCACAAATTGTCACAACTGTTGCTGCCAATCTGAGTTCTGGAAAGGTCAGTACCACTCCCTGCTACATCCAGGTGGGGAGATCACAAAGTTTACAAAGAATACAGCGGTTCAGGTAAACAGGAGTTCTTTCATTTCTAGTTAGAGCATTCAGAGATTCAAAGCAACATTTTATTTTATATATAGTTTTTAATAAAAGAATGATACATCAGTGCAGAAATATTTTATAAGACTTATTAAATAAAATTTGTAAAATTAAAATAAATGATAAAAGAAAAAAAAATACATATACAAAGCACACAAATATGCACCCGCTAGGAGTTAGTACAGTGCAGCACATGGATTATGTACAGATCGGTCCAGTCTGATAATGCACCAATTTCTTGCATTGCTTTTGGTAACAATGCTTTTCAGTTTAGTGGTTGTGATTCACCCTAACGTAAAGAACAACTGAAGTGAGAAGTATATGGAGGCTGCCATCATTTGTTCCTTTTAAAGGGAACCTAAACTGAGAGGAATATAGATGTTTCCTTTTAAACAATACCAGTTGCCTGGCAGTCCTGCTGATCTCTGTGACTGCAAAAGTGGCTGAATCACACACCTGAAACAAGCATGCAGCTAATCCAATGTGACTTCAGTCAGAGCACCTGATCTGCATGCTTGTTGAGGGACTGTGGCTAAAAGTATTAGAGACACAGGATCAGCAGGAGAGTCAGGCAACTAGTGTTATTCTAAAAGGAAAAATCCATATCCTTCTCAGTTTAGGTTCCCTTTAACCAATACCAGTTGTCTGGCAGCCCTGCTGATCTATTTGGCTGCAATAGTGTCTGAATAACACCAGAAACAAGCATGCAGTAATCTTGTCAGACCTGAAAATAATGTCAGAAACATCTGATCTGCTGCATGCTTGTTCAGGGTCTATGGCTTAAAGTATTAGAGGCAGATGATCAGCAGGACAGCTGGTATTGCGTAAAAGGAAGTAAATATAAATAAATATGCTATATGCCTCTCACTTTAGTTGTCCTTTAACTAGTTGCTCTGTGCATCCCTCATCCTTCACTATTAATAAAGCTTCTCCATCCAATCACAGCAAGAATGTTCTGCTAGTGCTCCGCCCACCAGGACTCTTCTGAAGCCTGATTAGTTGGCTTTTGTTCCCACCTTTCCCTATGCTGCTGCACATGTGATCTCAGACTGCCTCCAGTATAAAATAACAGAGCCTGTAAATCAGACTAATGCTGCAGGATCAGGATGTAGGGGGGGGGGGGGGATGGGGGGGTTTCAGGGTTAAATACTTACTTGATTGAACATAATTGGGACTCAGGTGATGCTCCGCCCCCCTCCGCCAGGTTTCTGAAATCTGACGAAGCTTTTTGGAAACCTCCACCTGTGTTGCCATGGCCCACCCCCGGCCTGGCAGCCAGCAATGACTGCTGAGCTGGGGGCGGGCCGCAATGCAGATGGGTGTGGCCAGAGCCTCGGACAAAATTTGAAAAACAAACTTGCCATGGATGCAATTCTGAGTGGGTCAGAGCGATCAACTGCCAGGATGAAGTACCTTGGATGAGGTAAGTATTTAACCCTGCGACTAGGATTTATCCACACATGTGCTGCTTTCCACTTATCTGTTACAGCAGTGGAATGCAAAGTCACATGTTTTCTGGTATAGTATCAATAACATGTCTGTTACTATGGACACCACAGATATATAAAGGTGGGAGGCGCCCAATGGGAACAAAACCCAATCTAGAAAGATCTATATATAAAAAAACTCACAAGGAACTTCCGGTTCCGGCGCCGTGGGAGATGGCAGCATAAGAGGAGAGCTCTGTCTCACCCGCTCTGGCAAACCGTCCCCCGCAGCTAATTTGCCCAGAAAACAAGATGACAGAACCCACAGAACCGACAGCGATGGATCGCTATGTCCTTCGCACCCCGCGTGAGAAGCAGCAGCCTAAGCTTCCGAGGCAAGGACAACGAGGCGGCGCACCCAAGATGGCGGGCGCACCAACAGGCCCAGAAGCGGAGATTCCTGAAACTCCGCAAGAGAAACATCCCACTGCCACCAATGCGGGAAACCAAAGCCAAGAATCCTCAGCGGACTCCCCTCCAGAGACACAGGACGAGAGCCTGGAACAGCAAAGAACGCCAGAAGCAGTAACAGAGACGGAAATACCAGAAACAACAACAACACAGGTACCAGCTACTCCAGTTATAGATTATATAATGATTGCCAAAGAAGTAGTAAAGCTATTAAAGCCAGAAGTAACTGCAACAATAACAGTAGTGATGGAACAACAATTACGAGTCCTGCAGGAAGAGGTCTCTTCACAAGCAATACAAATAACTAAAGCAGAGACTAGGATAAGTGATCTTGAAGATAAACTGGAAGAAACCACGAAACTCTCACAAACTGTTAATACCAGACAAGTAATCTTCTTTGACAAGCTAGACGATTTGGAAAATAGGTCTAGAAGGAACAATCTTCGAGTAATTGGAGTTCCAGAATCAGTAAAACCTACAGATCTATTAGAGCTGTGCTCCATAGCAATACCAAAAGCCCTGGGCCTTAGCACGCCCTTTAAAGTGGAAAGGACTCATCGTATAGGCCCACAGCGCCCAGATAGAAAATCTCCGCGACCAGTGATAGCATGTTATATGGACTATACTGAAAAAGTTGCTGTAATGAGATCCTACAGATCACAACGAAATCTATTAGTGGATGGAAGGAAACTATTTTTGTTTGCTGACTATTCTGCAGAGGTCAATAAAGCGCGGAAAGCTTTCAACACGGTGTGCCAGTCTCTAGTACGCCGCAGACTGAGGTTTGCACTGAACTACCCAGCAACACTATACATCTACCCACCTGATGAGAAACCAATAACCTTTACTTCACCTACTGAAGCAGAAGATTATCTTAAACAACACCCGGAAAAAAACTCATCACTAGCTAATGAATCTCCAGAGAAACAAACCTCTGTAAATGGAGAAGGCACCCCGAGAAAATCAAGCATGCTAACATCAAGCCAAGAATCAGCACCATGGGATGACTGACGGTAACTATAAGGAAAGAGACACTGACATATAAAAGAACTTACGGATCTAAATTTGGGGGACGGATCCATATAAATCATTATTTACATACCTGGGGAAGGTGGCAATACACTAACTATGCTTTATACTGATGGCGATGTGACCACTTTCTCCCCAATCGGGCGTCACGAGCCTCTCTGAAGGAGAGGTTAGAGATTTACACTCTGGCTGTGAAAAGGGTTATTAATATAAAGTCCCATATCAAACATATTAATAACGCACATAGTTTACAATGTTTGATTGTAATGTGTTTGACTCTAACAATGTTTCTTTTTACAGCATGGGACAATACTCCCACGGAAAAAAGGGAGTCAATAAGATATAAGGGATTTATGCAAAAAATAGAAAAAGATTGTTTGTTGATAAGGAAGAGAGATCCTTGGCAGTTAAGGGGATCTCATCTTCTGTCAGTTGAAGTTATTGTTCCAAAAATAGTTAAGTGCAAGGTTGACAGTTCTCCCTCCTCCCAGATTACCGCACCTCCCCCTGAATCCAAATTTAATGATATAACTAAAATGTATCCCGCCGCTAGGAAAAAAATAAGTCTTTCTGCTAGCTGCTGGGACAGCAGGAGACTAAATAATGCAGAAATTTTTTTCAGGTTAACATTAGACTCTGATTGGGCCCTAACGTGATCATTACAACCTGGAATATAAAGGGACTTAGGACCCCCCAAAAACGGACCCAGGTCTTGCGACATCTGGGAAAAATGAAAATTGATTTGGCATTTTTGCAAGAATCTCATCTTAAAATACATGAATTTCCTTTGATGTCCAAGATGTGGGTCCGAGAAGTGATTGGAGCACCGTCTCAAGGCACAAAAGCTGGGGTATTATTGCTAATTGGTAAATCTTTCCCAGGAAAAATCACCTCATATGAGGTAGACAAAGAAGAAGGCAGATGGGTCAGAGTAGAGCTACAATTGGAAAACAATGCTATTTTAATATGGGGTGTTTATGGTCCTAATTCTAATAACAAGGAATTCTTTAAAATCTTAGCAGATGACATTACACAAACCTCCGACCAAAAGAAATGCATAGTACTAGGAGATTTCAATGCGGTACCGGTCCCACAAGAAGATAGACAACCCCCCCCCCCCCCCCGTCAAATACCAGAACGATCCACCTCTCAGGATCAATCCCTAGCCCAATTCTTAACTAAAACAGCACTAATAGATGGATGGCGACATCTAAACCCATTTGAAAGGGACTACACTCATTTTTCAAGAGCCCATTTGACACATTCTAGAATAGATTTAATACTCCTCTCCCACAATATTATTACTTCTATGAAGGAAATTGCCATCAAAGCAATGGTAATCTCTGACCATGCTCCTGTTGTAGCTAAATTACAACTCCAGCCAAAAAAGTCACAATTAATGTGGCGATTCCCCACATATTTATATAACGATAAGCAATTTCACAAGGATTTGACATGTTGGTGGAGAGATTACTACTCAACTAACAAAAAACATTTAAAACAACCAATCTTATTCTGGGAAACGGCCAAAGCTGTATTAAGAGGCCAAATATTGGCTTACTCATCGACATACAAGAAAAAATCACTTGAACAATACATGGCCACCTGTAATAAAACTAGACACTAATATCTGCTTTATAAAGCTGATCCCTCGGTGGAAAATAAAGAGAATTGGCTAAAAGACAAAAAAGATTGTGATATCTGCTTAGAAAGATATGATAAAACATATAGGGCCCACGGGGCTGCCAAATTCTTTAAATGGGGAAACAAATCTGGGAAGTTATTAGCGAATATGGTCAAAGCTAAACATCCACCAATGTCTATACCACAACTAAAAAATACAAAAGGGGAAATAGTTCAAGAAGGTGAAAAAATATTGGAGGTTCTAAGTGAATATTACAAAAATATTTATTCTTCAAAAGTACACGACACCACAACACAAACAAACTTCCTAGATAAGGTAAACCTCTCAAAAATATCAGAGGAAGAACTAGAAATACTAAATACTGACATCTCAACAGGAGAAATAATAAGAGCCATAAAGTCCCTCACCTTAGGGAAAGCACCAGGACCTGATGGCTTGTCAACAGAATTTTTTAAGATTCTGGTATCAGAAGTGGACTCACTGACTACTCTATTTAACGCCATTTATAAACAAAACATGTTTCCTCCCACAGCAAACGACGCACTCATTAAACTTCTACCTGAACCTGGGAAAGACTTACTAGATCCGGCCTCTTACAGGCCCATTTCATTATTAAATGTCGATTTTAAATTGTTTACCAAAATATTGGCAGATAGGCTATCAGATATTCTTCCAAAATTGGTAGATGATTCTCAAGTGGGGTTTGTTAAAAATCGAAGTGGCATAACTAACATCCGAAAAGCTCTGTCAGTTCTGGAGAAGCACAGGACGGATTTGGGAAAGGGAAAATCGAAAGCCTTCTTGGCGCTTGACGCCGAGAAGGCTTTCGATAGTATTGAATGGACATGGATAACTAGAGTGATGGAAAAGTTTGGATTTGGAGGTAGATTTTTGTCTTTCATAGATCTCATGCATGTTAACCCACAAGCTTGTATTTCTCTGATGGGTATGAAGGGCCAGGTATTCGGTCTGGGTAGAGGAGTGCGACAGGGATGCCCACTATCCCCACTTTTATTTAACATAGCTTTGGAGCCTCTGTCGCGGTCTTTTGCCCAGAGTGAAATATTTGAAGGGATTCCAATAGGAGGGACTAGACTTTTATCTGCATTATTCGCAGATGACATCTTGTTGTTTTTGGCAGATCCTGAGAGAGATGTGAAAAAGGTTATAGACCATATAAATATTTTTGGAGCTTCCTCAGGATTTGCCATAAATTATCATAAGAGCGAATTACTATTTTTATCATCAAAACAAGCCGGTAAATACTACTCAGTTCTGGAATCAATGAAGATGAATTACAAAAACACGTTAATCACTTATTTGGGAATAAAACTTCCAAGACAACTGGACCAGCTATATAATCTAAACTACACTCCACTAATCCAAAAAATAATAAAAGAAATAAAAAATTGGGAGCAATTACCATTATCTTTAGCTGGAAGAATACAACTCATAAAAATGTTTAGTGTAGCTAGGCTTTTGTATCCACTACAGACCCTCCCAATATTACTAAAACATAAAGACATCAAACATCTAGAATCATCGTTTATTAAATTTATTTGGAGATCAAAAAAACCTAGAATAGCACTTGCAAAATTGAAGGCACCCATTTCTCAGATGGGCTTTAATTTTCCAGATCTGAGGACATATAACCTGGCCGCCCTCTTCAGACACATCCGAGATTGGATAGGTGACACGACTTTCTATACATCCCTAGGATTAAATAAGGAAATGGTGGCACCACACTCCCTTCTTGGAATACTTCATACCCCCTGGCGTAATATACCTGTAAACATTAAACATAACATTGTGATTAAAGACACTGTAGTTGCCTGGAAAGAAATCCGAAAACGCTTTGGTCTACCAGCAAATATCTCACAACTATGGCCCTTTATCAAAAATCCTAATTTTGGACCAGGAAACCTGCACGAAGCCTATCAACAATGAGAAGCAATGAGGATATTAAATCTGGGGCATTTCATGGATTCAGAAGGGAAAATATTGTAATGGGAAGAAGCCCTTAAAACAAAAGAAGTACTATCGAACCATGATTTTTATTATAGACAGATTAATAGTTTTGTAATGAAAGCCACAGGGGGAACAGGGAAGATAAAAACACACCCTAAATTTGAGGACTTATTGGCAGGTCTAAAACACAAACAGTCCTTATCCTGGATCTACGCCTTTTTAAAAGATGCACAGACCCAACGTAAAGATTATTACTCCCAAATGCATAAATGGGCAGATTTAATAGGTATACCCAGAGTCGACTTCATAGAATACGCTAAAAAAGGATGGGAAACCGTGAGGCAATCAATAACTGGCGAAGAATGGAGGGAAATGTATTTAAAAATAATATACAGAGCCTATATCCCCATTATGAAACCATAGCGATCTAACGACCCTGAAACCGAAATAAAATGCCCTAAATGTGGGAGCTTAACCCCAAACCGGAACATATGTTATGGCTCTGTGAACCTATCCAGGGATATTGGACAGATGTAATAAATATGATGAATGACATTTTTCATAATCAAAGAAAAGTGGACCCTTTACTTTGCCTATTCCATAATATTAAACAAATAGAAGAGACGGAGTCTCCCCCAATTTCCAAATGGGAACACCTGTTACTACTAGCTGCCGCTAAAGGGATCATGAAAAAATGGCTCGACCCAACTGCACCATCATTAACAGAAGCAAAGACACTCCTTAATCATATATTACATTTAGAACGCCTGTCCCTGAAAAGAATGAAACCTAAAACAATTCCCAAATTTTTCAAAACATGGCAACCCTTCATAGAAAAGACATATAGCAGGCCCCAAATCATACAAGTGATGAGATTCTTTGAGGATACTGAGTGGTATTTAAAAAGGCAAAATTGGGGGTTACTTGGGTCTATTGGAAATATGAAAGTTCAAATAAATGGATATATACGCAAGGGGACTCGGACAGGGTGGGGGAGGGATGGGAGGAACGAAAAGGAGAACTGTGTTTATGTGTTTATAGGTTATGTTTATAAAGAATTAAGGATTAGTTAGAGTAACTCAGCAATAACTGGATTAAGAAAATAGAAGAATTGAAATAGATAGACAAAATTAGAAATCCCAGAGGACCAAGGTAATGATACTCTAATACTCATGTTCTTATATAAAACACTTTGTGATGCGATATATTAATCTTCTCAAACTAAAATAAAGTGTAAATGCTGTTTCAAATACATAAAAGAAAGTGTATTGATGCTTTATGATACTAAAATGTGAGAATTTGATTATGTTATTTTGTATGCACAATACTTAATAAAAAAATATTTGAAAAAAAAAAAAAATCACAAGGAGTGTGTGTATTTATAAAAAGATTTCTATACTGTACTGTGACAACGCGTTTCTCAGCATCAGCCGCTTCTTTAGGTCAAGGATGTGCCTTAAAGGGAACCAGAGATGAAAGTTTCACACAAAATAAACATATCAGTCGAGAGCTTGTAAAGAATAAATGCTCTACCTGATAATTTTGCCGTTCTGGTGTGCCTTTTTTAGTGTTTTTTATCCATTATTGCTCCAGGAAAAATCAAATATGGCCACCGGCTCATATCCCTTCTGCTTCCGGGTTATGAGTTGTTCTGGATGTGCTGTCTAGGCTATATGAGACTATGCTGCTATCTAGGCTATATGAGAAAGGCTGCGTCAGCCTTTCATCTGTGTGCTTTCATTTTGGTATGATGAGCAGCTGCCTGTAGGAAGTGTCTCTCATAGGAATGAAACTGCAGTCATCATCAGTATCTATGCAGACAGAGTGCACACAGATCATCATATTGCAGCCACACTTGTCTGTTTCAGAGATTCTCTCTCAGCAGCAGCATCCCCTCCCATGTCATCACAGCTCTCAGTATGCAAAGCAGGAAATCTGAGCCAGGAGGTGGCAGGCTTGGGCTTGAAAAGACTCCACAGAAGAGTGACTCAGCTCTAATGATTCCAGGTCAAACCTAGACTGAGCCAGTCGGGGATTCTTATCACAGCTGGTAATAGACTAATTAAGCAGATAAGAATGAAAATAAAAGCAGGGTAGGTGTTTACTGTCACTGATAAATGTAATAAAATAGATGAGGATGCTTCGTCTCTGGTTCTCTTTAAAGATACAAATAAAAGGTAGCTCTCAGACCCAGAGAAACTAAATGAAAGTAAAAATACAAAAAAGTGTATACAAAACGGATTTAAAATTACATAAACAAATGACTACATATTACATTCCAGCCTATAACTACCCACCCATTGCTGTTCTCATTCATAGGAGCTCTCCTGACCGGGAACCATGCTGTTTTAGTAAGCCTGATATTTTGAACCTATATATTCTTACAATGGGCTATTTTGATACACTTTTCTCTCCCACTCCCATTCTCAATTGGCTACTTCCCTTTCCTCCTCCAGGTGCTTATTCTTATATCACATGTTACATCTATATCTTAAATGGCCCATACACCCATACTGGTTAATCTGACCAATCGATTATGGTGGAATATAATATGTAGTAATTTGCTTAAATAAATTTCAAAGATGATTTCAAATGTATGTCCTACATTAAAAATGTTGTTGATAGGATCTTTTATTTGTTAATATCCACATTGATGAACCAACCAATCGATTGTTGGAATGTAAGATGTAGTCATTTGTTTATGTAATTTTATATACATTTTGTATACACTTTTTTGTATTTTTACTTTCATTAAGTTTCTCTGGGTCTGAGAGCTTCCTTTTATTTGTATCTTTAAGGCACATACTTGACCCGAAGAAGCAGCTGATGCTGAGAAACGCGTTGTCACAGTGCTCATGAAATAAAGTTTATAGAAATCTTTTTATAAATACACTCCTTGTGAGTTTTTTATATATAGATCTTTCTAGATTGAGTTTTGTTCCCATTGGGTCCCTCCTTCCTTTGTCTAGTCCAAAATACCCTGGAGGGCCTGTACTGCACAATTCTATTGATACAATTTTTTCTGGAGAGCGACCATACCTCTACATCTGATAGGCTGAGTGGGGACGGTACTTCTCCACGTCTATATGAGTGGCTGCATCTGGTGGCAACCCTCCTTTGTGAGTATACATTTTATTAGCTTAACTTATCTACCACGACAAAATGATATTACACCAGATTGGGCTCCTGGTGTCCGCGTGTCCTTTTCTGTTTTTACCAGTGCGAAGACCACAGATATATGGACGGCCACAGTGATTTGTACATCTCATCCGTTGTGAATCCAGCCTAAGGCGGAGCTTTGCATTCCGCTACCACAACTGACATATTCAAAATGGACGTGAACAGATCCTACAGATAACATGGGGCCCATCAACATGTCCGTTTCCAGCAAACAGTCCATTATCCGGCTTAGTGTGAGTCTATCCAGAAGCTTTACAACATCCTCACAGACTAACGGATGCTCGCCTGTGTGGCTTCTCTGGTGTGCAGGAAGGCTTCTTTTTTTCACTGAAGCATTTCCCACAGGAATAAGGCCAGTCCCCTGTATGACTTTTCTGATGTACAAGTAGTGTTCCTTTACTTAGGAAGCATTTCCCACACTCCAAACAAGAAAAAGGCCGCTCACCTGCATGCTTTTTTTGGGGTATAAGAAGATCACCTTTCTGAATATAACATTTCCCACACTCTGAATAGAATTTAGGCCTCTTCTCCACGGACTGTTGAACTGTGTGTTTGGCAATCAGTTACCAGGCAGCAGTAAGCAGTTATCATGCAGCAACAAGCAGTTACCAGGCTTCAGTGAGCAGTTGTGAGAGCTTGAGAGGCATTTCACTGCCTATCAACAGTCCGTGGAAAAGAGGCCTAAGGGTGTTCACCTGTGTGCATTTTTCTGATGTCTAAGAAAATATCCTTTCAGACCAAAACATTTCCCACATACTGAACAGCAAAAAGGACCACCGGCTGTGTGAACGCTCTGGTGTCTAACAAGTTTACCTTTCTCATAGAAACATTTCCCACACTCCGAACATGAATAAGGCCGCTCACCTGTGTGTATTTTTTGGTGTGTAACAAGATTTGATTTCCAAAGGAAACCTTTCCCACACTCTGAACATGAAAAAGGCCGCTCACCTGTGTGTGTATTTTGGTGTGCAAGAAGATGTCTGTTCTCAATGAAACATTTCCCACATTCTGAACAGCAATAAGGACGGTCACCTGTGTGATTTTTCTGATGTCTTAGGAGATCTCCTTTTTGCGTGAAAGATTTCCCACACTCTGAACAGGAATAAGGCCGCTCACCTGTGTGAACTCTCAGGTGTATAAGGAGATCTCCTTTCTGAATGAAATTTTTCCCACATTCTGAACAGGCATAAGGACGCTCTCCGGTATGGCTTCTCATGTGTGTCAGAAGCTCTCCCTTCCGACTGACACATTTCCCACACTCAGAACAGCAAAAAGGACGCTCTCCTGTGTGAATTCTCTGATGTACACGAAGCGATGTTTTCAGAGTAAAACATTTCCCACACTCTGAACATGACCATTGCAGCTTGGGTGACTGCTTTTTCTGGTGCGCAGAAAGTGATGCTTCAGGTTTGCTGCATTCCGGAGATGCTAGTCTTTGATATTCTGTATGTGTGGCATGATGTGATGTACAAGAAGATTCCTCCAGATTAGATGTATCTGTTCCTCTATCTGTACTCTGACCCCAGAGATGTGTATTTCCAGTCATGAAAATGTCTTCTGTAAAACGTTGTGTGACACCATTATCTTCTGCTACATCATCCAGATGTGACATCCGAGATTCCATTGTATTGCTCCCAACATCGTCTCCCCCTGCTGGAGGAAAATTATACCGTTATATTTAGTATAGTCATAGATGTGGCACAAACAAACTATGGGATATTGGGGAACTGTAATGTCATTCTTATGTCATGTAATGGAGTTGGACCTTTCATATGGTGTACAGTATATCCTGCTCATTTGTTGGTACTATGATGTTATACTGAGGAATGGAGATGGACTTTTCATATGGTGTACAGTATCTCCTCCTCATTTGTTGGTACTATGATGTTATACTGAGGAATGGAGATGTGCCTTTCTTATGGTGTACAGTATCTCCTCCTCATTTGTTAGTACTATGATGTTATACTGAGGAATGGAGATGGTCCTTTCATATGGTGTACAGTATCTCCTCCTCATTTGTTGGAACTATGACGTTATACAGAGGAATGGAGATGGGCCTTCCATATGGTGTACAGTATCTCCTCCTCATTTGTTGGTACTATGATGTTATACTGAGGAATGGAGATTGACTTTTCATATGGTGTACAGTATCTCCTCCTCATTTGTTGGTACTATGATGTTATACTGAGGAATGGAGATGTGCCTTTCTTATGGTGTACAGTATCTCCTCCTCATTTGTTAGTACTATGATGTTATACTGAGGAATGGAGATGGGCCTTTCATATGGTGTACAGTATCTCCTCCTTATTTGTTAGTACTATGATGTTATACTGAGGAATGGAGATGGGCCTTTCATATTGTGTACAGTATCTTCTCCTCATTTGTTGGCACTATGATGTTATACTGAGGAATGGAGATGGGCCTTTCATATGGTGTACAGTATCTCCTCCTCATTTGTTGGTACTATGATGTTATACTGAGGAATGGAGATGGGCCTTTCTTATGGTGTACAGTATCTCCTCCTCATTTGTTAGTACTATGATGTTATACTGAGGAATGGAGATGGGCCTTTCATATGGTGTACAGTATCTCCTCCTCATTTGTTGGTGCTATGATGTTATACTGAGGAATGGAGATGGGCCTTTCATATGGTGTACAGTATCTCCTCCTCATTTGTTGGTACTATGATGTTATACTGAGGAATGGAGATGGGCCTTTCATATGGTGTACAACATCTCCTCCTCATTTGTTGGTGCTATGGTGTTATAATGAGGAAAAGAGATGGACCTTTCATATGGTGTACAATATCTCTTACTCATTTGTTAGTGGTAATTACTTTTTGGCAAGATCTGTCACGGTGGCTGACCACTGCTACTGCAAGAAAGAAAAGGTATTAAATATTACCCAGTAATGTCTTAGAGAACCAGAACCACTAGGAATCTTATATAGGAACATGACTTCCATATTCAGTCACTGATTGAAGTGATACATGGAGGTAATTTCCTGCTCGTGTGAAGCTGAATACATACTAATAAACTTTGTTTAGGAAAGAAAAACTCATGATGGACTTAAGGTGCCCATACATCTCGCAGGCAGATTGACTAAAATACCTGTGGTTTACATATAGCTATACAGCCAGCTATATGTGCCACATGACAGGTTAGCCAGTGTATAGGTGCAACAGGATAGGTTAGCCAGTGTATAGGTGCCACAGGATAGGTTAGCCAGTGTATAGGTGCCACAGGACAGGTTAGCCAGTGTATAGGTGCCACAGTACATGTTAGCCAGTGTATAGGTGCCACAGGACAGGTTAGCTAGTGTATAGGTGCCACAGGACAGGTTAGCCAGTGTATAGGTGCCACAGGACAGGTTAGCCAGTGTATAGGTGCCACAGTATAGGTTTGCCAGTGTATAGGTGCCACAGTACATGTTAGCCAGTGTATAGGTGCCACAGTACAGGTTAGCCCAGGCATGGGCAAACTTGGCCCTCCAGCTGTTAAGGATCTACAAGTCCCACAATGCATTTGCTTTTATGAATCATGACTGTGGCTGTAAGACTCCTGCAATGCATTGTGGGACCAAGTTTGCCCATGCCTGGGTTAGCCTGTGTATAGGTGCCACAGGAGAGGTTAGCCAGTGTATAGGTGCCACAGGACAGGTTAGCCAGTGTATAGGTGCCACAGGACAGTTTAGCCAGTGTATAGGTGCCACAGCCTCCAGATCCCCCTCGCCGCTGCTGTTACCTACTCTACTCCCTTCCCCCTCCTCCGCTCGCACCCCCCTCCTCAAGTACTTTTCGATTACATTAGGTCTCATCGCATTGTATTGCCGCGCGGTTAGCTGCAGGGAAGAGGAAACGAGTGTTGCCTAGTAACGGTGGCCGCTAGGAAATGATGTCACACTTTCTCGTACAGGCCAGAACACTCGCCGCCTCTTCCTTGCGGCTCCCCACTCAGCAGTCCAATGCGGTGAGGCCGAATGTAATCGGAAGTTACTTGAGGGGGACCGCAAGCAGAGGAGGGGGAAGGGAGTGGTGCAGACCAGGTACCTGCGGCAGTGGCGAAAACCGCCACTTTGACGAATCCAAGATCGTCATTCCACTGATCACGATTTTCAGTTTTAAGCCGAAACTCGTTTCAGTTTTAAACCTTACAGTTGTCCTCAATGGAAACTCTCTTTGCCCAAGACGTCAATACTGACCTCGTAGCAGGGCTGTGGAGTCAAGTAGTGGGAAAAATGTTTGGGTTCCTGGAGTCGGAGTCGGTGGTTTCATAAACTGAGGAATCAGATGATTTTTGTACCAACTCCACAGCCCTGCCTCGTAGAGTGAGCTATTAGTCCTATTAGGTGTGAAAATGTTTTCTACTTGTTCTTGTGGTCCAGACAAGAGGAAAGAAAATTATTTCTTGTGACCTCTGCAAACCTGTATTCTACTTTAAGTAGAAAAGTGGGGTCAGGCATAAATACTATTTGAATCCTAAAAAGTGCCAAGAATGGATCTTAGATGAATATTAGAATCTCTTATTCTTTTCTATCTGAGGCAATAGAGATGACGAAAACAACTTTAGGAGTAAGGTATTTGATTGAGGTTGCTATCAAGTGGTTCAAAATGGGCTTTTATTATTATGCAAGAAAGATTTCAAGGGGGATCCTTCTTAGAGGGAACCAGTCTGCTCTTTTCCACACTGATCTGAGGAATCTTGTAATCAAATCATCCATATCCAGCTTGATATCTAGAAAAGTAGAAAGGGTGGCCACCTGAACTCAGAATACCGGTGGCATGTTCTTTATCTACTCCTTTCTGAAGCAAATAGAGGATAACTTGAACATTGACAAACCTTTTATTTGTCTCCATGAAGAAAATGCCCTCTAAAACCTCCTCCAAAAACAAGAGACTTCCCACGTTCTTGCACTACTATGGTAAACAATGTAGTAAAATCTTCCCGACCAGAAGCTGCCAGTCATTTATCTTCTTTAGGATTACTGATTGGCGGCTGATGTATGGCCAGATTGACCATTGGATAGATCCTTCTGTGATTGAATCTGATCAGAGAAGGATTTATTGCCTGCCCACAACCTAACAGCAATTTGTTTTGATCAGGCCAGAATATTAAGTAACATACAGTATGGGCACACTTAGGGCTTGATTCACTAAGACAAATAGCATGCCTTATCAAAGTTAGCACACCTTATCAAAGTTAACACGCCTTATCAGAGTAGCGAACGTATGTCTGCTAATTGGCAATGACGAGAGCTCCACTCGTCCTGCCCTGAGCCCCTGCAGGTTCGTAGTGCTACTCCAATAAGTTGTGTTAACTTTGATAAGGCGTGCTAACTTTGATAAGGCATGCTATTTGTCTTATTGAATCAAGCCAATCAAGACCATCTTTTCTTTGGATCAAAACCTTTAAACTTTATTCTTTAAAAAAAAAATCTTTGCAATGTCATTTTCTTCCTTATTTGTGATATATTTTCCCTTTCACATTTGACCTAGCCTGCATTTACTCTAAGTTGGTTCCAAATAGTAAATGTCATGGCTCATATGTGACTTCTGGACGTTTGCTCTCCTTCCCACATCTGCAGCAACACTGCTCTCCTCCTGGTTGGTTGGAAAAAATGAAAAAGGAGAGCCAAGGGGAGGGTGGGGCTATTTAAACCTGACGTTTCCCATATAGTACGCCAGTGTATTCTCATGCTGGGGGCCATGTTGGACAACAATGGGAAAATTGTACTTGCCATAGCTTTTTTTTTCCCTGTAGAGTTGTTTTTAGACTGAATACTAACAAATGCCTTTTGTTTTAAAAAGGCAATATTGTACTTAGCATATTATTTTCAGTAGTGGGGCTTTTTAGTTCTCTTTAGCCAACTGCAGTGGTGGTCTTAGTCTTAGTGGCCTTAGTTCACCATGACGTTAATGGCTAACACATCCACCTCAGAAATACTATATATTCTAGTATTTCTTAATGTACGTCTAGATATTTAAAGAGAACCCGAGGTGGGGTTCTGACAATGCTATCCGCATACAGAGGCTGGGTCTGCCTATACTGCCCAGCCTCTGTTGCTATCCAGATCCCCTTAAGCCCCCCCAACCCCTCCCCCCCCCCCCCCCCCCCGCGCGCTCTGCTATGCAGCATAAATCACAGCCGCGCTGTCGACATGCAGCGTGTCACAGCGAGCTGTGTTTACCTTTGTACTGTCAGTCTCGGCACTCCCCCCGCCTCCTGCATAGCTCCGGTCCCTGCCTGCTTCCCTTCCCTCCCCGCTGATTGGAGGGAAGGGATGCGGGCGGGGACCAGAGCTATGCAGGAGGCGGGGGGAGAGCCGAGACTGACAGTACAAAGGTAAACACAGCTCGCTGTGACACGCTGCATGTCAACAGTGCGGCTGTGATTTATGGGGGAGAGCAGAGCACAGGGGGAACTTAGGGGGGATCTGGATAGCAACAGAGGTTTGGCAGTATAGGCAGACCCAGCCTCTAGTGTCCACGAGTCGGCAGATCACTGGCTGAGTGCATTATGTTTCCACTCACCTCATCACCGCATGACGTCAATTGTATGCCAAACCTACCTTCCAACCACCCGCTTAGCAACAGAACATGCCACTAGCGATAAGTGTGTAGTGTTGGCCCTGCACTATCACCTGAGAGATCAGGTAATGATCCCTCACAGGTGACATTCCTTTACAGCAACCTTCCTCAGTCATTGACTTAATGTCACCAGTACATTGTCCAGTGTGCACATATTTGAGAGATAATACATTTTAGAAAATGAGATTTACCCCAGTTTTTTAGGTCTTCTTCTTCCTCTTTAACTGTCCTCATGCCGTCGGCCTCCTCTGTAGACTGCTGATCACTCATCACATATGTCTCTTCTTCTTCTTCCTTTATAATTAACGTCATGATGTCACCCTCCTCCATAGACTGCTGATCATAACCCTCATAGATCTCCTCTTCTTCCTCTTTAATTGTTCTCATCGTGTCCCCCTCCTCCATAGACTGCTGACCACCCCTCACATATGTCTCTTCTTCCTCAGGCTTCACGTATCTCAGCTCTTCTGCCTAAATACACAAAATAGTAAAGCTGAAAATAAAATCTTCCAGGTGAAGAAGAACATAACCTCCGATTGTCTGAAGTAACTTCTAGCTCTAGATATCAAGTTCCACCTACCTGATAATGGTGAGGGGTGGTGAGATCTTCCTGTGGACAATCATGGGAATAAAGAGGACCTGTACATCTCTCTGGTGGGTTTCCGTTACTGGATCCATCTGTAGGAAACACATACTGACTGAATACATTGTTGATATGTATTTATCACATGATGGGGGATCTAGGTGAACCCTCCGTATTGCTCTCTCCTTTACAAGAAATGAAAGTCTCCTCTTACCCGGTGATGTGAGGGGCGGCTGATTCTCCATCATGGTGTCCTTGTAGAGCTCCTTGTGTGCTTCTATACACTGCCCCTCCTCCACCACATCTTCCTCTTTCTTCTCTACCTTACAGCCCTTCGCATCCTTCCTTACCATGTTCTTGTTCTGATCCTTCTCTCCTTCCAGATCCCCTCCTCCTGCAATGGCACAGCGAGACATGGAACAGGGACAGGGTTTGTAATAAAGTACAGAATACTTCAGCAGGTAGATGGACCATCACCCCCAAACCACATGTTCAGTTGACATATTTCTATCATCATATATGTTTCTTTACTTGTACTTTATTATAGTATGTTTGCAAAGTGCTTGCTAGCACAGTTGACCTGGAGAAGTGTGTCTCCCTTTCACAAAATGTGTTCTGCATAATAAAGTCTCAATGTTCTGATCTGAAGACGGGTCTACTATTTTTTCAGAACTATCAGGGTTCTCCCCAGGAGTAATTAGGTGGGCGGGCTGCCCGGCTGTTTTAAATCACCGCCTGAGTGCTACCACGTGCCTGGCTTGGGTGCCCCATATGTCATCTCTGGGGTGCCCAGCAGGAGTGCCCCGAACAGTAGTGAAGTGCAGCCGCCAGGCATTCGATATGATGGCCGCCATATAGTGGGCGCCACTCGCCACTAGTAATCCCCAGCCTTGCTCAGCCTGCATCTATGGACTGAGGCTAAGCTGTCAGCACAACACCGCCCCTGCCCAATCACGATTACCTGGCAGGGGGGCATGTAATTGTATTCAAACGGGGGAGGGGGCTGGAGACAGCTTTTTCAACTGATAAACTGAAAACTAAATCTGTAGTTGGGCTTATGGGGGTCAACTGACAGAGTGTAAGCTGCTCTGGTGCAGAGACTGATGGGATTGGATCTGTTATCTCTGTACAGCACTGTGGAATATGTCAGAGCTATATAAATGTATTATTATAATAATAATAATAATAGCATGTAACTGTGTTGCGCGCATTAGAGTGTAAGCTCCTCTGGTGCAGAGGCTGATGGGAATGGCTCAGTGATCTCTGAACAGCGCTGTGGAATATGTCAGCTCTATATAAATGTATAATAATAATAATAGTAGTGTGTGACTGTGGTGAGGACATTACAGTGTAAGCTCCTCTGGTGCAGAGACTGATGGGAATGATTGAGTGATCTCTGTACAGTACTGTGTGGAATATGGCAGAGCTATCTAAATAATAATAATAGTCTGTGGCAGTGGAGAGGACATTAGAGTGTAAGCCCCTGTGGTGCAGAGATGAGGGGACGGGATCAGTGATCTCTGTACAGAGCTGTGGAATATATCATATAATAATAGTGTGTGAGTACGCTGAGGACATTGGAGTGTAACTTCTCTGGCAGAGCCGGTCCGCCCATGAAGCGGGGTGATGCTGCTTCCTCAGGCGGAAGAAGTGGGGGGGCGGCGCCAGGCCAGAAGCAGGAAGTATAGAGTGCATCTGGCCGACTCTCGGATTACCGCTGCTTGCTTGGACACCATGACACCCCTTGGCCTCTGCCGCACCTGACGATGATGCAATGGTGACCCATAATTTTTCTCCCGTGAGCAGCTTCCGATCCCCACATGCTCATGCCTCCCATACACTCCCCCTCTGAGTCTGCCCCCTGGCAGCGGCCCAGCCAATAGGCAGCTGGGAAAGCTCTAGCCCACAGCTCTCTGCTCTCTCCAAACTCTAAGCAGCCACAGGCGAAGCTTTTAACTTTGTGTAGACCTGCTTCTAGCCCAGCTCCCAGTCAGTCAAACCAGGAATTCGGGCATGAAGATGGACGCTGCTGACCCCCTTGACCTTTGAGGCTTACCAGACGATGCTCCCTGCATCCCCTTTGACGCGATGAGAAAGCAGAGAGAGGTGGGCAGGTGGCTAGGCTGCACGTGCAGGGGAGAAAAGATAACACACGGGCTGCCAGTCAATGGGATGAGGATGAAGTTATGAGGCAGTAACACTGTGACGAGGAGAGACTTATCCTGGACCTAAACGGCTGTCCTTTGAGAAAAATAGGGGTACTGTCTGTGACACTGACTGTCCTGTGATGCATGCAGCAACAATCCTCGTGCAGCATTGCTGCTGAACTGATTTTCACTAATTTGAAAATAAAACTTGCAGTTTCTTTCTGCAGTTTTTCTCCTATAGGTGATCTATATACATGGGTGGTGGAAATTTCTGGAGTCATACATCATGGCATGATATTGATAAACTGCCTGACTGTTTATCAACATCATGCTATGACCCCAGAAATTTCCTCTTCCTGAGTGGGACACCCATGTACAGGATCTTCTCAAAAAATAAGCATATTGTGATAAAGTTCATTATTTTCTGTAATGTACTAATAAACATTAGACTTTCTTATATTTTAGATTCAAATACACACAACTGAAGTAGATCAAGCCTTTTATTGTTTTAATATTGATGATTTTGGCATACAGCTCATGAAAACCCAAAATTCCGATCTCAAAAAATTAGCATATTTCATCCGACCAATAAAAGAAAAGTGTTTTTTTTTTTTTAAAAAGTCAACCTTCAAATAATTATGTTCAGTTATGCACTCAATACTTGGTCGGGAATCCTTTTGCAGAAATGACTGCTTCAATGCGGCGTGGCATGAAGGGAATCAGCCTGTGGCACTGCTGAGGTGTTATGGAGGCCCAGGATGCTTCGATAGTGACCTTAAGCTCATCCAGAGTGTTGGGTCTTGCATCTCTCAACTTTCTCTTCACAATCTTCCACAGATTCTCTATGGGGTTCAGGTCAGGAGAGTTGGCAGGCCAATTGAGCACAGTAATACCATGGTCAGTAAACCATTTACCAGTGGTTTTGGCACTGTGAGCAGGTGCCAGGTCGTGCTGAAAAATGAAATCTTCATCTCCATAAAGCTTTTCAGCAGATGGAAGCATGAAGTGCTCCAAAATCTTCTGATAGCTAGCTGCATTGACCCTGCTCTTGATAAAACACAGTGGACCAACACCAGCAGCTGACATGGCACCCCAGACCATCACTGACTGTAGGTACTTGACACTGGACTTCAGGCATTTTGGCATTTCCCTCTCCTCAGTCTTCCTCCAGACTCTGGCACCTTGATTTTCGAATGACATGCAAAAGTTGCTTTCATCCGAAAAAAAGTACTTTTGGACCACTGAGCAACAGTCCAGTGCTGCTTCTCTGTAGCCCAGGTCAGGCGCTTCTGCCACTGTTCCTGGTTCAAAAGTGGGTTCATGCTTCCATCTGCTGAAAAGCTTTATGGAGATGAAGATTTCATTTTTCAGCACGACCTGGCACCTGCTCACATTGACAAAACCACTGGTAAATGGTTTACTGACCATGGTATTACTGTGCTCAATTGGCCTGTCAACTCTCCTGACCTGAACCCCATAGAGAATCTGTGGGATATTGTGAAGAGAAAGTTGAGAGACGCAAGACCCAACACTCTGGATTAGCTTAAGGCCGCTATCAAAGCATCCTAGGCCTCCATAACACCTGAGCAGTGCCACAGGCTGATTGCCTCCATGCCACGCCGCATTGAAGCAGTCATTTCTGCAAAAGGATTCCCGACCAAGTATTGAGTGCATAACTGAACATAATTATTTGAAGGTTGACTCTTTTTGTTTTAAAAACACTTTTCTTTTATTGGTCGGATGAAATATGCTAATTTTTTGAGATAGGAAATTTGGGTTTTCATGAGCTGTATGCCAAAATCACCAATTTTAAAACAATAAAAGGCTTGAACTACTTCAGTTGTGTGCATTTGAATCTAAAATATATGAAAGTCTAATGTTTATCAGTACATTACAGAAAATAATGAACTTTGTCATAATATGCTAATTTTTTGAGAAGATCCTGTATATAGTAAACACTGAAAAAACTTTTTTTTAATTTTCAAATCAGCAGTTTGCATCAGCAGAATGCATCTTTACTATATGCCTATATCGATAGTAAAGTAGCTGCAGGCAGTGTGTGCTGATCTCTGCTACTTCCAGTATGTACAGTATAAGCTGTTACACTGCGCCTGTACTGATAGGAAATTAGCAGCAGTGTGTGCTGATCTCTGCTACCTCCAGTATGTACAATATAAGTTGTTACTCTGTGCCTGTATTGATCCGAAACCAGCTGCAGTGTGTGCGATCTCTGTTGCCTCCAGTATGTACAGTATGAGTTGTTACTCTATGCCTGTATTGATCCGAAACTAGCTGCAGTGTGTGCTGATCTCTGTTGCTTTCAGTATGTACAGCTGTTACTCCTAGCTGGGCCCTCATTGTCGCAGTAGTCACAGGGGCTATTGTAAAGCCGAGGGGGACAGGGTGGCACCACGAGTTACAGCACCAGGTGACACCAATGCTAGTGACACCACTGCTGTGCTGTGACTTCTGTCAATCAGGCATAATGTTTGCAGCAACGCAGCCGCAGGGAGGATCAGGATGGTGGCTGGAGGAGGAGTGACTGTGAGAGTGACAACATTCAGGCCTGGGGTGACTTGGTAGTCAGTGACTGAGGGGGTCAGGGCAATTATACTACCTATACTGGGGGAAACGATACTAGCTACCTATACTGGGGGCAACTATACTAGCTACCTATACTGAGGGCAACTATACTACTACACTTGGATTACTATACTGACTACCTATTGTGACGAATCAACGTTTATTCGTCCTAAAAAAGTAGTTAGAGCCTTATAAAATATTCCCTGTCGCCACTATTAACCACTTGCCGACCGCGCACTCATACCGCGCGTCGGCAAAGTGGCAGCTGCAGGACCAGCGATGCAGTATTGCGTCGCCAGCTGCAGGCTGATTAATCAGGAAGCAGCCGCTCGTGCGAGCGGCTGCTTCCTGTCAATTCACGGCGGGGGGCTCCGTGAATAGCCTGCGGGCCGCCGATGGCGGCTCGCAGGCTAAATGTAAACACAAGCGGAAATAATCCGCTTTGTTTACATTTGTACGGCGCTGCTGCGCAGCAGCGCCGTAAGGCAGATCGGCGATCCCCGGCCAATCAGCGGCCGGGGATCGCCGCCATGTGACAGGGGACGTCCCGTCACTGGCTGCACAGGACGGATAGCGTCCTGTGCAGCCCGGATCTCCAGGGGGGGCCAGGTAGGAGAGGGAGTGGGAGGATTTCGCCGCGGAGGGGGGCTTTGAGGTGCCCCCCCCCGCAACACCCGCAGGCAGGAGCGATCAGACCCCCCCAGCACATCATCCCCCTAGTGGGGAAAAAAGGGGGGCGATCTGGTCGCTCTGCCTGCACGCTGATCTGTGCTGGGGGCTGCAGAGCCCACCCAGCACAGATCAGCTACAACAGCGCTGGTCGTTAAGGGGGGGTAAAGGGTGGGTCCTCAAGTGGTTAAAAAGTGACAGCAGAGGGAAAGGCTTGGTTTACAAAAAAAATCAGGGAAGCCAGGGGTTAACAGTTCCTCTCCCTGGTCAACTGTAGCAAATGCTCTTGTTACCTAGTTTTTCCGCACCTCCATGTGACCAAGGGTCCTGGGCATTCAAGGACCCCCAACCAGGCAGAAAGAGGGAAATCTCACACCTCCACTGCCTAACCCAGACTTGGTGGCTTCTCAGCTCCGTACATGAAAAGAGCAGCCACAGGAGGTCCTGCTAACATCCTGCAGAAGCCACTTAGAGACTACAGCTGGCTTTCTCAGCGACTAGTAGGAAACCTATCTGTGACCTCACAAATATGAAATCCATCTTTTATCATAAAGATGACTTCCCAAATAGGCCACGGCCTTTAGAACCCGCTTATTCTGAAATTCGGAATCAACCACATGATTGGATGTTTCTGAATGCAAGGTAAGCCCTGCCAAAGCAGAGATATGCACTTTGGGGTCACCGTTCACTCTAAACCCCCCAAGTTTGGGATCAACGTTCTTGATAAATTCTGACAAACCTAAAAATGTTATTAGATTTAACATAACTTGTACGGTTTGCAGATGAGCACACTTATCATGATTCAGGTAAATTCTTGTCTCTATGAGAGGGGCAGAGACCTCCTGCTGCAAAGAGGTGTGTGATCCATGCCCCCTAACCCCTCCTTGCTGGAGTGGGGGCTATAACCACTGCGAGCCCAGAAAGCTCTGGGTCCTTTACCTTCCATCTGGTGCCTAGTAACATCCTGGCAGCCCGCAAGGACACGGGCCAAAACCTCCATCTTGGAAATTCTCACAAAGGCCTGTTGGCCGCATGGCAACCGCCATTTTGGGACTTTTGCCAAAGACTTGCGATTGCCGCACGGACTACCAATAACGGTATTTGAACTGTATATTAAGACATTCTGTTCCTTTTCCTCTCTTCTCTCTGTCAATCAATCTGTTCTAAAATAAGCTGTGTGTATGTAGTTTAGAAATAAACTAACGATTTTTATCGTTCAGTTGTGTGCCTTTTCTGGTCATCTGATTGCTGCTATAACGAATCTGCCCTCTGAAGAGTCAGTCATACTACCGCATTGTTTTATGATTTGCTTATAGATTGTTGATTTGCTAGCTAGGTTGTAAATAACCGTTTCTTCCTTCTAGGATTAGCTAGTACCAGATTTCCTGTGCAAAATCGATAACTTTTGTTTCTCAATTGTAAACACAATTCGAGATTGTAGCATATAGGGACCCAGTAACCTTTCTTTAACGTCACATTGCTCACAGTCTTTAAGCCGTCGGAAGTGACTATTCCCCGAACGGTGATTGGAGCGTGTTGAACGTGATTGGGCTGGCTACCGTATTGTGACTGCGGGAGTCTCTTTCCTCCCTGAACTGAGAGAGTGGTGGCAGTGTACTTACCCGATTTCCAGCGCGAAATCAATATTTTTGAGTTTACCGATTGTATATACAATCCGGATTGTACATGTATGGGCACCTCCAACCGATCTTAACCGTTTACTACGCACACAGTGAATTTGCCTCCAGCAGTCTCTAGTGCATGAGACCTGCATGGCAACAGTGGCCTAGTAATACGGGATTGGTGGATGTTTGTCCCATTACATATTGTCGGCAGCTGCGCGACCAATCTTTATTGTCAGTCTGTTCACCGTACTTCCTGCGTATGCTAACGGGAGCAGATTAGACGGGATTGGCACGCTCTGTCGCCTTTTCCTTTGCTTTCTTCCCTCCGACGATCCAGCAACCAGTCTCGTTGTCCGTCTGCGCCCGTACTTCCTGCGTACGCTAACGGGAGCAGATCTCGACGGTATCGCGGGGCTGGATTGTCGCACCTATATTGGGGGCAACTATATTAGCTACCTATGCTGGGGCAACTATACTGGCTACCTATACAGGGGGCACTTTTACCTGGATACCTGCCTACCCATACTGAGGGTGTTTTTCTCTTGGTCGCACCTCATCTGTAATGTGCGATGAAAATTGGCGGGGGGCGCTTCCTCACAAGTTTGCCTCAGGCAGCAAAAAGTTTAGGACCGGTGTTCGCAAGGTTAATGCTGCTGATGGGCATTATGGGGTTAAAGAATGACCTGCATCACTTTGCACATGCTCAGTAGCATTTGTATGCTATTCTGTCGGGTATGCTAAAATGTTGGAACACAGGTATTCCAACATTTTAGCATACCCGACAGAATAGCATACAAATGCTACTGAGCATGTGCAAAGTCATGCAGGGCATACATTAACCCCATAATACCCATCAGCAGCATTAACCTTTTCAACCCCAGTTAGCTGCCTGTGTGCTGGTGTGCAATCTCCACTATCCAAGTGGACATAGAGTTGGAATAAAAAGTTGTCCGAGCGAAGCGAGGACCGAGCCCGCAGCCCAACGAGCGAAGCGAGCGGGCAAGGGGACACTGATTCTACTAACAAGGGGTATATCACTTTAAATGTATGCTATTCTGTCAATGTATGCTAGTTAGTTGGAACACCGATCCTGTTCTCTGGTACAGACTGATGGGAAGGGATTGATGATCTCTGTATAAATAGTAGCAGCTTGTGGTGACGGGAGAGAGGTCACGGAGCGAGTGGAGGTTACTGCCTGGATGTAAATTTAAAATTATATCTCACCTCCGCAGCTCTGTTGGCAGTCCTTGCAATGTCTCTCGTCCTCTTCCCTTTTAAATTCAACTTCCTGCCTTTGCTCCATAACTTCCTATTTTTGCGTTCCATTTAAAATTATATGAGCCTGCCACCACATGGACAATGGCGGAACTGCAGCCAACATGACTTCAGTGTGGCACCCCCTTTTGTTAATTCTACAATTATTTATTTCCCCTCTTCTTTTAATCCAAGTTAGAAATGTAATCTTATATGAACTAGCTGTTGGGTATTAAGTATTTATATCACACTAGTCAATTATTTACATACCACATCCCACTGTTTTTGGGTGTAATCTTATATCTTCTTCACTTCAATTTTTATTATCTGCATTCTGCACTTATCTCCCAGGAATACACAGATGTTCCCTCTGAACAGGCTAATGAAGGAGCTGACAAGAGTTCCTGTCATGCTGACATAAGGCTTTACTGCTGGACCATCAGGGTAGGACATGGCAATTATTTCTGAAATAATTCATCCTCATGCTCTCCTCAGGGCTGGTTACCCCACTATGCTCTACCCGAAGAAAGAAGACTTTGTGGTTTCAGTGTTTGTGTTATAAAGTGGGATGTAAAACCTGCACTGTTCGGAAATCACTTGACATGTGAAGTGTGGCAGTCACCCCACTTATGAAGTGCTGCAATAATCCCACATATGAAGTGCAGCAATCACTACACATATGATGTGTGCAAATCACTACATGTATGAAGTGCCTTAGTTATCCCACATATGAAGTGCGGCAAGCACCCCACATAGAAAATGCAGCAATAACCCCAAATCTCACTTGCAGATAATACTCCACATATGAAGTGTAGCAATCACTCCACATATGAAATATGGCAATCACCCCAAAAAAGAAATGGGGCTATCACCCTAACAATTCAGCAATTAGCCCACATAGAAAATGCAGCTCATCTCACTGCTTAGTGTATGGGGAGGTGACAGTCACTCACTCAGACCTCAGTCAGATCATGCAAACCATCTGACAGCCGTCTTCACCACCACAAGGTGCACAAGACATAATGAATGCTGCTGTTGGTGTCTTGGTCAACCACCCTGCCTGCCCTTCGCTCACCCTCTCTCTCTGGGCCTGATCCAATTCCCTTTTTCTCCTAGGTAATATTTTTTCACAAAGTATCAATAAAATGCCTTTGAAGCCACCAGCAAGCAAGAAAACACTGGGCCAGTAGAGGAGAGACAACTAACTACTCACGCTCCTGGGTCCTGCTGTAAGCACGTGTCCTTCTGTCAGTGCTGGTGGGTGGATATCTCATCTGTTGGCCGTGTCCTCCAGAATCCTCTTCCTAAAAACCTTTTTGTTGCTTTCTGTGCTCCTTCACAAGCAGGAGGGCAAACGGTTCCACATTGGCACTGCCTCCTCTCCTTCCACCACACTGACACTGCTCTCCCCTCACAGCTTGACTTCTCTTTCTCTCTCGGACGTCCTCACTCTCCTGGGCAGTAAGACACTTTCTGCTTCTTGCGCTGAACCCTATAGCTTGCTACCCTGAATTATGTGATTAGGTTGCTTCATGGTAGGGCCAGTCCTGGCTCTCCTTCCTCCATGGATCAGAGAGCATGTTCAGCTCAGACTCTGTGGCTGCTCTTGGTGCAGGAAGAGGGCACGGCATCTGCTGGAAAATGTAACATGCTGCAGCGAGGCATCCTGACCGCATAAACCTGGCCTTCTTTTAGCTGTTAGGAGTAGATGTGTAGCCATGGCAGAGAGCTACAGAATGCAACTAAGAACACTGCCTCCCCTACAGACCTGATGGTCTCTTCCATCACTGACACCATGCTCAGAAACATGCTATAGATACAAGTTAAATTTACATCACTCACAGATCTTTTTAAAAATTTACAGTAACATACTAGCAAGCTGCAAAATGTTATCTCCAGTTCAATTATGGAGCGGTTATTCTCGCTGGTCCTAGGCTGGCCTTCTAGAACGCCACTACTGGGAGTCACCCAGGGTGGCATGGCTCGCGTCTTTCCCCCAGCCTTGTAGCAGTGGTGGGGGGACACTACAACACAGGTGCGAAGGCCAGGGTATTTTAACCATGGCCAATCACTGCTTAGTGATGTTCCATCCCAGCAGCTGCGGCATGTTGCCACGCCATCTGTGACTGTCACAGTCCTCTTGTCCCATCTTTCCGCTCAGTTCACTCACTGCACAGTCAGTCCTCTCAGTGCAGTTACCCACGTCAGTCCTGTCACGTGCTACCTGTCAGTCCAGTAATTTGTCATTCCCATCATCTGTCTGGTTCAGACCCGGATTAAGCAGGGCACTGTAGGCACATGCCTACAAGCGTTTTATACTGCAAAGGCGGGTGTCTGAACTTCCCTATTTTGCAATACAAAAGCTGGGAGTGCGACCGCTGTCACGACCACAGCCCGCCCATGATCGCGTCTCCCAGCTGCACACAGTTCAGTTGCCAGCCTGTGGTCCCACCCCAAAGCAATTTGACGGCCTGCATGCAGGCCAGGGTTGGGGATGTGGCCTGTGTTTAGGGCGCCAGAATGCCTCTTCCTACAGGCTCCTGAAATCCGGCCCTGGTCAGTCCTGTTACATCAGTCCAGTAAGTCTGGTCTGTCACTTTAGTCCACTCTTTCCCTTATTGGGCTTGATTCACTAACCGGCGCTAATTGATAGCACCGGAGTGAACAGCAACTTAGTGCCTGAAAAGTAACTTTGCGGGCACTAATAGCTCCACAAAGCTACATCGTGCACAGCCCAGGGAAGTGGCGCGCAGCCGGTAATAGTGCGCGGTGCGACGATAACGTCACACCCACTGCCCTGTAAACAATGGCGCATCGGGTTCCCCCAAAATGGCGCATTAGTGCGCCGCTTCAGGGCAGCCGATGTGCCGTTTTTGTTCACAGGGCAGCAGGTGCAACGTTATCATTGCACTGCGCACTATTACCGGCTGCATGTGCACTGCTCTGGGCTGTGCGCGATGTATGGGCGCAAACCACTTAACTCCGTGGTTTGCGTCCACTATGTCTTTAGGCTCACTAACCGGCTTAGCGCCTGTCAGTGATTCAAGCTGTTTGCAGGAACCACCTCTCCTATTTTCCTCATCACTGGTGGGCCAGCCCTAGGGGTCGTGACCTGGTGGGCACCAGGCAGCAAAGTAGTCCATCGTCTGCTAGGGATGACGGCCCATTGTCTATTACCTTTTTACACAGACAGTTGCCAACACACACAAAGAAAAAAATCACAAATTGTAGCAACAGTTGTGTCACGATAGTTTGTGCCACTTGCCTCTTCTCACTCCTGCGCTGGCTCTCTTGTCAGAGCAGTGGAGGGCAATGATCGCAGCCCTCCAGCCGCTGAGTCCCATGCAACTCCTCACGTCTTCTGTCCTCCAGCATGGTGGAGGACGCCAGCCCAATGTGCTTCCAGGTCTGGCATCCTCTGTTGCTAGGCGCGCGCACGCCTCCTCTCTGTTTATCCCTGTGGCGGTAGGCAGTACTGCACCCTGCTTAAAGGATACCACAACTGACATGTGGCATAATGAGATAGACATGGGTATGTACAGTGCCTAGCACACAAATAACTATGCTGTGTTCCTTTTTTTCTTTCTCTGCCTGAAATAGGTAAATATCAGGTATGTAAGTGGCTGACTCAGTCCTGACTCAGACAGGAAGTGACTACAGTGTGACCCTCACTGATAAGAAATTCCCCCTTTTTTATCTCTTTCTTGCTCTCAGAAGCCATTTTCTGCTAGGAAAGTGTTTTATAGTTGGAATTTCTTATCACTGTAGTCACTTCCTGTCTGAGTCAGCCACTTACATACTTGATATTTACCTCTTTCAGGCAGAGAAAGAAAAAAAGGAACACAGCATAGTTATTTGTGTGCTAGGCACTGTACATACCCATGTCTATCTCATTATGCCACATGTCAGTTGTGGTATCCTTTAATTGAGAGGCAGGGTATTTAAACCCTGCACTGTCACAGATGGATGCTGTTGTATCCCTGGTCACAGCCACAACATTCCGCCACTGTTCCCTCTTCCCTTTCCTGTTTGTCCTCCTTACTGGATTTCCCTCAACCAGGATCTCCCTTCCAAGATCCCTTGTCTAATCCCTCTTGCCGGCCTGTATGCCTGCAATCCTGCCCTGCCTAACCAGGATCCCTAAATTCCCTGTCAGTTATTCCTGGTTCCCTGTCCGTCTCCCTGCAGTCATTTCCCTGGATCCCTGCTGTCTCCAGCCTCACTTCCCTGTCCTCGGCATTCCCGGGGATTCCCTCAGCCTGCCTGTTCTCCTCTAGGAACTTCCACCTACCACCTGCTGCAACCCTGGGTTTCCCTCAGCCAGCTCCCTCCTGGAGCTCTCCAGTCACCTGCAGTATTCCTGGGATTCTTTCAGCCTCCCAGTTCCCTCTGGGAGCCCTCCAGTCACCTGCAGTATACCTTGGTTTCCCTCAGCCTGCCAGCTCCCTACTGGAGCTCTCCAGTCCCCTGCAGTATTCCTGGGATTCCTTCAGCCTCCCAGTTCCCTCTGGGAGCTCTCCAGTCACCTGCAGTATCCCTGGGTTTCCCTCAGTCTGCCAACTCTCCCCGAGAGCTCTTCAGTCACCTGCAGCATCACCGTGTTTCCCCTTGCCTGCCAGTTACCCTCCTGGGTTCCTAGCCTGTCAGCTCTCTTCCCTGAGGTACTCTATCAGGCTTCTCCAGGAATTACCCTGTCAGTTGGTACCCCTCCTGGGATCCTAGCTGTCAGTTCCTTACCTGGGATTCTCCCTGCTTATCCGCTGCCCTCCTGGGAGCCCCTCAGTCAGCTCCCTCCCCGGGTGTATCCTGCCTGTCCAATCCCATCCTGGGAACTACTGCCTGTCTGTATCCTTCCTGGGATCCCTATTGGTTAGGTCTACCTGTTCTGCAGGTCCTGTCCTGCTAGACTGTCTTGGCCCAATGGTCCGCTCTACTCGAGATCCCTCCTATCCCGTCAGGTATCCTCTGTTCTTCCCGTCACTGGTGCTGTAGTCCTGGGGGTCGTGACCTGGCAGGCGCCAGGCAGCAAAGTAGTCCGCCACCCACTGGGGGGTGATGGCCCATCATCCCTTATGGGATGCGCTGGGGAAGACCCATGCCTGCTTACACCCCACGTCCTGGGGCTGCTTGCTCCTTGATACCAGTGACGGGATCAATAGAACCCAGACAGGTTGCGAGAACCCTGACAGGATGCTGCTGATTTGAGTTCTGGAACGGATTGTACCACCTCAGGAAGTGCAGGAAGCGATATCACAAATTCTACACAGAATACAGCGGTTCAGGTAAACAGGAATTCTTTAATTCCTAGTTCGAGTATTCAGAGATTCAACACATTTTCTTTTATATATTGTTTTTAATAAAAGAACGATACCTCAGTGCAGAAATATTTATAGAGGAAAAAAAAGGCTTATTAAATAAAGTTTACTTTATATAACAAAAATACATTATTAAAAAAAAGGAATTTACAGATACAAAGTACACAAATATGCACCCGCTAGGAGTTAGTACAGTGCAGCATATGGATTACGTACAGATCGGACCAGTCTGATAATGCCGAGTCACCAATTTCTTGCATTGCTTTTTGGTAACAATGCTTTTCAGTTCCTTTCAGTTTAGTGATTGTGATTCACCCTAACTTAACCACCTGGGCGTTACGGACGAGATCAGCTCGTCCATTAACGCCGCGGTGGATTGCTCAGGCCCTGGTGGGCCGATTTGCATACATTTTTTTTTATACACACAGCTAGCACTTTGCTAGCTGCGTGTCTTACCCGATCGCCGCCGTTTGGCACTGATCCGCCGCGAAAGAGGGCCCCCCGCAGACCCCTTGCGTAGCCCGGCCAATCACCGCCAGGCTGCGCTATGGGGGGATCGGGTCTCCCTGTGACGTCACGACGTCATTCTGTTCATCGCCATGGCGACGGGGGAAGTCCTGCAGGAAATCCCGTTCAGAACGGGATTTCCTGATAGGTATTCACGACGGCAGCGATCGGAAGGGTGGGAGGGAGAGAGCAGGGAGCAGGGAGAGTAGGCTACCTACATGAAAAAAAAATTAGGTAAAAAAAAAACCCTCCCGCGGCCGTGCGGAATCAAAACGCCAGGTAGGTTAAAGGACAACTGAAGTGAGAGGTAGCTCACCATAGCCTTAAAACGAACAACTTTTAATGATATCCAGTAAAATGATTACATGCAGTTGAAAAAAAGTGAACAACAATGATACTTATCAGGCACACGTCATGATGGAGGTGCGGAGGTAAGTCAGTTTTTCTCTCTTACATTTGATTGATGGACTGATTCTCTGGATGCTGCACCACCATCATGTATGGTAACTATTTTTGCAGTTGATGTAAGGTGTGTACTCACCACAAGTATCTCTCTCTGAAAAACTGAAGTGAGAGGTATATGGAGGCTGCCATATTTTTTTCCTTTTAACAATACCAGTTGCCTGGCATCCTGCTGATCTATTTGGCTGCAATAGTGCCTGAATAACACCAGAAACAAGCATGCAGGTCAGATCTGGTCAGATCTGACAATAATGTCAGAAACTCCTGGTCTGGTGCATGCTTGTTAAGGTTCTATGGCTAAAAGTATTAGAGGCAGAAGATCAGCAGGACAGCCAGGCAACTGGTATTGCTTAAAAGGAAATAAATATGCTATATGCCCCTCACTTCAGTTGTCCTTTAACTAGGTGCTCTGTGCATCCCTCACAGGTGAATATTAATAAAGCTTCTCTCCATCCAATCACAGCATGAATGTTCTGCTAGTGCTCCGCCCACCAGGATTCTTCTGAAGCCTGATTAGTTGCTTTTGTTCACACCTTTCTTTAAGCTGATGCACAACTGATATCAGACACCCTCCAGTATAAAATAACAGAGCCTTTCAGTCAGACTAATGTTGCAAATTCGAGGGGGGGCAATATTCAGAGTTAAATGTTTAGTTGATAAAACATAATCGGGACTCAGGTGACGCTCCACCTCTCTCCTTGGGTGCGCAATTGCGGTCATGTTTCTGAAATCTGACGAAGCTCTTAGGAAACCTACACCTGTGTTGCCATGGCTCGCCCCCAGCTCAGCAGCCTCAGCCTCATTGGTGGCTGCCGGGCCGGGTGCAGGCCATGGCAACACAGGTGGAGGTTTCCAAAGAGCTTCGTCAGATTTCAGAAACATGGCCGCAATACAGATGGGTGTGGCCAGAGCCTCGGACAAAATTTGAAAAACAAACTTGCCACGGCTGCAATACCCAGAGGGTCAGAGCGATCAACTGCCAGGACGAATTACCTTGGATAAGTTAATTATTTAACCCTGCAACTAGGATTTATCCACACATGTGCTGCTTTTCACTTATCTGTTATAGCCGTTGAATGCAAAGTCACATGTTTTCTGGTATAGTATCAACGACATGTCTGTTACTATGGACACTACAGATATATAAAGGTGGGAGGTGCCCAATGGGAACAAAACCCAATCTAGAAAGATCTATATATAAAAAATATCACAAGGAGTGTATTTATAAAAAGATTTCTATAAACTGTATTTCATGAGCACTGTGACAACGCGTTTCTCGGCATCAGACGCTTCTTCAGGTCAAAAATGTGCCTTAAAGATACAAGTAAAAGGTAGCTCTCAGACCCAGAGAAACTTAATGAAAGTTTCTTACAATGGGCTATCTTGATACACTTTCCCCCCACCCCCATTCTCAATTGGCTACTCCCCTTTCCTCCCTCCGCTGCTTATTCTTATTAACATGGTACATCTACAGAATATCTTAAGGGCCCATACACCTATTTTGTTTACAATACCTTTCTCATGTATTTATCTATGTATACTTTGTGAGTCTTGCTATACTTATGTATGTACGTGATAATTGTTATAGTTTGCGGTTTGAAGGGTTAGATTACCCTCTGACAAAGTTATGCTTTTTTGAAATTTTAGCATTTTATCATATTATTAAAATTGGATCTAACATGGAAGATGTTGTTAAAAGGATCTTTTATTTGCTTATATCCACATTGGTTAATCTGACCAATCGATTATGGTGGAATATAATATGTAGTCATTTGTTTAACTACTTGCCGACTGCTCCAGGCCAATTGGCGTGAGCAGTGCAGTGGCCATTTTAATAAAAATGTCCTGGCCACTAGGGGGGGTTTAACACCACGGTCCTCAAGAGGTTAAAGAATTTCAAAGATGATTTCTAATTTTATGTCCAACATTAGAGATGTTGTTGTTAAGATCTTTTATTTATTTATATCCACATTGATGAACCAACCAATCGATTATGTTGGAATGTAATATGTAGTCATTTGTTTATGTAATTTTAAATACATTTTGTATACACTTTTTTGTAATTTTACTTTCATTATGTTTCTCTGGGTCTGAGAGCTACCTTTTATTTGTATCTTTAAGGCACATACTTGACCTGAAGAAGCAGCTGATGCTGAAAAACGCGTTGTCACAGTGCTCATGAAATAAAGTTTATAGAAATCTTTTTATAAATACACTCCTCGTGAGTTTTTTTTATATATAGATCTTTCTAGATTGGGTTTTGTCCCATTGGGTCCCTCCCACCTTTGTCTAGTCCAAAATACCCTGTAGGGTCTGTACCGCACAGTTCTATTGTGATGTACAATTTTTTTCTGGAGAGCGACCAAACCTCTACATCTGATGGGCTGAGTGGGGACGGTACTTCTCCACATGTCTATATGAGTGGCTGCATCTGGTGGCAACCCTCCTTTGTGAGTATCCATTTTATTAGCTTAACTTATCTACCATGACAAAATGATATTACACTAGATTGGGCTCCCGATATCCGCGTGTCCTTTTCTGGTTTTACCAGTGCGAAGACCACAGATATATGGACAGCCACAGTGATTTGTACATCTCATCCGTTGTGAATCCAGCCTGAGGCGAAGCTTTGCATTCCGCTACCACAACTGAAATATTCAAAATGGACGTGAACAG
Source organism: Hyperolius riggenbachi (assembly GCF_040937935.1). Classification (NCBI taxonomy): domain Eukaryota; kingdom Metazoa; phylum Chordata; class Amphibia; order Anura; family Hyperoliidae; genus Hyperolius; species Hyperolius riggenbachi. The sequence goes on from NC_090655.1 coordinate 237,138,177, forward strand.
ATCCTACAGATAACATGGGACCCATAAACAGGTCAGTTTCCAGCAAACAGTCCATTATCCGGCTAAGTGTAAGTCTATCCAGAAGCCTTTACAGCAACTTCACAGACAAACGGATGCTCGCCTGGGTGGCTTCTCTGGTGTGCAGGAAGGCTTCTTTTTTCATTGAAGCATTTCCCACACTCTGAACAGGAATACGGCCGGTCCCCTGTATGACTTTTCTGATGTACAAATATTGTTCCTTTACACAGGAAGCATTTCCCACACTCCAAACAAGAAAAAGGACGCTCACCTGCATGCTTTTGTTTGGTGTATAAGAAGATCACCTTTGTAAATATAACATTTCCCACACTCTGAATAGGATTTAGGCCTCTTTTCCACGGACTGTTGAACTGTGTGTTCGGCAATCAGTTACAAGGCAGCAGTGAGCAGATACCAGGCAGCAACAAGCAGTTACCAGGCTTCAGTGAGCAGTTGTGAGATTTTGAGAGGCATTTCACTGCCTATCAACAGTCCGTGGAAAAGAGGCCTAAGGGTGTTCACCTGTGTGCATTTTTCTGATGTCTAATAAAATATCCTTTCAGACCAAAACATTTCCCACATACTGAACAGCAAAAAGGACCATCGGCTGTGTGAACGCTCTGATGTCTAACAAGTTTAGCTTTCTCATAGAAACATTTCCCACACTCCGAACATGAATAAGGCCGCTCACCTGTGTGTATTTTTTGGTGTGTAACAAGATTTGATTTCCAAAGAAAACTTTTCCCACACTCTGAACATGAAAAAGGCCGCTCACCTGTGTGTGTATTTTGGTGTGCAAGAAGATGTCTTTTTTCAATGAAACATTTCCCACATTCTGAACAGCAATAAGGACGGTCACCTGTGTGGTTTTTCTGATGTCTTAGCAGATCTCCTTTTTGTGTGAAGGATTTCCCACACTCTGAACAGGAATAAGGCCGCTCACCTGTGTGAACTCTTTGGTGTATAAGGAGATCTCCTTTCTGAATGAAACTTTTCCCACATTCTGAACAGGCATAAGGACGCTCTCCGGTATGACTTCTCATGTGTGTCCGAAGCTCTCCCTTCCGACTGACACATTTCCCACACTCTGAACAGCAAAAAGGACGCTCTCCTGTGTGAATTCTCTGATGTACATAAAGAACTGATTTCTTAGTGAAATATTTCCCACACTCTGAACATGACCATTGCGGCTTAGGTGACTGTTTTTTCTGATGCGCAGAAAGTGATGCTTCAGGTTTGCTGCATTCAGGATATGCTGATCTTTGATATTCTGTATGTGTGGCATGATGTGATGTACAAGAAGATTCCTTTAGATTAGATGCATCTGTTCCTCTATCTGTACTCTGACCCCTGTGTTGTGTATTTCCAGACATGAAATTTTCTTCTGTAAAACATTGTGTGACACCATTATCTTCTGCTACATCATCCAGATGTGACCTACGAGATTCCATTATATTGCTCACAACACCGTCTCCCCCTGCTGGAGGAAAATTATACAGTTATATTTCGTATAGTCATAGATGTGGCACAAACAAACTAGCTATGGGATATTGTGGAACAGTGATGTCATTCATAGGTCATATAATGGAGATGGACCTTTCATATGGTGTACAGTATCTCCTCCTCATTTGTTGGCACTATGATGTTATACTGAGGAATGGAGATGGGCCTTTCATATGATGTACAGTATCTCCTCCTCATTTGTTGGTACTATGATGTTATACTGAGGAATGGAGATGGGCCTTTCATATGGTGTATAGTATCTCCTCCTCATTTGTTGGTGCTATGGTGTTATACTGAGGAATGGAGATGGGCCTTTCATATGGTGTACAGTATCTCCTCCTAATTTGTTGGTATTATGATGTTATACTGAGGAATGGAGATGGGCCTTTCATATGGTGTACAGTATCTCCTCCTCATTTGTTGGTACTATGATGTTATACTGAGGAATGGAGATGGGCCTTTCATATGGTGTACAGTATCTCCTCCTCATTTGTTGGTACTATGATGTTATACTGAGGAATGGAGATGGGCCTTTCATATGGTGTATAGTATCTCCTCCTCATTTGTTGGTGCTATGGTGTTATACTGAGGAATGGAGATGGGCCTTTCATATGGTGTACAGTATCTCCTCCTAATTTGTTGGTATTATGATGTTATACTGAGGAATGGAGATGGGCCTTTCATATGGTGTACAGTATCTCCTCCTCATTTGTTGGTACTACTGAGGAATGGAGATGGGCCTTTCATATGGTGTACAGTATCTCCTCCTCATTTGTTGGTGCTATGATATTATACTGAGGAATGGAGATGGGCCTTTCATATGGTGTACAGTATCTCCTCATTTGTTGGTGCTAGGGTGTTATACTGAGGAATGGAGATGGGCCTTTCATTTGGTGTACAATATCTCCTCCTCATTTGTTAGTGCTATGATGTTATACTGAGGAATGGAGATGGGCCTTTCATATGGTGTACAGTATCTCCTCCTCATTTGTTTGTACTATGATGTTATACTGAGGAATGGAGATGGGCCTTTCATATGGTGTACAGTATCTCCTCCTCATTTGTTGGTGCTATGATTTTATACTGAGGAATGGAGATGGGACTTTCATATGGTGTACTGTATCTCCTCATTTGTTGGCACTATGATGTTACACTGAGGAATGGAGATGAACCTTTCATATGGTGTACAGTATCTCCCCCTCATTTGTTGGCACTATGATGTTATACTGAGGAATGGAGATGGGCCTTTCATATGATGCAGGGCTGTGGAGTCGGAGTCGTGGAGTCGGGGCAATTTTGGGTGCCTGGAGTCGGAGTCGGAAAAAAATGCACCGACTCCGACTCTTAATGAATTTAAACTGTAATTCAAATAGAAAATATGATAAAATGTTCTATTTCTCAGATGATAGTCATCATAAATAATTTATACATACAGTAATAGCTGTGCTTAGTCCACAAAAATGAAATAAACCAATCAAAATGAGTTACTTGTGCTGCTTCAGTAAAGCAGTCCCCATATTTTTAAAGTCAGATATACACATCTTATTGTGACTGTCTATATGATGTGTACACAGGAACCTCTTATATATATTAAATAACATCTATGCTGTAAGAATAAAGCCTGATGTGTAGCCGTGTCACTAATAGAGATGGTCAATGAGATGGAAATAATTCTGCGTTGATTCTGATTAATGCAAATATACGCACTCTCTTTGCTCATGAAATCAAATAATTTGATATGTTGTTAAAATTTGGTTTGGTGACTACGAATTAAAAATGGTACCTGAGAAGGATGAAAAGTAAAGTTTTATACATACCTGGGGCTTCTTCCAACCCCCTTTAGGCTAATCAGTCCCTCGCTGTCCACCTTCACCACCTGGATCTTCTGCTATGAGTCCTGGTAATTCAGCCAGTCAGCACAGTCCTGCAGCATGCCGCTTCCACAGCCAGGAGCGTTCTGCACCTGTGCAATAGTGCTGCGCAGGTGTAGTGCGCTCCTGGCGGAGTGTGTGCATGCGCACTACGCCAGACTGGCTCAAGTACCTGGACTCATAGCAGAAGATGCAGGTGGCGGAGGAGGACAGCGAGGGACTGATTAGCCTGAAGGGGGCTGGAGGAAGCCCCAGGTATGTATAAAACTTTAATTTCATCTGTCTCAGGTTTACTTTGTTACACAGTAGTACTATACTCTACATATGCACTCCCCACAGAGCTGCAGGGAATCCACTGAGAATGTTGTGCACATTGAACACAGAGGTGTTGTCTATCACCCATAAACCTGGTTCAGATTGTGCATGAAGAATGTGTAATAGAGGAAGAATCGCCTCATTCTCCTGCAGAGTACCTGCACATCACTCTTACACGTACTCACAGTTACATTGCCTAGGGCCTGATAGATGTTCTTTGTTACGCCCTGTACCTTTTACAAATACTCTTACCAAAGACTAGTTTTAGTCTAGGACTAAAGGGAATAAATATGGCAGTCCCCAAATCCTTCTCACTTCAGTTGTCTTTTAAAATTCCTAAGCGGTGGCAGCTAAGAGACGACTTTCATGTTACATACTTTCAATCAACAAGATTGTAATATGCAAATTAGAGGAGTCGGAGTCGAGGAGTCGGTGGAATTCTAAACTGAGGAGTCTGAGTCGGTGGATTTTCGTACCGACTCCACAGCCCTGATATGGTGTACAGTATCTCCTCCTCATTTGTTGGTACTATGATGCTATAATGAGGAATAGAGATGGGCCTTTCATATGGTGTACAGTATCTCCTCCTCATTTGTTAGTGGTAATTACTTTTTGGCGAGATCTGTCACGGTGGCTGACCACTGCTACTGCTAAAAAAATGTATTAAACCTTACCCAGTAATGTCTTGGAGAACCAGAACCACTAGGAATCTTATATAGGAACAGGACTTCCATATTCAGTCACTGATTGAAGTGATACATGGAGGTAACTTCCTGCTTGTGTGAAGCTGAATACATAGCAATAAACTTTTTTTAGGAAAGAAAAATTCATGATGGACTTAAAATGCACATACATCTAGCGGGCAGATCGACTAAGATATCTGTGGTTTCCATATAGATATACAGCCAGCTATAGGTGCCACAGGACGGGTTAGCCAGTGTATAGGTGCCACAGGATAGGTTAGCCAGTGTATAGGTGCCACAGTACATGTTATTCAGTGTATAGGTGCCACAGGACAGGTTAGCCAGTATATAGGTGCCACAGGACAGGTTAGCCAGTATATAGGTGCCACATAACAGGTTAGCCAGTATATAGGTGCCACAGGACAGGTTAGCCAGTATATAGGTGCCACAGGACAGGTTAGCCAGTGTATAGGTGCCACAGGACAGGTTAGCCAGTGTATAGCTGCCACAGGACAGGTTAGTCAGTATATAGGTGCCACAGGACAGGTTAGCCAGTATATAGGTGCCACAGGACAGGTTAGCCAGTGTATAGGTGCCACAGGACAGGTTAGCCAGTGTATAGCTGCCACAGGACAGGTTAGTCATTATATAGGTGCCACAGGACAGGTTAGCCAGTATATAGGTGCCACAGGACAGGTTAGCCAGTGTATAGCTGCCACAGGACAGGTTAGCCAGTGTATAGCTGCCACAGGACAGGTTAGCAAGTGTATAGCTGCCACAGGACAGGTTAGCAAGTGTATAGCTGCCACAGGACAGGTTAGCCAGTGTATAGCTGCCACAGGACAGGTTAGCCAGTGTATAGCTGCCACAGGACAGGTTAGCCAGTGTATAGCTGCCACAGGACAGGTTAGCCAGTGTATAGCTGCCACAGGACAGGTTAGCCAGTGTATAGCTGCCACAGGACAGGTTAGCCAGTGTATAGCTGCCACAGGACAGGTTAGCCAGTGTATAGCTGCCACAGGACAGGTTAGCCAGTGTATAGCTGCCACAGGACAGGTTAGCCAGTGTATAGCTGCCACAGGACAGGTTAGCAAGTGTATAGCTGCCACAGGACAGGTTAGCAAGTGTATAGGTGCTACAAGACAGGTTAACCAGTGTATAGGTGCCACAGGAGAGGTTAACCAGTGTAAAGGTGCCACAGTATAGGTTAGCCAGTGCATAGGTGCCACAGTACATGTTAGCCTGTGTATAGGTTCCACAGTACAGGTTAGCCAGTGTATAGGTTCCACAGTACAGGTTAACCAGTGTATAGGTGCCGCAGCCTCCAGATCCCCCTCGCCGCTGCTGTTACCTACTCCGCTCCCTTCCCCCTCCTCCTCTTGCTGCCCCCTCCTCAAGTACTTTCTGATTACATTCGGCCTCACCGCATTGTATTGCTGCGTGGTTAGCCGCAGGGAAGAGGCAATGAGTGTTGCCTAGTAACGCTGGCCGCCAGGAAGTGATGTCACAATGACACTATAGCTATACAGCCAGCTATAGGTGCCACAGGACAGGTTAGCCAGTGTATAGGTGCCACAGTATAGACTAGCCAGTGTATAGGTGCTACACTCCCTGCTGGAACCCCCCCCCCCCCTTATAAAAGGCAGGCAGCAACAGGCATTGGACTCACTCGTGTGCCTGCAGTAATTAGAGAAGGGAGAGCTGTTGCAGAGAGAGCTATAGGGAAAGCTTAGTTAGGCTCTTGTAGGCTTGTTAGCTTGCTCCTTGCTGATTCCTATTGCTAAAAAAGCACCCATCAACAGCTCTTGAGAGCTAATCTTGTTCTTGTGATCTATTTTTTGTGTGTGTGTGTGTCCCACAGACACTTGTGTTGCATAGACAGCCTTGGTAATTCCTACTGTGCCACTGCCAGGCCCAGCACATTCAGCGACTACCTGTGTGTGCGACAGGCAGCTGCACATTTGTAATCCCAATCACTGCACCTGTTCACTGTTCAGTGCACCTACCTACCTATACCTACGTGAGCGCACACATTGTTAATACCACCAGTCATTGCACCTGTTCAGGGTACCTGTGTGTGTGTGACAGGCAGCTGCACATTTGTAATTCCAATCACTGCACCTGTTCACTGTTCAGTGCACCTACCTACCTATACCTACGTCTGCGCACGCATTGTTAATACCACCAGTCATTGCACCTGTTCAGGGTACCTGTGTGTGTGTGTGACAGGCAGATGCACATTTGTAATTCCAATCACTGCACCTGTTCGCTGTTCAGTGCACCTACCTACCTACGTGAGCGCAAGCAGTGTAATATACCACCAGTCATTGCAATTGTTCACGGTACCTGTGTGTGACAGGTGCACATTTGTAATACCAATCCCTGCATACCTGTTCACTGCACCTGTGTGACTGCACGCTGTTTAGTATACCAGTCCGTGCATACCTGTTAACTGCACCTGTGTGACAGCTGCACATTGTATTGTAATACCAGTCCCTGCATACATGTACACTGCACCTGTGTGACAGCTGCACATTGTATTGTAATACCAGTCACTGCTACCTGTTCACTGCACCTGTGTGACCGCACGCTGTTTAGTATACCAGTCCGTGCATACCTGTTAACTGCACCTGTGTGACAGCTGCACAATGTATTGTAATACCAGTCACTACTACCTTTCACTGCAACTGTGTGACTGCACATTGTATTAGTCAAGTCAGTGCATACCTTTCACTTCATCGACCCCGATATGGACAAAACAGGTAGAGGCAGAGGCAAGGGCAGACCTAGAGGCAGGCCACCTGGCAGGTCTGTTCGAGGTCGTGCTGATGTGATTTCGTGCGTCCCTGGTCCAAAGTACAGTGCTCAGAAGAAGGCACGTCCCATCAACTCCCAAGATTGTCAGGACGTGGTTGACTATTTAACACAGAACACCTCATCTTCCGCAGCCACCAGCGCTACTCCAAGTACCACATCCGCTACATTTTACACTTTGCAGGAGGTATTTGGTGGGGAAATCACTGATTCACAGCCATTATTGTTACAAGATGTAGGCACTAAGCAATTTACACCACCTCATATGTCTGAGTTATGCAACACTATGGACGTAAGGTGTGAGGAGGTGGATGATTAAGTACCTGCTGTTGGTGCAGTTTTGGAGGTGTCTGATACAAGCGAAGCTTTGGAGGATGATTATGATGATGATACTGCCATGGATGCCACATGGGATACTAAGAGACACGATGACCAAGGGGACAGTTCAGAGGGGGAGTCAGAGAGGAGTAGGAGGAGACGAGTTGCTGAAAGAAGCAGGGGGAGCTCGTCGTCAGAAACAGCTGGTGGCAGTGTCCGGTGCCATGTATCGCCACCTATGTATTTGGAACTTGTTACCACTACCACTCCAGTTTATAATCTGGCATTGTACTACTGTCTGCATTGTGTTGTGTATCTTTTTGCTATTACCTGTATTGTTCTGTCACCCCTGTTATCATTGTCTGTAACCTTATTTATTGTACAGTGCTGCGTAATATGTTAGCTATATAAATCTAATAAATAATAATAATAATAATAATAATAATAATGTACACCCAGCCAACATGCCCTTCAACGTCAGCTGCTGACGCCACCATAGTGCCCACACCCCAGGGTGGCTCAGTGGTGTGGAAATTTTTTAGTGTGTATGCCAAAGATCAGAGCAATGCCATCTGTACTCTCTGCCACCAAAAATTGAGCCGTGGAAAGGCCAACACCCACGTAGGAACAACTGCCTTATGAAGGCACATGCTGAAAAGGCACAAACTGCAATGGGAAGACCACCTGAGCAAAAGCAGCACACAAAAGCAAAGCCACCCTCCTTCTCCTTTTCCTCCTTCAGGTGCATCATCTTCAGCCGCTTTCTCCCTTGCACCTTCACAATCACAGCCAACCTCCTCCACTCCGCCTCTCACCTTGAGCGGTTCCTGCTCCTCTGCCCACAGCAACAGCCAGGTGTCCATGAGGGCAATCTTTGAGCGGAATAATGCCAATGTCTGCCAGTCACCCCCTTGCCCGGCGTCTCACAGCTGGCTTGGCAGAACTGTTATCCCGCCAGCTGATACCATACCAGCTGGTGGACTCTGAGGCCTTCCAAAAACAGGGTCCAGGACTCCAGGCGGATTCCTGAATTTTGAAGGACGCTGCTAGCAGCGGCCGCTATAATAATTTTTCTGGTGCGTGTACATGCCTGCCTAATTTTTCTGGCTGCATTGCGGGCGGCTGCAACAACAAAATAAAAGGCATGTACATGTGTCAATTCCCCTTCGTGATCATTACTTTGCCGCGGTGAAGGGGCTTGCGTACCGCAATGAAGCAATGACCGCCGGCTATATGTGTGTCTCGGGGGGTAGCACACCAGACCAAATTCGATCAGCTGGACAGTCACTGTTGTTCTGTCATTGAGCTACCTCAGCCTGGCGACCATATGGGCTTGAAAACCACTATCGCCTGCACTCTCGCCATGGTGCGCACCAGTCCAGCATGGCCGTCACAACACAAACAGCTGTTTGCGGTGCGTTACACATTGAGTTTGGTGTGTCAGTGTGAAGCAGTTAATTAATTACACTCCCTGATTGACGTATACACTTGCAAGATGTTTTAAAGTACTTTAGGCCTCCAATTTAGCATGCAATGTGATTTCTGCCCTTAAAACGCTGCTTTGCGTCAAATCCAGATTTTTCCCCGGGACTTTTGGCGTCTATCCCACTCATCCATGCAAAAACTCAGATGTTAGACCCCTTGAAACATCTTTTCCATCACTTTTGTGGCCAGCATAAATGTTTCTAGTTTTCAAAGTTCGCCTCCCTATTGAAGTCTATTGCGGTTCGCGAAAGTTCGTAAGTTCGCGAACGCAGTGTTCTCCCCAGGCTCTTTTAGCCGGGTGCTCCACCCGGCTAGATTTGGTGACCACCCGGCTGTCATCGGCTCACCTCCTACCTCCTCCTATGCTGTAAGCAGAGTTGCCCTGCATTTTCATCTCAACCCACCCGGCTACTTTTTCATGCCACCCGGCTACTATTTCATGGCACCCGGCTGGAAAAAAATTCTGGGGAGAACACTGCGGAACGTTTGCGGAGGTTCGCGAACGCCTTTTGTTTTATGAAGGCAATATTGTACTTAGCATATTATTTTTCAGTAATGGGGTATTTTAATTCTCTTTAGCCCACTGCAGTGGTGGTCTTAGTCTTAGTGGCCTTAGTTCTCCATGACGTTAATGGCTAAGACATCCACATTTAGAAATCAGAATCATTTTATTTATCGCCAAGCACGACTTGGTCGTGCTCGGAATTGGGCTTGGCACAAGCAGGTACAGAAAAGGACAGGCAACAGAGATAACAGGTAGCATACATCAAACATAATGTAGTACAGTGGTGATACACAACAGAGAAAAACCTTGTTCGCAGTAAATATGTAGATCTGCCGTGCAGACATGCTTAAGGGACGGTTCTGGTTAGTTGAGGGAGAACGGTTCTGGCTAGTTGAAGAGCAGGCTGATGGGAGGATGGTGCGGTGGTGGAGAGGGATGGGAGTGAGTCTAGAGAGTATACTCTCTAGACTATACTATATATTCCAGTATTTCTTAATGTACGTCTAGATATTTAAAGTGTCCCCAATCACTGGCCGGGTGCATTATTCTTTCCACTTACCCCATCACCGCGTGATGTCAATTGTATGCCAAACCTACCTTCCAACCACCCCCATAGCAACAGAACATGTCACTAGCAATATATCTGTAGTGTTGGCCCTGCACTATCACCTGAGAAATTGGGCAATGATCCCTCACAGGCGACATTCCTTTACAGCAACCTTCCTCAGTCATTGACTTAATGTCACCAGTACATTGTCCAGTGTGCACATATTTGATAGATAATAAATTTTAGAAAATGAGATTTACCCCAGTTTTTTAGGTCTTCTTCTTCCTCTTTAACTGTCCTCATGCCGTCAGCCTCCTCTGTAGACTGCTGATCACTCATCACATACGTCTCTTCTTCCTCCTTTATAATTAACGTCATGATGTCACCCTCCTCCATAGACTGCTGATCATAACCCTCATAGATCTCCTCTTCTTCCTCTTTAATTGTCCTCATCGTGTCCCCCTCCTCCATAGACTGCTGAACACCCATCACATATGTCTCTTCTTCCTCAGGCTTCACGTATCTCAGCTCTTTTGCCTAAATACACAAAATAATAAAGCTGAAAATAAAATCTTCCAGGTGAAGAACATAACCTCAGATTGTCTGAAGTCACTTCTAGCTCTAGATATCAAGTTCCACCTACCTGATAATGGTGGGGGGTGGTGAGATCTTCCTGTGGACAATCCCAAGAACAAAGAGGACCTGTACATCTCTCTGGTGGGTTTCTGTTACTGGATCCATCTGTAGGAAACACACACTGACTGAGTACATTGTTGATATGTATTTATCACATGATGGGGGGTTTCAGTGGACCCTACATACTGCTCTCTCCTTTACAAGAAATGAAAGTCTCTTACCCGGTGATGTGAGGGGCGGCTGATTCTCCATCATGGTGTCCTTGTAGAGCTCCTTGTGTGCTTCTATACACTGCCCCTCCTCCACCACATCTTCCTCTTTCTTCTCTACCTTACAGCCCTTCGCATCCTTCCTTACCATGTTCTTGTTCTGATCCTTCTCTCCTTCCAGATCCCCTCCTCCTGCAATGGCACAGCGAGACATGGAACAGGGACAGGGTTTGTAATAAAGTACAGAATACTTCAGCAGGTAGATGGACCATTACCCCCAAACCACATGTTCAGTTGACATATTTCTATCATCATATATGTTTCTTTACTTGTACTTTATCATAGTATGTTTGCAAAGTGCTTGCAAGCACAGTTGACCTGGAGAAGTGTGTCTCCCTTCCACAAAATGTGTTCTGCATAATAAAGTCTCAATGTTCTGATCTGAAGACGGGTCTACTACTTTTTCAGAACTATCAGGGTTCTCCCCAGGAGTAATTAGGTGGGCGGGCTGCCCGGCTGTTTTAAATCCCCGCCTGAGTGCTACCATGTGCCTGGCTTGGGTGCCCCATATGTCATCTCTGGGGTGGCCGCCATATTATGGGCAGCACTCGTCGCTAGTAATCCCCAGCCTTGCTCAGCTTGCATCTATGGACTGAGGCTAAGCTGTCAGCACAACACCGCCCCTGCCCAATCACGATTACCTGGCAGGGGGGCATGTAATTGTATTCAAATGGGGGAGGGGGGCTGGAGACAGCTTTTTCAACTGATAAACTGAAAAATAAATCTGTAGTTGGTCTTATGGGTGTCAACTGACAGAGTGTAAGCTCCTCTGGTGCAGAGGCTGATGGGAATGGCTCAGTGATCTCTGAACAGACTGTGGAATATGTCAGTGCTGTATAAATGTATAATAATAATAGTGTGTGACCGTGGTAAGGACATTAGCGTGTAAGCTCCTCTGGTGCAGAGACTGATGGAAATGGATCCGCGATCTCTGTACAGTACTGTGGAATATGTCAGAGCTATATAAATGTATAATAATAATAATAGTCTGTGGCAGTGGAGAGGACATTAGAATGTAAGCCCCTGTGGTGCAGAGATAAGGGGACGGGATCAGTGATCTCTGTACAGAGCTGTGGAATATATCATATAATAATAATAGTGTGCGAGCATGCTGAGGACATTGGAGTGTAAGCTCCTGTGGTACAGACTGATGGGAAGGGATTGATGATCTCTGTATAAATAGTAGCAGCTGGTGGTGACGGGAGAGAGGTCACGGAGTGGAGGATACTGGACGTAAACATAAAATATATCTCACCTCCGCAGCTCTGCTGCCAGTCCTTGCAATGTCCCTCCCTCGTCCTCTCTTCTTCCCTTTTAAATTCAACTTCCTGCCTTTGCTCCATAACTTCCTATTTTTGCGTTCGAATTAAAATTATATAAGCCTGCCACCACATGGACAATAGAGGAACTGCAGCCAACATGACTTCAGTGTGAAGGCCTGAAATATCTCACATTATTAGTAATAAAATAATTGGTACTTGTGTATTATCCCGTCTAGCAGAACGGGCTCGGCAGCTAGACAGGCTGGAAAAGTGTGCACTGTGCTTCTTGAGCAGCTGATTCACCACAGATCAGCTGCCCTGCTCCACACAGCTTTCCTCACTGTGCTGTGTTGGCTTTTCCGTCAGCGATCAGACCGCAGAACAATAGAGGGCAATAATAAAAGAGGCATGAAGCCTTCCCAGCCTGGAGGAGGGAAATTACAAGTGATTCTAGCGGCATACCAACTCTGCCTAATCACATTACAGGGAAGAGGACTTGCTGAGCACCAGCACAAGGTGAACCACCTCACACCCCCTGCTATGTACAGCGCTGTGCCCTGCAGCAATCTGCTCACTATCATACAGCTTGTCTATAAAAGGGTCTCGCCCCTTATCACAGCCCACCAGGGGAGAGCTTACCTAAGCGGGGATCAGCGGCTGCTGTCTATGGAGCGGAGGTCAACTGCATTCAGTGTGCTGTACAGCCCCTCTACTCACATCTTACACAGACAAGTGCTGTGACTTCTGGACGGGCTACAACACTGCACAGTGAGGAAAGCTGAATGGAACGGAGCAGCTGATCTGTGGTGAATCAGCTGCTCAAGAAGCACAGTGCACACTTTTCCAGCCTGTCTAACTGCCGAGCCCATTCTGCTAGACGGGATAATACACAAGTACCAAATAATTTATGCCCTCTTTGATGTCACTCTAATACTAAAATTATTTGTCATCTTGTATTCTAGTAATGTTAAAATAATTTGCCCCCTCCCCCATAATTAAAAAAAAAAAGTCCTGCCCTCTTAATAATAAAATATATTATCCTAAATATATAATCCTAAAATATGTTCTGCCGTTCTCTTCTATTACTTCTAAAGTATCTTTTGCCTATTATGGAATCCAAGAATTGTGGTTGGGACAGCATCCATGTATAAGAGATAGTGTGCCCAGGCAATCGGCTTTCCACACCACTGGAGCCATAAGTTACAGGAACACAGGTTTCGCAGGCACCACTGTAGTAAATTATAGCTTTTTTATTGGTCACATCAGACAAGGCAGAGGGTACAACGACAGACCGCTGTTTTGAGCAACCTAGCTCTTTATCAAGTTGTTCAACACTGCATAAAATATTTTATGCAGTGTTGAACAACTTGATAAAGAGCTAGGTTGCTGGAAACAGCGGTCTGTCGTTGTACCCTCTGCCTTGTCTGATGTGACCAATAAAGAAGCTATAATTTACTACAGTGGTGCCTGTGAAACCTGTGTTCCTTTTCCCTATTATGGTTATTATAACATTTCTGCACCCCCTTTTGTTAATTCTACAATTATTTATTTCCCCTCTTCTTTTAATCCACGTTAGAAATGTAATCTTATAATATCTTACTCACTTCAAATTTTCTTATCTGCATTCTGTACTTACCTCCCAGGAATACACAGATGTTCCCTCTGAACAGGCTAATGAAGGAGCTGACAAGAGGCCCTATCATGCTGACATAAGGCTTTACTGCAGGACCATCAGGGCAGCACATGGCAATTATTTCTGCAATAATTCATCCTCTTGCTCTCCTCAGGGCAGATTACCCCGCCATGCTCTCCCCCAAGAAACAAGACCTTGTGGTTTCAGTGTTTGTGTTATAAAGTGGGATGAAAATCCCATCCCTGCACTGTTTGGAAATCACTCGACATGTGAAGTGTGGCAGTCACCCCACACATGAAGTGCAGAAATAATCCCACATATGAAGTGCGGCAGTCGCCCCACTTATGAAGTGCGACAATAATCTCACATATGAAGTGCAGCAATCACTACACATATGATGTGCAGCAATCACTACACATATGAAGTGCCTTAGTCATCCCACATATGAAGTGTGGCAAACAATCACCTCACATAGAAAATGCAGCTAATACTCCATATATGAAGTGAGGAAATCACCCCACATATGAAATGTGGCAATCACCCCCACAATTCAGCAATTAGTCAACATAGAAAATGCAGCTTAGTTTACTGCTTAGTGTGTGCGGAGGTGACAGTCACTCACTCAGACCTCAGTCAGATCATGCAACCCATGTGACAGCCATCTTTACCACTACAAGGTCCACAAGACATAATGAATGCTGCGCCTGGCTAAGCCTCTCTCTCTGGGACTGATCCATTTCACTTTTTCTCCTAGGTAATACTTTTTCACAATGTATCAATAAAATGCCTTTGAAGCCACCAGCAAGAAAGAAAACACTGGGCCTGTAGAGAGACACAACTAACTACACACGCTCGTGAGTCCTGCTGCAGGCGCATGTGTCTGCCCTCCTGTCAGCGCTGGTGGGTGAATATGTTGGCCGTGTCCTAAACACCTCCTGCTGTTTCTGTGCTCTTTCTCCAGCTGGAGGGCAAGCAGTACCTCCTCTTCTTCCACCAAGCTGATGCTCTCCCCTCATGGCTTGACTTCTCTTTCTCTCTATGATGTTCTTACTCTCCTGGGCAGTAAGACACTTTCTGCTTCTGGTGCTGCCCTCTGTAGCCTGCTGCCTTGAATGATGTGATTAAGGTCGCTTCATGGTAGGGCCAGCCCTGACTCTCCTTCCTCTGCTTTCCTTCAGCCTGTCATTTCCCCTCCTGGGTTCCTAGCCTGTCAGCTCCCTTCTCTGAGGTACTTCGGCTGTCAGCATCTTTGGGACTTACCCTGTCAGTCAGAACCCTCCTGGGATCCTAGCTGTAAGCTCCTTACCCAGGATTCTCCCTGTCCGCTGCCCTCCTGGAAGCCCCTCAGTCAGCTCCCTCCCCGGGTGTATCCTGCCTGTCCAATCCCCTCCTGGGAACTCCTGCCTGTCTGTATCCTTCCTGAGATCCCTATTGGTTAGGTCTACCTGTCCTGCAAGCCTGTCCTGGCCCAATTACCCAACAGTCCACTCTACTCGAGACCCCTCCTATCCCGTCAGGTACCCTCTGTTCTTCCAGTCACTGGTGCGGTAATCCTGGGGCCATGACCTGGCAGGCACCAGGCAGCAAAGTAGTCCGCCACCCACTAGGGGGTGATGGCCCTTACTGGGTGCGCTGGGGAAGATCCGTGCCTGCTTAGACCTCACACCCTGGGGCTGCTCGCTCCTTGATACCAGTAACGGGATCAGCAGAACCCAGACAGTTCGCGAGAACCCTGACAGGTTGCTGCCAATTTGGGTTCTGGAAAGGTCTGTACCACTCCCTGCTACATCCAGGCAGAGATATCACAAAGTATGCAAAGAATACAGCGGTTCAGGTAAACAGGAATTCTTTAATTTCTAGTTAGAGTATTCAGAGATTCAACACATTTTCTTTTATATATCGTTTTAATAAAAGAACGATACCTCAGTGGAGAAATATTTATAGAAGAAGAAAAAGGCTTATTAAATAAAGTTTATACAACAAAATTGAATTATAAAAGGAAATTACAGATTCAATGTATACAAATACAGTATGTAGAGATGGCTCGAACCTCAGATTTTGGGTTTGCGAACCGCAAACGCGAACGTCCGCAAAAGTCCACGAACCGTAATAAACTTCAATGGGCAGGCAAACTTTAAAAACTACAAACACCGTTTCTGGCCACAAAAGTGATGGAAAGATGTTTCAAGGGGTCTAACTCCTGGAGGGGGGCACAGCAGGGTGGGATACATGCCAAAAGTCCCTGGGAAAATTATGGAGTTGACACAGAGCTGGTTTATAATCCCTAAGGGGCAGAAATCACATTGCATTCCTAAATGGGAGGCATAAAGTGCTTGAAAACATCTTAAGCCCAATCTACACGATACGGTTCTTTGTGCGATTCGATTACGATTCTATTTACGATCTGATTACCTGTTAAGGCTGCTTGGACTCCGTCAAGGTTATCTTACTAACGCAGCAGCATGTAAAATGGTAGCGATTGCAGACGTAGAATGTAAAATGTACTGTTAATCCTTTTAGTTTAGTCTGTGTATTTGTACTTGTAGCCATATATGTAACATAGACAACTGTTGACATGTATTTTGCCTTTGCCATGTATACCACTAGCAATTCCAAGTACGGTACCCCCGCACTTGGCGAATAAATCCATCTTGTATCAAATCCGACATGTCCGATCGGGATTCGATTCGATTCAATTCGATTTGCCATTGTTTTGCAATGGCAAATCGAATTGAATCAAATTGAATCCTGATCGGACATGTCGGATTTAATCGGATTGTAAATAGAATCGTATTCGAATCGCACAAAGAATCGTATTGTGTAGATTGGGATTTACGTGTGTATACATGGATCAGGTAGTAAGTAGTGTACTGCTTCACACTGACAGACCAAACTCACTGTTTAATGCACTGCAAACAGATGACCGTGCTGGTGCGCACGTTGGCGAGAGTGCAGGTGATGGCGGCTTTCCAGCCCATATCGTCGGGCTGAGGTAGCTCAGTGACAGAACAACAGTGACTGTCCAGCTGATGAAATTTGGTCTGTCCACAATGAAGCAAGGACCTTATTATCTTGGGTGTGCCCTCCAACACACGCATATAGCCGTCATTGCTTTATTGTGATACGCATGCCCCTTCACTACGGCAAGGTAACGATCATGAAGGGGAATTGACACATGTACATGTCTTTTGTTTTGTTGAAAAATTAGGCATGTACACACAGCAGAAAAATTATTATTATGTTTGGTAGCGGCCGGAATGTGTGAATAACTCCTCCGACATCTGAAATGGAGCGGCTGTGGTGCTAGTAGGTGGTGGTTGCCGACTGAGTGTTAAGTGGGGTGCCAGAATCAGAACAGGAGGAGGAAGATTTGTCACTGTTCCGTGCGGAAGCTGAGGTGTTCTGTGTTAAATAGTCAACTACACCCTGACAGTTTTGGGTGTTGATGGCACGTGCCTTCTTCTGAACACTGTACTTTTATCCAGGGCCGCACGAAATCACGCCAGCATGACCTCGACAAAACCTGCCGGGTGGCCTGCCTCTGCCTGTTATTTAGTCCATATTGGGGGGGTATGCAGTACTACTAACAATATTCAATAGTGGGAGACAGTGTGTGTAATCACAAAGAGGCACACAATCAGTATCAAATGCACAGCAGCAGATACAGTGAAAGATATACACTGGACTAATACAGTGTGCAGTGAGTCACAGAGATGCAGTGAAAGGTATTCACTGCTCTAATACAGTGTTCATTGAGTCACACAGATGCAGTGAAAGGTATGCACTGTTCTGATACAGTGTGCAGTCACACAGATGCAGTGAAAGGTATGCAGTCACTGGTATAATACAGTGTGCAGTCACACAGATGCAGTGAAAGGTATGCAGTGACTGGTATAATACAGTGTGCTGGGCCTGGCACAGTACAGCAAGGGCCAGCTGCGACAGACAGGGCTGTATATATAAAAAGGGAGAAAGAAAGGAGCGCTCTCTGGTGTATTTACTTTTTAATTGGCTTCTCATAAAAAGGTGAAATAAAATTCACAATGTGTAAAATTAAACAAAGCTCATCACACTAGATGGTGTACATCACCGCGTCCTACGGATGTTTCCCCCACTTGGATCGCCTCCGCACTGTGGCCAATAGTGAGGGGAATAAAGAGCGCCAACAGGATGAGGAACACGGACTTGTGTCGGCAGTTGCCCTGCGCCTATTGCGTCATGACGCGTTTCGGCGTTCCACGCCTTCGACAGTCCATGTCTATCTCATGTCACACGTCACTTTGAATATCCTTTAACAGAAGATGAAAACATCTCCTTCCCTGTAGCACTGGGTGTCCAGCCGGGAGCATCGCACACAATCTGACACAGCTTGTCTCCACAGATCAGCAGCACACCTCTGCTGTATATATGCAGTGTCAGTCACTGTGGAACACGCACAAAAAAAACACATCTGAATAACATTAGCTTTCAAAAGAGCAGTTTTGGGGTGCTTTCATCAACAAATATCAGCAAGGAGCAAACTAAGAGCCTAACTAACGCTTTCCCTATCTCTCCAATGTCTCTCCCTTCTCTCACTAGCAGTAGGCAGCAGACAGAGTGAGAAGATGGCCGACACTGCTGCCTTTTATAAAAGTGGGCGGGGGTCCAGGAGGGAGTGCAGCCTGATTGGCTGCCATGTGTCTGCTGACTGCGATGTAGAGGGTCAATGTTTAGCCCAATGATGAGGTATAGGGGGCGGGTCGAAGGCGCTATGTGTTCGCAGTTCTTCACGAACATCGAAAATTCGCGCAAACAAGTTTGCCGGCGAACCGTTCGGGCCATCTCTACAAATATGCCCCGACTACGTGTTAGTACAGTGCAGCATATGGATTACGTACAGATCAGTCCAGTCTGATAATGCAGTCACCAATTTCTTGCATTGCTTTTTTGGTAACAAGACTGTTTCGTTTCTTTCATTCTCCTGTAAAACCTAGTAGTTGTGATTCCCCCTAACTTAAAGGACAACTGAAGTGAGAGGTATACGGAGACTCCCATATTTATTACCTTTTAAACAATACCAGTTGTCTGGCAGTCCTGCTGATCTATTTGGCTGCAGTAGTGTCTGAATAACACCAGAAACAAGCATGCAGCAAATTTGGTCAGATCTGACAATAATGTCAGATCAGAAGCTCCTGATCTGCTGCATGCTTGTTCAGGGTATATGGCTAAAAGTATTAGAGGCACAGTATCAGCAGGACTGCCAGGCAACTGGAAATAAATATGCTATTTGCCCCTCACTTCAGTTGTCCTTTAACTAGTTGCCTTGTGTATCCCTCACAGGTGACTATTAATAAAGCTTCTCCATCCAATCACAGCATGAATGTTCTGCCAGTGCTCCGCCCACCAGGACTCCTCTGAAGCCTGATTAGTTGGCTTTTTGTTCCCACCTTTCTTTATGCTGCTGCACATGTGACCTCAGGCTGCCTCCAATATAAAATAACAGAGCCTGTCATTCAGAATGCTGCAGGGTCGAGAGGGTGGATCTCAGGGTTAAATACTTACTTGATCAAACATAAATCGGGACTCAGGAGATGCTCCGCCCCTCTCCTTGGGTAAACAATCACAGCCGTGTTTCTGAAATCTGACTACGCTTTTTGGATAACCCCATCTGTGTTGCCATGGCCCGCCCCCGGGCTGGCAGCCACCAATGAGGCTGAGGCTGCTGAGCTGGGGGGCAGACTGCAATGCAGATGGGTGTAGCCATTCAAAATGGACAACAACAAGTAACATTTGTAAAGCACTTTTCTCCCATAGGACTCAAAGCGCATACGCATGGCTCAGACCACTAATTGGTTGATTAGTAAATTGTGGTTGGGAGGAAGAATTTTACATGTCTGCAAATGCCAGGCTAAACAGGTGACTTTTCAGTCTGGATTTGAATAACTAAAGGGATGGGACTGTCTTTCCTGAGTGTGGTAGGGAATTCCAAAGGGTAGGAGCAGCATGACAGAAAGCTCTGGCTCCAAAGGTTTTGAGGGAGTGACCAAATTTATGAATCCTGCTGATCTGAGGTTGTGAGAGGTGTGGAGCAGTTTCAGCAAGTCCTTCAAGTATGCAGGTCCTAAATTGAACATTCATGAACAGACCCTATAGATAACATGAGACCCATCAACAGTTCATTATCTGGCTTAGTGTGAGTCTACAATGAAGAATTTACAGCATCCTCACAGACTAATGGACGCTCGCCTGTGTGACTTCTCTGGTGTGCAAGAAGGCTTCTTTTTTCACTGAAACATTTCCCACACTTTAGACAGGAATAAGGCCGGTCCCCTGTATGACTTTTCTGATGTACAAGTAGTGTTCCTTTCCGCAGGAAACATTTGCCACACTCTGAACAAGAAAAAGGCCGTTCACCTGTGTGACTCCTCTGGTGTGTAAGAAGTTTACTTTTCTCAAAGAAACATTTCCCACACTGTGAACAGGAATAAGGCCGCTCACCTGTGTGTTTCTTTTGGTGTATAAGCAGATCACCTTTCTGAATATAAGATTTCCCACACTCTGAGCAGGAATAAGGACGTTCACCTGTGTGATTTTTCTGATGTCTAAGAAGATCTCCTTTCTGACCGAAACATTTCCCACATACTGAACAGCAAAATGGACGGTCGCCTGTGTGAACACTCTGGTGTCTAACAAGTTTACTTTTCTGAAAGAAACCTTTCCCACACTCTAAACATGAAAAAGGCCGCTCACCTGTGTGTGTTTTCTGGTGTGTAAGAAGATCTCCTTTCTGAATGTAACATTTCCCACATTCTGAACAGCAATAAGGACGCTCACCTGTGTGATTTTTCTGGTGTTTACGAAAATCTCCTTTCTGCCTAAAAGATCTCCCACACTCTGAACATGAATAAGGACGCTCACCTGTGTGAACTCTCAGGTGTATTAGGAGATCTCCTTTTTGAATGAAACCTTTCCCGCATTCTGAACAGGTATGCGGACGCTCTCCAGTATGACATCTCATGTGTAACAGAAGCTCTCCTTTCTGACTGACGCATTTCCCACACACTGAACAGCAGAAAGGACGCTCTCCGGTGTGAATTCTCTGATGTACATGAAGAGATGTTTTCCGAGTGAAACATTTCCCACACTCTGAACATGGCCATTGTGGCTTGGGGGACTGCTTTTTCTGGTGAGCAGTAAGTGATGCTTCAGGTTTGCTGCTGTGATGTGTATTTCCAGTAATGGAAATCTCTTCTGTAAAACATTGTGTGATGCCATTATCTTCTGCTGCATCATCCAGATGTGACGTCCGAGATTCCATTATATTGCTCCCAACATCGTCTCCCTCTGCTGGAGGAAAATTATACCATTATATTTAGTATAGTCATAGATATGGCACAAACAAACTAGCTGTGGGATATTGGGGAACTGTAATGTCATTCTTATGTCATATAATGGAAATGGACCTTTCATATGGTGTACAGTATCTCCTCCTCATTTGTTGGTGCATTGATGTTATACTGAGGAATGGAAATGGGCCTTTCATATGGTGTACAGTATCTCCTCCTCATTTGTTGGCACTATGATGTTACACTGAGGAATGCAGATGGACCTTTCATATGGTGTACAGTATCTGCTCCTCATTTGTGGGCACTATGATGTTATACTGAGGAATGGAGATGGGCCTCTCATATGGTGTACAGTATCTCCTCCTCATTTGTTGGTACTATACTGAGGAATGGAGATGGGCCTCTCATATGGTGTACAGTATTTCCTCCTCATTTGTTGGTACCATACTGAGGAATAGAGATGGGCCTCTCATATGGTGTACAGTATCTCCTGCTCATTTGTTGGTACTATGATGTTATACTGAGAAATGGAGATGGGCCTTTCATATGGTGTATAGTATCTCCTAATTTGTTGGAGCTATTATGTTATACTGAGGAATGGAGATGGGCCTTTCATATGGTGTACAGTATCTCCTGCTCATTTGTTGGTACTATGATGTTATACTGAGGAATGGAGATGGGCCTTTCATATGGTGTACAGCATCTCCTCCTCATGTGTTGGTACTATGATGTTATACTGAGAAATGGAGATGGGCCTTTCATATGGTGTATAGTATCTCCTAATTTGTTGGAGCTATTATGTTATACTGAGGAATGGAGATGGGCCTTTCATATGGTGTACAGTATCTCCTCCCCATTTGTTGGTGCTATGATGTTATACTTAGGAAAGGAGATGGACCTTTCATATGGTGTACATTATCCCCTCCTCATTTGTTGGTACTATGATGTTATACTGAGGAATGGAGATGGATCTCTCATATGGTGTACAGTATATCCTCATTTGTTGGTACTATGATGTTATACTGAGCAAGAAGGTTGAGGGTGAGTATTTGCACCCTATAGGAAGAAACACAGAGACAACGGGAGCCTAGATGGTGCAGTACGTCACAGAGATTGATGAATAAATTAAATGGTGTTGAAATAATACTCACAAAGGCGGGTTGCAGAAGGGCAACCGACCACTGCAGGCAGGTGGAGATGCACAAACCCGACTCCACTCTGGGTACCAGGAGACCTGGCGAAGGTCGCTCTCTTGAAAAAACTCTTACACACTGGCAAACTAGGTAGTGTCAGAGACCACTAGTGGTCAGGTGTAGGAGCACCCCACGGATGGAGTGAGACACAGTAAAAAAGGGATAAAGAGGCGCCCAAGGTGAATAAAATACACTAAAAGCAACTAAAATATAAATAAATGAGGTGGCTTACCTCAATGATGACACACCCATATAGGAATGGATATTTATTAGAAAAAAAAGCACAGGCAACGCGTTTCATGGGTACTCGCCCACTTCCTCAGGCCAAATAAAGTGCCACTAAATGCCGGTAGCCGGATTCAAGGCGCCTTGACAGCTGGGACAGGTGCTGATAACGGGAGATGGTGGAGGAAGATGGCGTGGGAGTGATCGATGTGGAGGGAGCTGGAAGAAGCCCCAGGTATGTATAAATCTTTTATTGTTAGTCGTCTCAGGTTCACTTTAAGCCTGATACGTCTAAAGACAGCTGAGCTCTGTACCTCGGTCGGCTCCTGACCCTCTGATCACTGTAAGCCAATCACAGTGATCAGGAAGTGAAAAAAATCAAAAAAAGGCTCTGGGTCCTTGAAGTGGTCTGAAAAAAACCTGACTTTTCCTGTGAAATAAGGCAGTGTATTCTCATGCTGGGGGCTGTCCTAGACAACAATGGAAATATTTCCTTGGAGCTTCTTTTGCAGGAGATCGTGCACGCTAATGCACGCGCATCTCCGCTTGGTAGACGGAGCTCCGCCTTCATCCTCCCAACGGCGATCGCCATTCATAGACTGTTAGACGGGGAAACCGCCGTCTAATATACCTGTACATCTAAGGCAGCGCTGTACTGCAGACAGCCGTGTGAAATGGCTGTCCCCCTGGGGGACACAGGAGCGATCGGCTGAAGCCTATCACAGCCGATTGCAGTGATAGGCTGGCAGGGGGAGGGAAAAATATTTAAAAAAATAGTCTTTTTTAATAAAAAATATATATAAGAAAAATATTTATATATAAAAAAAAATAAACACTGGGGGAGCGATCAGACCCCACCAACAGAGAGCTCTGTTGGTGGGGAGAAAAAATGGGGGGATCACTTGTGTGCTGTGTTGTGCGGGCCTGCAGTGAGGCCTTAAAGCTGTAGTGGCCTATTTCACAAAAAATGGCCGGGGGGGGGGGGGGGGGTAGATATTTAAAGTGTACCTGAATTAGCAGATCACTGGCTGAGAGCATTATTCTCTCCACTCACCCCATCACTGTGTGATGCCAATTCAAACCAGCGGCCCTCCGTCCACCTGCATAGTAACAGGACACGGCGCTAGCAATATGTCTGTAGAGTGTCAGCACTATCAGAGAGAGATCAGGTAATGATTCCTCAAAGGTGACATTCCTTTACAGCAACCTTCCTCAGTCATTGACTTAATGTCACCAGTACATTGTCCAGTGTTCACATATTTTATAGATAATAATAAAAAAATTGAAAAAAAAAAAAAAGAGAGATTTACCCCAGCTCTTTAAGTCTTCTTCTTCCTCTTTAATTGTCCTCATGACATCACCCTCCTCTATAGACTGCTGATCACTCATCACATACGTCTCTTCCTCTTCTTCCTTTATGATTAACGTCATGATGTCATCCTCCTCCATAGACTGCTGATCATAACCCTCAGAGATCTCCTCTTCTTCCTCTTTAATTGTCCTCATCATGTCCCCCTCCTCCATACACTGCTGATCACCCATCACACATGTCTCTTCTTCTTCAGGCTTCATGTATCCCAGCTCTTCTGCCTAATTACACAAAATAGTAAAGCTGAAAATAAAATCTTCCAGGTGAAGAAGAACATAACCTCAGATTGTCTGAAGTCACTTCTAGCACTAGATATCAAGTTCCACCTACCTGATAATGGTGAGGGGTGGTGAGATCTTCCTGTGGACAATCCCAAGAACAAAGAGGACCTGTAAGTCTCTCTGATGGCTTTCTGTTACTGGATCCATCTGTAGGAAACACACACTGACTGAATACAATGGCTATCATTCATAAAGCATTTACGCATGCGGAAATGCTTAAAACAGCTGACTTTACCGACCACCTAGCAAAGTCAGCATTCATAAAGGCTCTTTCCACATGAAAAAAATGACACTACCGAGCAGAGTGATAAATCACCGCCTTGTGCGGTGATTATCGGAACAAATGTAGCAAAATGTTAATTCATGAAGATCACCGCAAGCAGTGTGAGGTCGGGAAGTACCGCTTCCTCTGATGTGGCGATACCAATGTAAGTGAATGGAGACACACAGACCTCCCAGGCAGCTGCAGCAGAGCGGAACACGGAGAAATGTATCAACTCGGCAGCTTCCGTGTCTCCGCAAGCCTACTGCCTGCCTACCGCCAGCCTAGTTCGGGGAATCTCCGCACTGCTACCGCACATGGATACTTTTTTATGAATGCCCACACAGAAGTCTAAAACACTGCCAGCTGTGTTTTCCCACATTGATTCTCCATACCGACAGCACTTTCATGAATGATAGCCATTGTCTCTATGTGTTTATCAGATGATGGAAAACTAGGTGAACCCTCCATGCTGCTCTGTACTTTACAAGAAATGAAAGTATTCTCTTACCCTGTGAAATGAGGGGTGGCTGATTCTCCATCATGGTGTCCTTGGAGAGGTCTTGGTGTCCTTCTATATACTGCCCCTCCTCCACCACATCTTCCTCTTTCTTTTCTACCCTACAGCTCTTTTGTATTTCCATTACAATGTTCTCCTTCTGATCCTCCTCTCCTTCCTGACACCTGCCCTCCTCCTGCAATGGCACAGACAGACATGGTACAGGGTTTGTAATAAAGTACAGAATACTTCAGCAGGTAGATGTAATTTTATTCCCAAACCACAAGTTCAGTTCACATATATCATACATGTTACATTTTTCTTTACGTTTATTTGTATTTTATTATAGTACGTTTGCAAACTGCTTGCAAGCACAGTTGACCTGGAGAAGTGTGTCTCCCTTCCACGAAATGTGTCCTGCATAATAAAGTCTCAATGTTCTGATCTGATTTTTTTTTTTTCAAAACTAGAGCTAGAGTGACCCTTATCTACCGCAAATGCACTTTTATTTTTGAATATTATCATAATAATATTATCATCCGGTGGTGCAGAGATGATGGGAATTGATCAGTGATCTCTGAACAGTGAAGTGAAGTATATCAGAGCTACATAAATGCATAATAATAATAACAAAAGTGTGTGACTGCGGTGAAGACATTAGAATGTAAGCTCCTTAGTGATCTCTGTACAGTGCTGTGGAATATGTCAGAGCTATATAAATGTATGATGATAATAATAATAATAATAGTGTGTGACTGTGGTGGTGACATTAGAATGTAAACTCCTCTGGTGCAGAGATGATGGAAATGGATCAGTGATCTCTCTACATCACTGTGGAATATATCAGAGCTATATACATGTATAAAGTCATAATAGTGTGTGTGTGTGTGGGGGGGGGGGGGGGTTAGCACATTAGAGTGTAAGCTCCTTTGGTGCAGAGACTGATGGGTATGGATCAATGATCTCTGGTTACATAGCAACAGATGCTGGTGATGGTGGAAAGAATACGGGGGTTACAAAGTGCACATATAAAATACTATTATCTTCTGTTATTACCTTTCTTGCTGCCAGTCCCTGTAATGGCTCCTCTCTACTTCCTCCCAGCTCGCCTATAGGTCTGAACTTCCTGTCTGTGTCCCACCTCTTCCTGTGTATTCTCCTCCTGGTTTGTGTGTGTGTTGTTCTGTTCACCCTTGCGGAAAATTAAGGCGATGCAGGCACCATTACAATGCTGTTCCAAAAAAAAAAAACTACTGTACTGGAAGTACTGTACAATAGTCTGGTGCTACTCATTTCAGAAACAGGATGAAATTATTATTATTATTATTACCTCTTTCACAGAACTTTTATGTAGTGTGTAGTCTAATCCCTACCACAGTCAGCCATTGTCTTATGCTCTTATTGTAGTCTTATTAGGCCAAGTTTGAGGGAACAAGTAACCTATCCGTATCCTTTCTGGATATTGGAGGAAACTCGTGCACACAAGAGGAGAGCATACACACTGCAGGCAGATAGTGTCCTGGCCCAGATAAGAACCAGCGACCCCAGCGCTGCAAGGTGAGCATGCAAGGTTGACAACAAATCAAGAGGCACTGTAGTGACATAGCAGAATGCAGTAAATTATTCAGGACACAGCAAAGTCCCTCTTATCTAAAGCTCAGGCTACCGGAAGTCTCAACTAACCAGCATCCCTGAGGGGATAATGGGGACTGTGTTTTGGGGGGGATTGTAGGATTTAAAATACTAACCAAGCCTCCAGCGACCTCTTGTAGCCTTCCTGCAGCTCTTAGCGGCTTCTGGCATCTGCGCACGGCTCCCGGCATGTCACGTGACCAGATGCAGGTCAGGTGAATGCTGGCTTCCGTACACGGAGAACGTTGGAAAGCCACGAGGAGCAACAGGAAGGTTACAAGACGTCACTGGAGGCTCAGTGAGTATTTAGGGCGGGGGAGGTGTTTATTTAGCTGGTTGCGCAAACAACTGGCAAGCACATGCACCCGGCATCAGGCGATTCCCGCTGGTGCCTGATGCTAGGGACTTTGCTGTACCCACTTTTGTGAGTGGCATTCTTTTCACTGGTTTTGGAATTCTCAGGAATAAACATTACGCAGAGCTGCACCAGACAGGACTAAAGATATCACCACTAGGCTTGCTCATCACAAATTAATCACAAGGAACCACGGTGATTACTCTGGATTCAAATTAGCTCTAATTGGCCCAGCTGAGCGGGTAGATGTGGCAGGGTTAATTCCCCCTAATGCCGCTCTGCACTCAGTGTTTCATTGAGCTTGCAAGTGTCTATGGGCGCATTGCAAGCCTCGCTATGGAGCACTTCCGCCACCATAGCGAGGCTTGCAACGCGCCCATAGATTAGCATTTGCAAGCTTGCAAATGCTGCAATGCAGGGAGATCAGGAAAGCGCCTAACTGTGGTACTCTGCTGCTAGCCACCTGTGCAGCAGCCATCTTGCTCTCTGTGCACGTTTGCATTGTGGCCGGCGGCTATGGACTTGGGCAGTGTTGGAGATGGAAAGAAAGAGGAAGCTTCTGCACTGGAGACGAGCGGAGAAGTGAGTCATACTGATGGCTGCTGCAGTGTGAAGGTCAGCTAGCTACCTATACTGAAAGGGGGATGGGAAAAGGAGGGATTAAGGGAGTCATATGGCTACCTATACTAGAGAGAAGGGGGGGGAGGGGTCATCTGGTGCCCTTTACTTGGGGGGGGGTCATCAGACTACCTATACTAGAAGGAAGGGGTAGGAGTCATCTGGCTACCTATACTGGAGGGAAGGGGTAGGGGTCATCTGGCTACCTATACTGGTGGGAGGGGGGCTGGTGACAGTGGCCTTAGGCGGTAAAGGGTACATATCTGGCCCTGTTGCCAGCGCATATGTGGATTGTGGCGGAGTCAGACGCAGACTAAAGTAAAGTATAGTGCATCGGGCAACGGGGGGGGGGGTGGGGGGCGGACATTTAACATTAGGGGACAGCGTTGTTAGTCACACTTGTTGCCATTACCGCCATGCACACGATTGACCACGATGTCCCAACATCTTGCAGCATGTTTGATCAACATGCTCGGCCCGAAATTGGTTGCATTGTTGATTGACCGTTTTTCATCCGATTTGATAATTATTAAATTGGATGGTCAATCAGCTGCCAAGTTGCTTGATGTATAGGTACCTTAAGTCTGTTGGTGTCAGGCAGACGGAACCGTCTCTCAGTGGAACGTTCCAAGGTGTGCTGTCTTTCTATGTTGCACCAACAGCACAATCCCATGCACTGACAAGCTCCTTAATTCCAACACCAATAACCGCACATGATAATAAAGACAGAATAAGAACACTGCAACTGCCATTCCAGAATCTGGCTGCAAATCACAATTCCATCTGAAATATGGAAAGCTGGAAGGATATCAAATTTCAGTTTGGTGCAACAACAACTAAAAAAAACACATCTCCATCTGGTGTGACTCTGCCCTTTAGCAATCAGTCACCATGCCTCTCAACCATCCCAATTTCAACGTGACTGTCATTACTTAGCTCTCCTCCTAGTGTGGGCTTCTCCTCCTGCATTGTGTGAGTACACTAGACCACCACTAGACCACCAAAGCTTTACTGGAGAGGGAGGGGGGAAACCACTAGACACCAGGAAAAATATATTGGGGAGGGGGATGGTACATGGCACTATCTCCATTCCAGTAATATCCAACATCCACACAGGACTCAACCCTTGCAGGATAAATATCCGACGTGTCTTTTTTTGAATTTATATGCGGTAATACAGCATGAAAACCAGTCCAGCACAAGGTTTTGGGCTTTATGAAGTGCTTAGGCTTCTGGTGAACAATGTTAACATATAAAGACTTACTCAAACACACCATACCCATACAATTGGGGGGCAGGCTCAAACTTAGAACAATCATCCATAGCTCCCAACTGTCCCTCTTTTGGAGGGACAGTCCCTCTTCGGGAGCCATGCCTTACTGCCCATCTTTCTTCCTCATTTGTCCCCCATTCAGGACTGATGTACAGAAGATCTAGGTAAATATACCGTATGTATTTTTCTACTGGAAAATGTGTTTAAATTAGTGTACATTTTATTCCCTTTAAATTGATATTGTTCTTACAGTATTTTCAAATGTTTAATATGTAGTGAAATAAACCACGACAGAAAGGACCACTGTGGTATGAATTATAAAACAACATATTTTTCTCATACAATTTTTATGGTATGCGTGACTAGGGGTGTGTTGGGGCCGTGATCAGAGTGTGGCTTGTGTCCCTCTTTCTTATCTGAAAAAGTTGTAAGGTATGTCCAATAGCAGCAGGACCTTCTTGGGCATGTGCCTAACAAGTTTTGGGGGGCTTGTCTGGTGACACCATCTTTGTGCAGTACACTGAGGCTGTAGTGAATAGGATGACACACGGTCAATACCTGCTGAGTGTCATTGCCCATTGGGCTACTATCTACAGGACTGAAGAGGGTCAATACAGAGTGGGCTTTGGATGTGGTGTAATTGCCCAGGGGAAGTGGGGTCTGTAGGACTCCTGTCTCATTTTCTCACAAGCTTCACCTTCACCTCCTCATCTGTCAGCCCTTCTGTGTCCAGCATCTTTTTCAATTGTAACCGCGGCTGTACCATCTTACAGCATCACATGTGCTGACATCACTTCATGTTCTGGTGTCATGTGGTGCTCAAGGTGTAACTGGATACCGGAGGAGATGAGGATTCGGCTTTACCATAAGGCATTGTAGGCACGAGCCTACAGGCGCCTGATGATGGAACAGTGGCTTACTCCCCTCCCCTAGTGTGGCTGGATAGTGTACGTGTGGCTGGAAAGTGTACTGGTTTAGGGCTCTGCCTCTGACACAGGGCACTTGGGTTCAAATCTCGGCTGTTCCTCTTCTAACACTGCTCCTGCCTATAGTGCATGTCCTAGTGGCTGTAGCTCTGGCGCTTTGAGTCTGCCAGGAAAAAGGTGTGATATAAATGATCTGTATCTTGTCTGTGTCTAGTGCCTCCCTCCCTCCCTCCTTCCTAATGTAGAGTCCCTAGCAAAGCATAAATGAAAAGGTACCCAGCTCTCGGCATTCCACTGATAAAATCTCCCCTCAGTCGGGGACACCACTAGCTACTTAATACTGAGGTACCTCCGGCTACCTAATGCTAAGGGACACCTGTAGCTACCTATGACGGGCAAGGGAAGTAAGGGAGAAGTGACAGCTGGGACAGCCAGCACACATGCAGTGCAGTTTGGTTGGGTGTTTGTAGGTTCATGGAGGGCGAAGTCTAGGGTGCCAGGACATCTGTGCCTATAGGCTCCTGTGATGTAAATCCGGGCCTGCGTCAGCATGACAACGGAACATTAAAGACTTAAGACTAATTTTATTTTTGCAGGTGGCTTCATATATCCCATATCAATCCATGGCATACACTAATGAGGAATAGAAAGTTCGGACCATGCTGTCTGCGTGTTGGTTGGATGTGACTCTGTAAAATGTACAAGCTATAGGCATGCTATACACCAGTGCTTCTGGGGTGTGTGCCTTGTTTTCTGAGGCATATAGAGAGGATTTGCATATTCAGGGGCAGTGGTGCTCAGCAGAGCTCGAATATTCGAGTAGCTCGAATATTCGAGCTCTTTTTCAGCTATTCGAGCTCGAATACCGAGCTCGAATAGCTGCAGCTACTCGAATGGGCTATTCGAGTGAACTCGAATAGCCCATTCACTATTCGAGCTATTCGAGCTAACAGCGCTATTCGAGCTCGAATACCGAGCTCGAATAGCGTCATAGCCCAGATTGATGTCCTTAGAGCCAATCAGAGGGCTCCCAGGCGCTCTGACGGCAGCCAATCACAGAGGGGGACCCTGGCCAGCCCCTACCCTATAAATAGCGGCCGCCATGTTCCGTTTTTCCGTCCTTGCCTGACTTTGTACAGAGAGAGATCTGCTCCTTTGTGCTTTGGCTTAGCAAGAGCTTTATTGTGGTCAACTACCTAGCGTTTTTGCTCACATACACCTCCTATACACACCTATATTGTTGTTAGTTAGATAGACATTGTATTTTAGTTAGTAGCTTGTGTGTTACATAGAGACAGACACAGCTGCTGCAGGCAAGCTTACACTGCTTTAGGCCTCAGGGCCTTGCCTGTGTGGGCAGCTGTCCTCCTGTGACTGTCCTCTGTTAGTTTATTATACCAGTGTTTCTGCTGTCCTACCTTTACTACTGAGTGGTTGTATTTTGTAGTAACTGTACTAGGACACTCACTGTCACTGTTTGTTCATAGCTCCTGCGTGTGTGCGTGCACAGTACACACACACACTCTATTTCCTTCTGATTACTATTGATTATTGTAATTTCTAGTTGTACTTACTAACTACTTACTACTAGGGACACTCAGTCACTGTTCATAGGCTAGCTCCTGCGCTGCGTGTGTGTGTGCGTGCACTGTCAGTACACACACTCTATTTCCTTCTGATTACTACTGATTATTGTAATTTCTAGTTGTACACTTACTTACTACTTACTACTAGGGACACTCAGTCACTGTTCATAGGCTAGCTCCTGCGTGTGTGTGTGCGTGCACTCAGTACACACACACACTCTATTTCCTTCTACTTAATCTGATTACTACTGATTATTGTATTTTCTAGTTAGTGTACTAGGGGACACACTCACTGTTCACTGTTCACACTTATACTGATTACTGAATTATTGTATTTTGTATTAGTACTGTACTAGTAATCACTTAGCGATCTAATCACTTAGTGATTAGTGTCACCTCACCCACCAACCCACTCCATTAAAGTACCCCACTTTTTCACCCGCCCTTTTAAAAATCTTTTTTGTTTACGCCCAAAACATCAAAGATGTCTGGAAGTGGCAGCCAGCGCGGTTTGGGCAAGGGGAAGGGCAGCAAGGGAATCAAGAGGACAGGGAGCAGCATTGTGGCAAGCCGCGGCCGCGCC
Source organism: Hyperolius riggenbachi (assembly GCF_040937935.1). NCBI lineage: Eukaryota > Metazoa > Chordata > Amphibia > Anura > Hyperoliidae > Hyperolius > Hyperolius riggenbachi. The sequence continues at coordinate 237,170,163 of NC_090655.1, forward strand.
ACCATGCACAGTTCCGCAGCAGCAGCAGCTGCGTCAGTGGCTAACATTCCTCCTATAGCCGCTGGCCGTGGACGCCGCCCAGCAGGAGCAACTCACGCTGCAGAGACACAGCAGCAGCAGCGTGTAGTACCTGCTCCTATTTTCCTCCAGCCGGGTCGGAAACGTCCCATTGAGGAAAAGGATGCAGACACTGTGGTGCAACTGATGACGGAGGATGAGCAGCCCGCCATCAGCTCTGCATCCGAGGCCTCCACCCTCACCACCACCACCACCACCCCTGTTCGCAGCAGCCGCCCAGCAGGGCCTGGGGAGGAGGCCAGTTCACCGTCAGTCGCCGACCTGTCATTCAGCAGTCTTTTGACCCCAGGCATCATGAGTAAATTGTCTGCTGTTGTTGGTGATCTTGAGGAGGAGATGCTGATGGGTACTTTGGGGGAGGAGGGATTGGACAGCAAGACTGTGGCGACAGTCAAGCAGCCCATCCATGCATCAGGAGAGGAGTTTGGGGGGTCATCATCCCAGCAGGACATGTTTCAGGAGGGGGATGATGATGATGACACGGTGACAGACAAAGACTGGGTGCCACCAGCTCCAGGGGATGTCGTCATCAGCAGTTCTGAGGAGGAGGAGGATGCGCTTGTGGGCCTTGCAAGGAGGCGCATCATTGCAAGCATTGGCAGCAGTAGGCAGGTCCCACAGCCTGCTGGTGTCTCAGGCTCAGCAGCAGCAGCAGCGGCATCTGCCAGTACCACCACCAGCCGCACCCAAGCCCCCGCCCCAACCACCACAGGGAGACAGGCAGCAGCGGCTCCAGGCCGTAGGGGGTTGTTTTTGTCACCAATCTGGCGATTTTTCACCATGCCCACAGTGTACAGCAAGTACGCCACTTGTAACCACTGTCAGCGGAAGTTGAGCAGAGGTGCAGACCCCTTAAAGTTCAGCACCAGCTCGCTCATCAACCACCTTGCTGCGAAACATTTCCACCAGCATGAGGAGTTCCAGAGGCTGAAGGCATCTGGTGCTGGCAGTGGCACCACACCCTTCACTGCACAGCCTTCAGCAGCAGCAGCAGCAACAGCAGCCACCCGCCCTCCTGCTCCTCCAGCAGCACCAGCAGGAGTGCGGAAACGCACTGCTCCTCCCCCCTCTGCAACTCCTGCCGCCGACACTGAGACCTGTTCTGGCAGCCAGTCCTCAGTGGCCTCCTCTGCTGTGTCCGCTGATTCCCGTGCCAGCAAAAGGCCACGCCAGAGCCTTTTGAGCGAGTCCTTCCAGGGGGTGGTTAGGGCTCTGCCTCCCAGCAGCCGTCGCGTGCGTCAGCTGAACGGCTTGCTGGCATGGGCCATGTGCTCCCAACTCCTGCCGTACACGCTCGTGCAGGAGGGGAGCGACATGCGTGCGCTGCTTGCTTGTGCAGCCCCAGACTGGCAGCTCCCCAGCAGACACTTTTTCGCCCGCAAGGCCATTCCTGCACTGCACCGCTTTGTGATGGCCAATGTGGAGCGAGGGCTGGAGCACGCGGTTGGTGAAAGGGTCCACGTCACCATGGACTCCTGGAGCAGCCGCTTCGGGACAGGCCGCTACCTGTCCTTCACTGTCCACTGGGTCAGCTTGGTGGAAGGGGGTGAGGATGGGAGAGCAGCAGCGAGCACAGCAGCAGCAGCAACACAGTGGGTGGTGCCACCCCGCAGGGTCAGGGGAACTGCAGCAGGTTCCTCCGATCCTCTGCCATCCTCCGGCACACCTGGCCAAACCCCCCGCCTCAGCAGCAGCGTGAAGGCCCGCCACTGCCAAGCGCTGCTGCACTTGGTCAGCCTTGGGAAGACCAAACTGACGGCAACCCATGTGTTGGCCAAACTCCATGAGCAGGAGAGGATTTGGCTGACCCCCAGAGGTCTCAGAGTCGGAGAGGTGGTGGCCGACAATGGGGCCAATCTGGTTGCCGCAATTGACAGGGGAAACCTGACCCACATCCCCTGTCTTGCCCACGTGCTGAACCTGGTGGTGCAGAAGTTCTTCCGCACCTACCAGGGGATGGGCGAACTGCTGGAAACGGCAAGGAACGTTGTGCGTCACTTCCGGCGCTCGGCTGCAGCCTGTGCGAGCCTGGAAGACGTGCAAAAGGAGCTGGAGCTGCCACGCCATCGGCTGATCCTTGACGTTCCAACTCGCTGGAACTACACCCTGGCGATGTTGGAGCGTCTGGTTGAACAGAAGCACGCTTTCAACCAGTACCTTGCCCAGGCCACTGTTTCCGCCGCTCAGAGAAGGGACAATACCAGCAACATCCCGTCCATCGTCCCCGATGATGACTGGAGGCACTTGCAGCAGGTGTGCTTAGTGCTGGCTCCCTTTCTGCGGGCCACTAACATGGTGAGCAGGGACCATGCTATGGTCTGCGAGTGGGTGCCCCTGGTTTGTCTGCTGAACAGGGCCCTCGATGCTTTGCTGGAACAGGGAGCGGCAGCCTTGGACCAGCAGGAGCGGCAAGCAGCTGCACAGTCCACCTCTGAGGGGGAGGAGGAGGAGGACTTGGTGGAGGTCCCTGTCCTTGCTGCTGATGAGGGGGATCAGCACAGCGCAGCTGAGTTGGTGCGGGGGTGGAGAGAGGATGAGGCGGCAGAGGAGGAGGATGAAGACAGCACTGCCGTCGATGTGCCAGCACACGTGGCCCGCCTCTTCCCAATGGCAGCGCACATGCTGACGTGCCTGCGCAAGGACCCCAGGGTGATCCAGATGAAGCAGAGGGAGGACATCTGGATCAGCATGATGTTGGACCCACGCCTCAAGGGGAAGTTGAGCCAGTTCCTGCCGCCTGCAGGAGACCCAGCGCAACAAATAAGGAGCTTGCAGCAGGCCCTTGTTGAGCGCTTGGAGGAAGCCTTCCCCCAGCCTTCCACCCCCACTGTCCAGCCAGCACAGAGGCAGCAGCAGGTGCCTGCATCCAGCAGCAAGCGCCCCACAGACCTGCTGTCTCTCATCAACGAGCTCTACAGGACTGTAGAGGCTCCGGCAGCAGTGACTAGAGAGGAGGTGCATGCAGCAGCATCCTCCTCCGGTCACAGCCAGCGCCTGACCCGAATGGTGGCTGACTACATGGGGTCCTACAGCGGGCTTGACAGCGATGCCCCTGTTGATCCCATGGAGTATTGGGTCAAGCGCCTGGAGATCTGGAGCGAGCTGGCGCAGTAAGCCCTGGAAGTGCTGTCCTGCCCCCCTTCCAGCGTGCTGTCCGAGCGCTGCTTCAGTGCAGCTGGTGGCGTGGTCACCGAGAAACGCTCACGTCTGTCTCACAAGTCTGTGGACAGACTGACGTTTCTCAAGATGAACCAGGCATGGGTGGAAGGCGAGTTCCTGGCCCCTGTTGTCGGCGAGAGGGGGACATGAACTGGCTGCCGGAAGAACCATTGTTAATGTGCCTTACCACCCTTTACCACCTCCTGGCTCCTGCTCACTAAGCCAGCCTGGTTCACTTTGACTATTACGTCGCCTGCAGCCACACATTTTACATCTACAGTGGGCTGCTGTGTACTGCCCTTCTGCTGTCTGTCTGTCTGTGTTTCCCACCGCCAGAGTACACAGATTTACCTTCTGCTGCCGCTCTGCCATCAGCTATTACGTCAAACAATAGCTGCCCCTGCTGCCTGTATTTACCTTTAAAAAAAAAAAAAAAGGTTTAATTTTTCTGAGGTGCCCGGGTTGAAAACTGTGTTGTCCCAGTTGTGTATTGGACACGATGTGGGCTGCACGACCGCTGTCTGGGACCTCCTGTTGTGTTTATTTACAGCCCTGGTATCAACGCTAGGTACCAGGGCTATTATGTCACGCTGCCTACCTACCTGCTGCCACACTCACACTACTTTCCTCCATTCCTCCTGCTGCTGCTGCCTGTCTGTGTTTCCCACTGCCAAGGGTACACAGATTTTACCTTCTGCTGCCACTCTGCCACCAGCTATTACGTCAAACAATAGCTATATCTGTGTAATTTGCTGTATAAAAAAAAAAGTAAACCATTAAAAAAAAAAAAAAAAGGCTTAATTTTTCTGAGGTGCCCGGGTTGAAAACTGTGTTGTCCCAGTTGTGTATTGGACATGATGTGGGCTGCACGACCGCTGTCTGGGACCTCCTGTTGTGTTTATTTACAGCCCTGGTATCAACGCTAGGTACCAGGGCTATTATGTCACGCTGCCTACCTACCTGACTGCCTGCTGCCACACACTCATCCTCCTCCTCCTGCTGCTGAATTTACCTCCTGCTGTCTGTGTGTTTCCACTGCCAGGGAGCACATACAATGGCGCTTCCAACATGCGTGCGCCACCAGCTATTTATTACGCTCAAAAATAGCTGCATTTCTTTAAAAAACCAAAAAAAATCTATATTCTTTTTATTAATACTTTGTGATATTATTTTTAGAGGTGTCCGGGTTGAAAACTGTGTTGTCCCAGTTGTGTATTGGACATGATGTGGGCTTCACGACCGCTGTCTGGAACCTCATGCTGTGTTTACGGCCTGGTACCACCGCTAGGTACCACACAGCCTATTATGTCTCGCTGCCTGCCTCATTGACTGCCTGCTGCCACACAATCATCCTCCTCCTCCTGCTGCTGCTGCTGCTGAATTTACCTCATGCTGTCTGTGTGTTTCCACTGCCAGGGAGCACATACAATGGCGCTTCCAACATGCGTGCGCCACCAGCTATTTATTACGCTCAAAAATAGCTGCATTTCTTTAAAAAAATATATATAAAAGAGAAATAAGTGAAGAAGAAGAAGACGATATAGAAGAAGAAGAAGAAGATATAGAAAAAGAAAAAGACGAAATAGAAAAATAATAATAAGAAGAGGATATAGAAAAAGAAGATATAGAAGAAGAAGATGAAGAAGAAGAAGATGAAGAAGAAGAAGATGAAGAAGAAGAAGATGAAGAAGAAGAAGATGAAGATGAAGAAGAAGAAGATGAAGAAGAAGAAGAAGAAGAAGAAATAGAAGAAGAAGATATAGAAGAAGAAGATATTGGAGAAGAAGAAGAAAATGAAGAAGAAGATATAGAAGAAGAAGATATAGAAGATAAAGAAGAAGAAGAAGAAGAAGTATATACACTACTGAACAGAATTTTGGACACAACTTCTCTTCTCTTTCCACCTTTTTTTTTAAAGGAACATCCCCACATAATCACTTGCTGTTGTTACTTGGAAAAAAAGATGTTTCTTGCATCATTCACCCTCAAAACAAGTGTTGGAAGCTATTTAAGGCCAATCAGAATAGTCAGCTCGAATAATGAGCTCGAATACCGACTCGAATAGTGAGCTCGAAGTCCGAGGTCGAATCGAATAGTAAAAAATATTCGACTCGAATATTCGACCGAATTCGAATAATTTACTATTCGAATTCGACCAAACTCGAATAATAAAAACGGGGATCCGAGCATCACTATTCAGGGGTGATGTATCATGAGAAAATGCACTTAAAGTGGACCTAAATTCAGAACTTCCTCTCTGCTCTAAAAATAAACCACAGCATAATATAACCTTTAAAGGGACCCATAGCCAGCGAGGTCTACCAGCATGCTCTTCCTCTCTTCCATGGTCCCGCTGGTGGCTCTGGTAATCCGGCAACTTTGGCTGAAGTCGCACTTGCGCGCCCCCGGTGCATCATCACTCCAGTTGCTGTAAGAGTCCTGTGCATGCGCGGACCTCTAAAGACTGAAGCAAACATGCGCAGAACTCTTTTACGGCGGCGCACACACACAACTTAAGCTGAAGTTGCCGGTTTACTGGAGCCGCCAGCGAGAAGTGAGGAGGAGGATGCTAGCAGACCTCGGGGACTACGGGGGGCCCCAGTCAAGACCTGATTTTCATTTTAGCCCACTACTGTCAGGGTTCCTTTTAGGCTGCTTTCACAGTGGGACGTTAAAGTCCCACGTTAAAGCAGCCTGTAACACAGCCCAACACACCGCAATGTAAAATCAATGGGCTGTTCACAGTGCCCACGTTGTGTTTGAGTATAACACAGCACGTTAAATGAAAGTACAGCATGCTGTGCATTATACTCATATGTGGCTGCGTTAGACTGTTTGCACATGCTCAGTAATGTTGTTTTTTTAAAAAAGAAAATGTGCCGCATGCTCCGTTTTCGTTCGATCCGTATGCGTCAAAAAGTACGCATCGCATACGCATCAAGAGACGCATAACGCAGTGCAATGTAACATCCAACTTCAAAGCTAACATGCGTTGCGTTAGGGACACGTTATGCCACCTTAACGTTGCATCAAACGCAACGTCCAAGTGTGAAAGAGCCCTAAAGAAAAACATTTCTTTGTTACAACCAATTAATCCTAAAATAAAACCTGCAGTGTTAACTTCCTGCACATTCCTGGGAGCACAGAAACAGTTAGGGTACCCATAAATCTATTGACTTGGCAGGTGATCAACTGATTCGATAATTATTATCAAATCGGGTGAAAATCGGTGCCACCAAGTGCATGCCCGATCGACGATGCGACCAATTTCGGGCCAAGCATGTCTATCGGACATGCTGCAAGATGTCAGGGCATCGTGGTCTATCAGGTGTGTGAAGGTAACAGCGAACAATATTGGGATGAGCAACGAATGCGACAAACCCCCAGGCGCCATCCCCCCCAGTATCCAATGTGCCCTCCGGTGCCCAGTACCAGTACTTTACTTGTCCGTCGCTGCCGCTGGATCCAGGCTCCGTCCTCTGTCCATATATGTGCCCGACGTGGTGTGGTGAGTAACATGCGCACGTGTCTGATGTCACAAGCATGCCCATGTGTATGCCAGGACCACGTGGGGGGCGTGTATGGACAAAGGATAGAGCCCAGAGCCAGTGGCAGCCACGCACAGGTAATGTATTGCATGGGGGAACCATTGGACATTAGGGGGAACAGCGTCAGGCCCTCTAGGCGGCGAATGCAGTGTTACGAGGCCGATTTTTGGATAGATTTCAGCATGAAATTGATTGGGAATTGGCATACGATGTATGAGCAGCCGACAGATCTCTCTCTAATCAGATTAGATTAGAGAGAGCTTTGTCTGTTGGTCAAATCTGCTCATTATTGCTAGAGTATTGTGCACTCTTAAGTTAAATGTGCACCTTGTAATTGCTGCACGATGGGATGTAGAGCAACTGCGATACTTCACTAGCCCAGCCACTATTACATTAATATTAGTTTGCGCTACATCACATCTTGCGGTAATTACAAGAAGCGCATGTAACTTAAAAATGCACTATATGCAACAGGACTGTGCTAACCTTATCATGCGCTGCTTGTGCACAGTAGCTTTAGGCTGTATTCACAGTGGGACGTTGCAGTTTAATGCGACGTTAAAGTCGCAACGTGTCTGCGTTAAGAGGTAATGCATTGCAAGCAGTGAGTTACCTTACCACAACGCAACATTTTTAACGTGACTTAACGTCGCACTGTGAGCGGCCCATAGGATTAGCATTGCAGTGCGGTAAACTGCGTTATAAGACTTAATGCGCAATCATGACGTCCCACTGTGACTGCGACCTTACAGCTACTTAGTGAATCAACCCTAATGTGAGTGATGTTATGCATATGTAGACTTTGGCCACACTGAAGTAACATTGGTTGCAGTTCCCCCATTGTCCATTAGGTGGAAGGTTTACATAATTTTAGGTGGAACGCAAAGACAGGAAATGGTAAAACAAACAGGAAGTCTGGGATTTTTAAGAGGGAGGGAGACGAGCGACAGAAGATATTGCTAGGACTGGCAGCAGAGGAGGTAATAAGATATCATTTTATATTTGCAACTAGTAACCCCCACCCGGGATCCCTCCACTATCATTAGCAGCTGCTGCTGCTGTGTATACAAAGATTACTGATCCTTTCCCATCAGTCTCTGCACCACAGGAGCTTACACTCTAATTTCCTCACCACAGTCACGCACTATTATTATACATTTATATTGCTCTGACATATTCTACAGTGCTGTACGGAGATCACTGATCCATTCCCATTAGTCTCTGCACCAGAGGAGCTTACACTCTAAACAGTTGACCCCCACAAGCCCAACTAATCATCTACAGTTTTCAGTTTGTCATTTGAACGCTTGGCAGGCACAGTTGTACATTTTTGCCAAGCTGGTGAGGGGAGGAGCTAGATAGGGGAGGGGCTGCCTTACTTTGTACTGCATTGAGGGGTACAGTAGGGACAACAATTATTCCTTGTTCAAAGTATACTCCACTCCATGAATTCTAAATGACTGATTGATTGTTGGATTTGGTTTATATCTACCCCATGTGTCGCTGCCTTACAACTGCAACAACAACTGATGTGACAACTGCAGCGAGAGAGATCTGTAGGCTGCCATTCTAATTTCCTTTCAAGCAATACCTGTTGCCTGGCTATCTTGTTGATCCTCAGCCTCTAATCCTTTAAGCTACAGACCCTGAAACAAGCATGTAGCTGAGCAGGTGTTTCTGACATTATTGTCAGATTGACAAGATTAGCTGCAAGCTTGTTTCTGGTTTTATTCAGACACTACTGCAGCCAAATAGATCAGCAGGGCTGCCAGGCAACTGGTATTGTTTAGAAGGAAATAAAAATGGCAGCCTCCATATACCTATCACTTCAGGTGTCCTTTAAGTAGGTGAATCTGAGACCTATTTTAAACCTGCCCAATTGGCTAAAATGGGTCCTAATGTGAGCTCGGAGTGTTTCAACTGCAGTAGCTCTGATGCTGACTTTCTGCCCTGTGTATGGAGTTGCCCCGCAGTAAAGGTCTATTGGGAGTTGGTTACTACATTTTTGGCTAATCTCATGAAGAGACATACAGACCTCTCATTTAAAGAGAAATCGTAACCAAGATTTGAACTTTATCCCAATCAGTAGCTGATACCCCCTTTCCCATGAGAAATCTTTTACTTTTCACAAACGGATCATCAGGGACTCTGTATGGCTGATAATGTGGTGAAACCCCTCCCACAGTGTGATGTCAGGACCATGGTTCTAACAGTCAAAGGAGGGATCTGCACACAGTCTTCAAGGAACAACGTGCTTTGATTGTTCAAATGCACACACATAATACACACCAAATTGTCTCTGCCGACAATTGTTTCGGGGCCAATCAGGTCCCCTTTATCAAGGCAGAAGCAGACAACATATACGTTGTCAACATACGTATATGTTGTCTGCTTATGCCTTGATAAAGGGCACCTAATTGGCCCTGAAACAATTGTCGGTAGAGACAATTTGGTGTGTTATTATATGTGTGCATTTGAACAATAAAAGCACGTTGTTCCTTGAAGACTGTGTGCAGATCCCTCCTTTGACTGTTTGATTAACACTGCTACGGGTTCCAGCACTGCTCTACTAAAGGTGTGCGATTCTTTTGATTAAAAGGACCATGGTTCTGACATCACACTGTGGGAGCCTTGTTGCATTGTGGGAAATAACAGCTGTTTACAACTGCCAAAAAAAACAAGCAGCATCTCCTTACACTGACATCACCTGCCAGCAGTAAAAAATGTCACCATGTGATAAATGTCAGAATGTAAATCAGGGAGAGGAAAGATTTTACAATGGCCAAAACGGACTTAATCATTTTTATATAATTATTGTAAAAATGAAGCAGTCGTTCCTCTTTAAAGGGGTTCTGTGGAGGGGGTTAAAAATACAAAATCCCACACTTATCTGGGGCTTCTATCGGCCCCCTGCAGCTGTCATGTCCCGCGCCGTCCTCCTCTGATCCTCCATTCCCCACCACCGGTCCCAGTCTAATCTTGTCTCTACCTAGACTGTGGCTGCGCGGTCATGGCCGCGCGCATGCTCGCTCCCGCACGCGTCGTCAGTAGCTTACACAGGCACTATTCGTCTATTTAGGCGGGGAACAGAGGATCGTAGGAGGACGGCACTGGACATTACAGCTGCAGGGGGCTGATAGAAGCCCCAGGTAAGTGTCTGATTTTGTCTTTTGAGCCCCTCCACAGAACCCCTTTAAGGCCTCAATGTTGGGAATCATTGATAATGTATCTTGTAATAAACGCAAGACACTGTTTTTGAGATTTGCACTATTTTATGCCAGGAAATAACTACTGCTTTAAGTTAGATGAAACTCTGACATAACATTCAATAAATGTGTTTTCCTACTTTTTATTACCCATAAAGTTACCATATTAGCTTTTGTACCCAAGTAATATTGTCCATTTACAAACTACAAGTTCCCAAAGTACAGTTTATCTGTTGTGAAAGCTGCCATTGCATTTTATTCATTTCTGCTGTAATTATATATTAAAATCTTCTAGTGATCATCTCTCAACTGTGTGCATACTAGAAGCAAACGCAGCCCATTTTCAGCACAGCTAGGAATGTAGCAACAGAGGAATGTAAACAAAAGATAATGTTATCACCTAAAAAGCTTTCTATTGAAAAACTCAGTGCTGCGTTTAAATGTTTGAATGCTGTTCTGCTACAAATTTATTTTGTGTAACTTTATGTTTTAGAGCAAAGAAGAAATACTGAGTTTCAGACCACTATAAGTGGAAACTAAGGGGGTCCCAACAGTAGACGATTTTGTCTCTTTGGTGGATCAAAATATCCTGCTTTACAAGCTCACCTATCAGATCAGGGGTCATCCCTCTAAATTTGACAAGGTATGCAGTATGTGGGTAGATGACACAGGCTCTGTTGTTCCAAACTTGGATATTAATGTGAATGTGGCTGATTTATACCTGTAATTTTTAGATCTATAAACATACTGCCTTGTCTTAAGCATTGATGGCATATAATGTTTACCCGGTGTGGCTTCTGTCTTTGACCAATGTATAAATATGAAGCTTCTTTGGTTATGTGTTTGTGTGATCTCACTATGATGACTGGCCCTTTGGGTATGGGGGAGGTGGTGGCAGGTGGGTCGGGGATTGATTGTTTGTAAATTTACAAAATGTTCAATAAAAAATCTTTAAAAAGAAATTGACAAAGCTGAACTGAATTATCATGAATTTTTAAGGGTTGGTTCCAATTGGTTGATAAAATAATAAAACTATAAAAGTGCATTCATGGAAGACAAGGGTCACTCTAGCCCTAGGTCCGAAAAAATAGTGACTTGTCAGATCAGAACATTAAGATTTTATTATGCAGAACACCTTTTGTGGAAAGGAGACTAACTTCTCCAGGTCAACTGTGCTTGCAAGCAGTTTCCAATAATACTATAATAAAATATAAGTGAAAGTAAATATATAACATATATGATATGAGAAATATGTCAACCAAGCATGCTGTTTGGGAATAAAGCCTAAGCTACCTGCTGAAGTATTCTGTGATGTATTACAAACTCTGTCCCTGTTTCATGTGTCACTGTGCCATTGCAGGAGGAGGGGAGGTGTCTTGAAGGACAGAAGAAGAACATTGTATTGAAGATGTGGTGGAGGAGGAGCAGTTTATAGAGGGACACCAGGACCTCTACAAGGACGCCATGATGGAGAATCAGCTGCACCTCACGTCACCGGGTAAGAGGAGACTTTAATTTCTTGTAAAGGAGAGAGCAGTGTGGAGGGTCCACCTAGACCCTCATCATCTGATAAATACATAGAGACAATGTACTCAGTCAGTGTGTGTGTGTTTCCTACAGATGGATCCAGTAACAGAAATCCACCAGAAAGACGTACAGGTCTTCTTTATTCTCGGGATTGTCCACAGAAAGATCTCGCCACCCCCCATCATTATCAGGTGGGTGAAACTGAAGATCTGGAGCTAGAAGTGACTTCAGATAATCTGAGATTATGTTCCTCTCTACCTAGAAGATATTATTTTCAGCTTTACTATTTTGTGTATTTAGGCAGAAGAGCTGGGATACATGAAACCTGAGGAAGAAGAGACATATGTGAGGGGTGGTCAGCAGTCTATGGAGGAGGGGGACATGATGAGGACAATTAAAGAGGAAGAAGAAGAGACAAATGTGAGCAGTGATCAACAGTCGATGAAGGGGGAAGAAATAAGGACAATTATAAAGGAAGAAGAGAATTATGTGAGGAGTGATCAGCAGTGTATGGAGGAGGGTGTCATTATGAGGACAATTAAAGAGGAAGAAGATGATACATATACGAGGAGTGATCAGTCTATGGAGGAGGGCGACATAAGGACAATTATAGAGGAAGAAGACCTAAAATGCTGGGGTACATCTCTTCTTCATTTCATCATAATTGAGAAATGTTACATGAAATTACGCTTAATCGTTAATCGTAATAAGAAGATTACAGTCATCACTACTGATAAAGTATTCCAGAGAATGTGAGTGATGTTTGGGGAGGGGGTGGGCAGTTTGCAGAGGTAATAGTGACATGCTACATTGATTTTGGGAGCAGAAAGATGCTGGTGAGGGGAGGAGCAAAGACAGAGTGTAGGTCGATGGTGCACCAGGGAGAGGTAAGCTGACACACTGATGTGGTTTATAACATCACAATAACAACAAATGAGGAGGAGATACTTTACACCATATGAAAGGCTCATCTCCATTCCGCAGCATAACATCATAGTACCAACAAATGAGAAGGGGATACTGTACACCATATGAAAGGCCCATCTCCATTCCTCAGTATAACATCATAGTACCAACAAATGAGGAGGAGATACTGTACACCATATGAAAGGCCCATCTCCATTCCTCAGTATAACATCATAGTACCAACAAATGAGGAGGAGATACTGTACACCATATGAAAGGCCCATCTCCATTCCTCAGTATAACATCATAGCACCAACAAATGAGGAGGGAATACTGCACACCATATGAAAGGCCCACCTACATTCCTCAGTATAACATCATAGTAGCAACAAATGAGGAGGAGATACTGTACACCATATGAAAGGTCCATCTCCATTCCTCAGTATAACATCATAGTGCCAACAAATGAGAAGGAGATACTGTACACCATATGAAAGGCCCATCTCCATTCCTCAGTATAACATCATCGTACCAACAAATGAGGAGGAGATACTGTACACCATATGAAAGTTCCATCTCCATTCCTTAGTATAACATCATAGTGCCAACAAATGAGGAGGAGATACTGTACACCATATGAATGGTCCATCTCCATTCCTCAGTATAACATCATAGTACCAACAAATGAGGAGGGGGTACTGTACACCATATGAAAGGCCCATCTCCATTCCTCAGTATAACATCATAGCACCAACACATGAGGGGGAGATACTGTACACCATATGAAAGGCCCATCTCCATTCCTCAGTATAACATCATAGCATCAACACATGAGGAGGAGATACTGTACACCATATGAAAGGCCCATCTCCATTCCTCAGTATAACATCATAGTGCCAACAAATCAGGGGGAGATACTGTACACCATATGAAAGGTCCATCTCCATTCCTCAGTATAACATCATAGCACCAACACATGAGGAGGAGATACTGTACACCATATGAAAGGCCCATTTCCATTCCCCAGTATAACCTCATAGTACCAACAAATGAGGGGGAGATACTGTACACCATATGAAAGGCCCATCTCCATTCCTCAGTATAACATCATAGTGCCAAAAAGGAGGAGATACTGTTCTCCAGTGTCCCATAGCTGGTGTGGTGTGGCACTTCAATGACAGAGCTGTGTAACACTGGTGACTATTAGGCCTGCATCCTATATGTGACTCATCGCTGCAGAAATGTAACAGTAAAATTGTCTCTCTAGCAGGGGAAGACGATCTCGGGAGCAATACGATGGAACCTCTTATGTCACATCCAGGTACTGCTGTAGAAGATAATGGCGTTAGGGGAGAAATCCCCTTTACTGGAAATACGCAGCACTGGTATTACAGTGCAGATAGAGGAGCATCGTCCTTTAGTGGTGAGGAGTCTTATGAGAAATCGCAAGGTGTCTCCTCAGATGTCCATGAGCCACGCCACAGAGCCGATACAGGAACAGATCCATCTAATCTGGAGGAATCTTCTTGTACATCACATCATGCTACACATACAGATGATCAGAGATTAACAAATCCTGAATGCAGCAGATCTGAAGCATCTCTGGCTGTGCAGCAGAAAATGCAGTTACACAAGCAGCAATGGTCATGTGCAGAGTGTGGGAAAAGTTTCACTCAGAAAAGATCCCTTTGTAGACATCAGAGAATTCACACAGGAGAGCTTCCCTTTTCCTGTTCAGTGTGTGGGAAATGTTTTGGTCAAAACGGAGAGCTTCTTAGACACCAGAGAAGTCATACAGGAGAGCGTCCTTATTCCTGTTCAGAATGTGGGAAATGTTTCCGTCAGAAAGGAGATCTCCTTATACACCAAAGAAGTCACACAGGTGAGCGTCCTTATTCTTGTTTAGAGTGTGGGAAATCTTTCGCTAATCATGGAAACTTTCTTGCACATCAGAAAATTCACATAGGAGAGCGGCCCTTTTCCTGTTCAAGGTGCGGAAAATGTTTTATCCACAAAGGAGATCTTCTTAGGCACCAGAGAAATCATACAGGTGAGCTTCCTTTTTCCTGTTCAGAGTGTGGGAAATGTTTCAGCCAGAAAGCCCATCTTCTTAGACACCAGAGAGTTCACACCGGGGAGCGTCCTTTTTGCTGTTCAGAGTGTGGGAGATCTTTCAGTCAGAAGGGAGATCTCTTTAGACACCAGAAAAATCACACAGGTGAGCGTCCTTATTCCTGTTCAGAATGTGGGAAATCCTTCATTCAGAAAGGAGATCTTCTTACACACGAAAAAAAGCACACAGGTGAGCGCCCTTTTTTATGTTCAGAGTGTGGGAAATGTTTCACTCAAAAAAGTAACCTTCTAACCCATCAGAAAAGTCACATAGGTGTGCGTCCTTTTTCTTGTTCTGAGTGTGGGAAATGTTTCACTCAGAAAGGAACTCTACTTACACACCAGAGAAGTCATACAGGAGAGCGTCCTTTTTCCTGTTCAGAATGTGGTAAATCTTTTTCACATAAAGGACACCTTCGTGAACATAAGAGAATTCACTCAGGTGAGCGCGCTTTTTCCTGTTCAGAGTGTGGGAAAAGTTTTTGTCATAAAGTCAACCTTCTTAGGCACCAGAAAAATCACACAGGGCAGCGTCCCTTTCCTTGTTCAGAATGTGGGAAATGTTTCACTCAGAAAGGAGATCTTCTTAGGCACCAGAAATATCATACTGGTGAACGTCCTTATTCTTGTTCAGAGTGTGGGAAATGTTATATTCAAAAAGGAAGCCTTCTTTTGCACCAGAGACGTCACACTGGCGAGCTTCCCTATGCTTGTCCAGAGTGTGGGAAAGGTTTCATTGACAAAAGAAGCCTTCTTACACACCAGAGAGGTCACACAGATGAGCGTCCATTAGTCTGTGAGGATGCGGTAAATGCTTCAGAGTAGGTTCACACTACGCTGGATAATGGACTGTCTGCTGGAAATTGACATGTTGATTGATGCCATGTTATCTATAGGATCTGTTCACATTTGTCCATGTGTCAGTTGCAGAATCCAAAGCTCTGCCTTAGGCTGGGTTCACACTGTGGCAGTTCCCCAACAGATGCGGTCACAATAAATGTGATGTGCAATCCACTGTGGCCCTCCATATAACTGTGGCGTCCATAGTAACAGACATGTCACAGATATTATACTGGAAAATATGTGACTTTGCGTTCCACTGCTGTAACGGACTTGTAAAGCAGATGTGTGGATGAATCCTTGTCTCAGAGTTGATTCTCTATGTATCTAACATTTAGATACTATAGCGGAAATGATGTGCAAGATGGGACTTTGCGTTCCGCTATTGCAGCGGATGTGTGAAAAGCAGAGCTGTGGAGGAATCCTAAAGATTGCTGATGATCTGGCTACATGTCTTTGTGTCGGTGGTGGAAAGTAGTCTGTTTTCAGGCCTAGAGTGGCTCTAGACTTTTCCACAACTTTTCTGCACACCGCATGGAATACGGACAGATTGCATAGGATCTCTGACATCCAGACTGCCTTCCTAAAGAGGACTTAAAGGACAACTGTAACGAGAGGGATATGGAGACTGCCAAATTGATTTCCTTTTAAGCAATACCGGTTGCCTGGCTATCCTGCTGATCCGCTGCCTCTAATACTTCTAGCCATAGACCCTGAACAAGCATACAGCAGATCAGGGGTTTCTGACATTATTGTCAGACATGATTAGCTGCATGCTATTTTCTGGTGTTGTTCAGACACCACTGCAGCCAAATAGATTAGCAGGACAGCCAGGCAACTGGTATCGTTTTAAAGGAAATAAATATGGCAGCCTCCATATACCTTGTTACAACTGTCCTTTAAAGGAAAAAAGATAGAGCCTGTCATGCCATTCTTAATGATACAGGACTGACGGGTCTCAGGGTTAAATACTTACCTGATCCGCTCTAATTCATCCAGTCAGGTGATGGTTCTGCCCTCCTCGGAATTCTGTAGAGGTTTTTTTTTTTTTTCAAATTTCATCCAAGGTCCAGGCCACACCCATCTGCATCGCTGCGGCCCACCCCCAGATCGGTATTCTCTACCTAATTGGTGGCTGCCGAGCTGGGGGCGGGCTGCGGCAACACAGGTAGAGTTTTCCAAAGAGCTTTGACAGAAACACGGCCACGACTGCGTTCCAGAGAAGGGAGGCGGAGCTTCACCTAAATCCTGATTCCTCTGGATTAGGTAAGTAACCCTGAGACCTCGCCCAATCCTGCATTATAAAACTGAGGCTGGCAAGACAGGCTCTATCTTCTTATACTGGAGGCAGTCTGAGATCTGATGTGCAGCAGCACAGAGAGAGGTGGGAACAAAAGTAACTAATCAGGCTTCAGATGAGTCCTGATGAGCAGATATCCCAGCAGCCTCCATTCATATGAGGCAGGGCACTAGCACGAGCATGCTGGGATTTGGATAGAAAAGCTTTAGGTTCCGTTCACACTTGCGCGCTTTTAGCTGGAGTTTAGCAAATTGTTGAATACCAGTGATCAGCAATACGCTGCAGTCCTATGTAACCCTATGGGATTACTCTCATGATTTCTGTTTTTTTTTTTTTTTTTGAAGCGACTGCATTGTGGGTCTCATTCACTGGAATGAGAATCGCAAAACGCAAACACGGCAAAATCACCGAACACCTAATGCAAAAACACATCTAATTGCAATTGTGATTTGATTCTGAGTGCGAACGGAGCCTTATTACGATTCACCTGTGAGGGATCCACAGAGTACCTAGTTAAAGGACACCCGAGGTGAAAATAGACCGATGAGATAAACAATTGTATCTATCATCCTTCTCTTAAAAATGACTTTTTTAGATATTGCACAGGTTTATTGTATCCACTTTTTAAGTTTCATGTCACATGTCACCTCGGGTATTTTTTAAGTTAGGGTGAACCACAACCACAAGGCTTTGTAGAAGACTGAATAAAAACAAAGAGCTTAGTTACCAAAAAAGTAAAGCTAGAGATTGGAGACTTTGGATCACCAGCCTGGACTGATCTGCGTGTAACACATTTGCTGCACTGGGCCAGCACCTAGCGGTGCATATTTATCTACTTTCCATCTGTAATTTCCTTTTCATTTATACTTTTTTTTTTTTTTTTTTTTTTTATATAAAGTTCATTTTATAAGTCTTTTTCTTCTATAAATATTTCTGCACTGATGTATCCTTCTTTTTTTAAAACCATATTAAAAAAAAGTTATGTTGACTCTCTGAATACTTTAATTAGAAATTAAAGAACTCTTGTTTACCTGAACTGCTGTATTTGTAAACTTTGTGATATCTCTGCCTGGATGTAGCAGGGAGTGGTACAGACCTTTCCAGAAATCAGATTGGCAGCAACAGTTTCTATAATTTGTGTATTTAGTAACTGTTTAAAGCAGTAACTGGTTGAGTTGTAAACTGCAAATATATAAATACATAATAATCAAGGGGTAGGACATTAAAGGGATACTGTAGGGGGGTCGGGGGAAAATGAGCTGAACTTACCCAGGGCTTCTAATGGTCCCCCGCAGACATCCTGTGTTGGCGCAGCCACTCCCCAATGCTCCGGCCCCGCCTCCGGTTCACTTCTGCAATTTCTGACTTTAAAATCAGAAAACCACTGCGCCGCCGTGTCCTCGCTCCCGCTGATGTCACCAGGAGTGTACTGCGCAGACACAGACCATACTGGGCCTGCGCTGTGCGCTCTTGATGACATCAGCGGGATCGAGGACACGGCAACGCAGGCGCAGTGGTTTTCTGACTTTAAAGTCATAAATTCCAGAAGTGAACCGGAGACAGGGCCGGAGCATCGGTGAGTGGCTGCGCGGGCACAGGATGTCTGCGGGGGGCCATTAGAAGCCCTGGGTAAGTTCAGCTCATTTTCCCCCGACCCCCCCCCCCCCTACAGTATCCCTTTAAGCTATGACTATGGTAGAGATTTGATTGTGAGCTCCTCTGAGGACAGTCGGTGACACAACTATGTACTTTGTAAAGTGCTGCAGGATATGCAAAGGTGCCCATTTATCTAGCGATGATGGGCAGATTTGACCAAGAGACAGATTTCTCTCTGATCAAATCTGAGCAGAGAGAGATCTGTCAGCTGCCCATACACCACAAGCCGATTCCCGAGAGATTTCAGCATGAAATCCCTCAGGAATCAGCCTCGTGATGGCGCATTCACCAGCTCTGTCGCTGCCTCCCTAGTGTAAATGTGTCCACGTGCATGCATTTATATTTTACCTGTCCGTTGCTGTCCGCCGCGGTGCCCATCCGTTTTCAGCTTCCTCCATTTGCACCTCAAACGTGCTACACACCGGCAGCAAGTGAGCGCAAGAGGAGGAAGCGGATTGGCACGGGAACTGGTTACAGCAAGCAGGTAAAGTATAAATGCACGCATGGGGGGCACATTTACACTAACGGGGGGGGGGGGAGAGCGGTTTGTTGCATTCGTCACTTGTCCTGATATTACACACCATCACCACCGCACACCCAATCAAGCACGTCAGCCCGCGATTTACCAACATGTCCGATCAATACATGCAATCAAATTTGGCCAGAAATTGCTCGCATCATCAATCGGAAATGCTCTTGGCAGCACCAATTTTTATCCGATTGATGTATGGGCACCTTAAGTTTTATGTAAATACATAATAATATGGTAGGACATTAGACTATGATAGGATTAGATTGTGAGCCCCTCCGAGGACAGTCAGTGACATGACTATGTACTCTGTAACGTGCTGCTGAAGATGTCCGCTTTGTATAAATACATAATAATAAGCATCAGGTCCTAATCTCCCACAATGTGAGGCCAACACTTAGTCCATCACATAGAATTCCCAGCAAGGGAAGGAGCCACCTGAGGCAGCTGAAACTGTTCAGCCAATCACAGCCACTAATGGTCATGATCTATTCTGCTGTCAGTCCTCACATCTTCAGTGACTGCATGGTTTGACTGAAACACAATACAAGACAAGGTAAGATTGCAGCTCATCATTGGGGGTGGTCAATGAGATGCAAATAACTCAGAATTATGCAAATGCATGCAGTATACAAATAAATTAATCTGAGGGGTTGCCGGGATGTGGATAGGATCACATGCATGTAAGAGAGATCCAGGTCTGTGATTTGCTGTATATTGTCCTAGTGGAAACCACCTGGGAGTGTTCCTTATTGCTCCAAGATGCCTGCTAACTCTGCCAATGTTAAAATCCGACATAAGGTAGCAGAGAAACTGAAAGAGTTTGTGGTGAAAACCAAGATGCAAAGAGAAGACGGGGTCGGGTCCCTTCTCTGCATTTCTGCTGCTGTTCCTGGGGACAGAGGAACGCCAACCTGAGCACGTCGCACTTGGATGGTTAGGTGCTGCCTACTATCTGGTTGTTCTTTGTGAAAACCAAGATGGCGGCCACCAAGAGGGAAAGGTGATCTGTAGGTATGAGCGAGAGAAAATCGTATGTTAAATCTCGTGGCAAATCGAGTCTATCATGCTTACCGAAGTTTCTTGTGAGAAAGGCCAAGTGATTCACCATGCAGTCGCTTTTTCAGTGATCGATAGCGGAGGCACGCTGCCCAAATTTTGATGGGAATGCACACCTGCTGGGCGAATCACTTGCTCCCAGGGTGCACAGTAAGCCCCAGTAGCAAATGGGGTTGATTCACTATAACAAATAGCAAGCGTTACCTACTGTACTTTGATTGGCCCAATAGGATGCCTGTCAAGTGACAGGCAGCCTATTGGGCCAATCAAAGTGCGGGGATAATGTCCTTAAAAGTGATTGGACCCGCAGGGGATCAGGGCAGGACGAGTAGAGCTCTCGTCATTGCCAATTAGGAGGCATAAGTTTGCAGCGCCCACTATGCTACTCTGATAAGGCATGCTAACGCTGATAAGGCACGTTAACTCTGATAAGGCACACTATTATAATGAACCCTCTTGAGTGCTGCTGTGCTGAGTAAAGATGCGCAATAACTATACAATTTTAGCAAATGATCAATTAGATCAGGTAGTGTTGGATACTTGTACCAATCGACAACAAACAATGTATTGATCATTTCCTTCTGATCACAAATATATCGATCATTTCACAGATTGACTACTTCACAGTACTGCTACAGCAAAAACGGTGAAGATCTACCCGAAGTTATGAAAATTCTCGCAAGATGGCTCATTCTCATTTATCCCCAGTGCTCGGAAAGCCAGACATTTTGAGGACTGGGCTGCCCATGCAAGGAATATGGAAGCCCTTCTACTGGCTAGATCCAGCAACTATGCTGGTGGAAGCAGTAAGCTGAAAGATGGGCAAGGGGCAGCAAAAGCCCAGTGATTCCTCCTGAGGCCTATCAAATGCCTCGGAAAGCTGCGCACAAGGCAGTGGCAGATTGGGACACTGACAACAGTGAGGTGCAAAGAGAGGACATGGATGAGGAGAGCTCAGATCCAACACTGAAGTAGCTGACCAGTGAATAGGGGGCCTCCTCTTCTTTCAAAACGAATTAGGAGTTAAATTAGAGTAGGTCAAAGTAGCAGACTTTTCATTTAGGGCCTGAGCCCTCTAACGCAGTTGTGCGCAGTTGTGTCCGCTTTTCAGCATCTGTAACATTGATGTGTTGCTGAAAAGCGGACACAACTGCATTAGTGGGCTCAGACCCTAAACATTTATTTCCATTTAAACAATATCAGTTGTTTGGCTGTCCTGCTGATCCTTCTGCCTTTAATACTTTTACAGAATACCCAGATAGCTCATGGTGACCCAGAACCACTAGGAAAGCGTGAGGGACTAAAAGAGACAGAAAAGTCCTCCTACTGAAAAGCAATGCTGAATATCATTTTGCCTTCTTAAAAGCCGTTATTTGCAAAAATTTAGCTTTAAGTGAGCACCGGTGGTTTCCCATGGTGCATCACTCCTGAAAATGCAAATTATCTCTTTATGCCCCTGAAGCCAAGCTCACATCCAGAACTGTTGGGGTATAGCAAGCCTATAGCTTACACATTTTACAGAGCCACATCAACCCATCATGCAGCCAGTCATCCAGTTTCTGACTTTCTGGTCCTCATTAGTGCATGGAAGGGATTGATGTGGCTCTATGGGTTAGGGGCTAGGGCCGGCACTAAGGAATACCCAGACATTTGGTGACCCAGAACCACTAGGAAAATATAGGGGGCTAAAAGAGACTGAAAAGTCCTCCTACTAAAAAAGCAACACTGTTATTTGTCTTCTTAAAACAGAAGGTATTTGTGATAAATAATTCAGCTTTGAGTGAGCAATACTTTTTTTTTCCAAAAATCTTACTTTATTAACCTCCTTGCCGGTTATCCCGAGCTCAGCTCGGGGTAACCTGCGTAGGAGGATTTCTCAGACCCCGCTGGGCCGGTTTTTTCCCAAAAAATTTTCCTACACTTTGCTAGCTGCGTGTGGTACGCGATAGCCGCCGCTACCCGTCGATTCGGCGCTACTTGCCACGCCGAGCTGCCCCCCCACTCCCAGACCCCTGCGCAGCCTGGCCAATCCGTGCCAGGCAGCGCTGAGGGGTGGATCGGGATTCCCTGTTCCCTCCCCCCTCAAAAAAAAAACCCTTCAAACAAAGAACTGAATTGGTAAGTGTGACAGATTTGTATGGAATTCAAAACACTTCTGACGCCTATTTGTGGGGCTTAATGGTCATTGTTGATGGAGAGGAAGGAGTAGGGAAAGTGATGGGGAACAAAAGAGTGAGCAATATTTGTAGGCCTCGTTCACACCATATTTACGCTGCCCTGCACATTTTGGCAGCGCGTACAGTGCGATCAGCAAGTACATCAGATATGTATAGACAGCACTTCTGATGTTCAGACTATGCACGCTGCACAGCAGTGCGATGCGCTATTGCACTGCTGCACGCATTTTTGACAAAGTTAATTGCTGATCACATTTACTGTAATGAACGGGATCAGCAGCACAACGTGTATGGCTTGCCATCGAGTGCGCTTGCGTCCCGAACACACGGCCATACACGTTGCCTAATGTGAAGGTGGCCTTAGACCAGGCATGGGCAAACTCGGCCCTCCAGCTGTTACGGAACTACAAATCCCACAATGCATTTGCCTTTGAGTTATGACTGTGGCTGTCAGACTCCTGCAATGCATTGTGGGACTTGTAGTTCCTTAACAGCTGGAGAGCCAAGTTTGCCCATGCTTGCCTTAGACTCTAGGCAAGCATGCAGATCAGATGTTCCTGAGCATAAGGGGGAGCAGAAATCTATATACAGTATTTAAAAGTGTGTGTGTGTGTGTGCGTGTGTCGCAATCACTCAAATGCCTTGACTGATTTCAACAAAACTTGGTATACAGATCCCTTACTAGCTGGGATGATATGTTCTGGGGCTCTCACATCCCCCTCCCGCACACCTGGGCAGAACCAAAACAGCCAATCCGATATCACCCATTCACATCAATTGAAAAAATGTAAAGTGATGCCATTCTCACAGCAATAAAACCAGAGTCCCCAAACTTGACACAGTTGGTCATTTGGTGACCGAGGTAAAAAATGTGGAGAAAGTGAGCGGAGTATAAAACAGCCAATCAAATTTCAGCAATTTGTATTCAATGGGAAAAACTAAACTGCAGCCAATCTTAGACTGTTAATTGCAGGGTTTTTAAACTCGGCACACTTGGTCACTGGATGACTGGGATTAATATTCAGGAAAGTGGGTGGAGCCTACAACAGCCAGTCAAAATTCACCTATTGATTTTCAAGGGGAATATTTAAACTACTGACATTCTTACACTGTTAATGCCAGAGGCCTCAAACCAACAACAGTTGGTCATTGGGTGACTGGGGTTCAAATTTGCTAAAGGATGTGGAGCTACAAACAGCCAATCAAATTTATTTGCTGGATAAACTGCTTCCATTCACACATTTTTGATCCCAGGCCAGCCAGCCCAGTATCACCACCAGCCAACCAGCCCAGAATCATTGTCAAAAAGGCCACAGCATCACCACCAGTCAGGCCAACATTTACTTCAACCAGCCAAGCACAGCCCAGCATTACCGCCAGCCAGGTCACAGCATCACCGCTAGCCAACCCAGCCACAGCATTGGCCACAGCATCACCGCCATCCAACCCGGCCACAGCATCACCACCAGTCAGGCCACAGTATCACTGCCAGGCCTTTCAGCCCACACATCATCCCCAATCCAGCCAAAAACAGTATTGCCAGGCACAGCAGCCAGTAGAGGAGAATTGAGAAGCCAGGTGAGAGGTGTCTACCATATTAAGGGGGAATTATGCCTATTTATGTGAAATGCTGTCTATTTATGTGCCTCATGATTGCTGAATGTGTCATGTTGGGGGCCTCAAGATTGCTGAATTTGTCTTGTTAGGGGCCTCACGATTGCTGAATTTGTCATGTTGGGGACCTTATGATAGCTGAATTTGTCATGTTGGGGGCCTCATGATTGCTGAATTTGTCTTGATAAAGGGCCTCATGATTGCTGAATTTGTCTTGTTGGGGGTAACAGGATTGCTAACTGCGAGACTATGGGAAAAGCTGAATCCTCATCATATGAGACAATAGCATTAAACCTACTTTTTTAGCTTTTTAAAACAGAAAATAAAACTGAATACATTTTTTTCAGGAGTAGGATGGATGAAATTGTTTATCTTCACAGTTAATTTTCAACTTGGATTTTCCATAATGTTCATGTATGTGTTAAAACGTTTGTACAGTATTTAGTTTAAATTGCTGTTGCCACTTTGCGATAGATAAGTGACTTTTGGGTTGCAGTTTGGGCACTCTGCCTCCAAAAGGTTCGCCACCACTGTCCTAAAAGCCCACCTAAGTTACATAGTTACATAGTTATTTTGGTTGAAAAAAGACATACGTCCATCGAGTTCAACCAGTATAAAGTACCAGCCTGTAACACCAGCCTGCTCCCTCACATATCCCTGTTGATCCAGAGGAAGGCGAAAAAACCCTTACAAGGCATGGTCCAATTAGCCCCTAAAGGGAAAAATTCCTTCCCGACTCCAGATGGCAATCAGATAAAATCCCTGGATCAACATCATTAGGCATTACCTAGTAATTGTAGCCATGGATGTCTTTCAACGCAAGGAAAGCATCTAAGCCCCCTTTAAATGCAGGTATAGAGTTTGCCATAACGACTTCCTGTGGCAATGCATTCCACATCTTAATCACTCTTACTGTAAAGAACCCTTTCCTAAATAAATGGCTAAAACATTTTTCCTCCATGCGCAGATCATGTCCTCTAGTCCTTTGAGAAGGCCTAGGGACAAAAAGCTCATCCGCCAAGGTATTATATTGCCCTCTGATGTATTTATACATGTTAATTAGATCCCCTCTAAGGCGTCTTTTCTCTAGACTAAATAAACCCAGTTTATCTAACCTTTCTCGATAAGTGAGACCTTCCATCCCACGCATCAATTTTGTTGCTCGTCTCTGCACCTGCTCTAAAACTGCAATATCTTTTTTGTAATGTGGTGCCAAGAACTGAATTCCATATTCCAGATGTGGCCTTACTAGAGAGTTAAACAGGGGCAATATTATGCTAGCATCTCGAGTTTTTATTTCCCTTTTAATGCATCCCAAAATTTTGTTAGCTTTAGCTGCAGCTGCTTGGCATTGAGTACGATTATTTAACTTGTTGTCAATGAGTACTCCTAAGTCCTTCTCCAAGTTTGATGTCCCCAACTGTATCCCATTTATTTTGTATGGTGCTAGACCATTAGTACGTCCAAAATGCATGACCTTACATTTGTCAACATTGAATTTCATCTGCCATGTATGTGCCCATATAGCCATCCTATCCAGATCCTGTTGCAATATGACACTATCTTCCCGAGAGTTAATGATTCTGCACAATTTTGTATCATCTGCAAAAATAGCAACATTGCTCACTACTGCATCTACTAGGTCATTAATAAATAAATTGAAGAGCACTGGACCCAGAACAGACCCCTGTGGGACCCCACTGCTAACAGTCTCCCATTTTGAGTATGATCCATTGACCACAACTCTTTGTTTTCTGTCCATTAGCCAGTTCCCTATCCATGAACACAGACTCTTCCCCAGTCCTTGCATCCTCAACTTTTGCACCAGACTTTTGTGGGGAACAGTGTCGAAGGCCTTTGCAAAGTCCAAGTATATCACATCTACAGCATTCCCAATATCCATATTAGCATTCACTACCTCATAAAAGCTGAGCATGTTAGTCAAACAGGACCTGTCTTTAGTAAACCCATGTTGATGCTGAGAAATAAGATTATTTTCTACTATGAAGTCATGTATAGTATCTCTTAGTAACCCCTCAAATAGTTTGCATACAACTGATGTTAAACTTACAGGTCTATAATTTCCTGGATCAGATTTTTTGCCCTTCTTAAATAATGGGAAAACGTGGGCTGTACGCCAATCCACTGGGACTCTGCCAGTTGCAAGAGAGTCACAAAATATAAGATAAAGGGGTTTATCTATAACTGAACTTAATTCCCTTAGGACCCGAGGATGCATGCCATCCGGGCCAGGTGCCTTGTCTATTTTTAATTTATTTAGTCTTGCCTTCACTTCTTCCTGCGTTAAGTATTTAATATTACAGTTAGAAGATTGAGACTCTTCCGCCTCTGTAGTTTGCAACAGTGCTGTTTCTTTTGTGAAGACAGAAGCAAAGAAAGCATTTAATAACTCTGCCTTACCTTGGTCATCCACCATTGAGTTCCCATCCTCATCCTTTAGGAGTCCTATACAGTCAACCTTTCTTTTTTTAGAGTTAATGTACTTGTAAAACTTTTTTGGGTTAGATTTGATATCCTTAGCGATTTGTTTTTCAGCTTCAATCTTTGCCTGCCTAATTTCTTTTTTACAATTTTTATTGCACTCCTTATAATTGCTTAGTGCAGCCTCTGTCCCCTCCTGTTTTAGGACCTTATAGGCATTCTTTTTCCTCTTCATTTTATCTTTAACCTTTCTATTCATCCATAGAGGCCTTTTTTTATTCCTAGACATTTTGTTTCCATATGGGATATACATACTACAGTATTTTTCTCCACCCGTGACCACACCCACATTCTGCTCCATTGCCACACCTATTTTTCGGCGTAGCCCTCATATTTTTCGGCGCACTAGCTGCAGTGTGTTGATCTCTGTTGCCTACAGTATAAGCTGTTCTTTAGTGCCTGCACTGTGTGCTGATCTACCTCCAGTGTGTACAGTATAAGGTGTTATTCTGTGCCTTTACTGATTTTAAACCAGCCGTATTGTATGCAGATCCCTGCTACTTTCAGTATGTACAGGATTAGCTGTAAAGCCTGGTACACACATACAATTTTTTGATTAGCCAATTTTAGCTCTGTTTATCAAATTCATCGTCTGTTGACCCTTTTACTGCATGGGGGTGGTAAAATTGGTCAGTGATTGACCAATCAAAATTGTATGTGCGTATACATCTTTGATCTATGCCTATACTGATTGTAAATTAAGTAAATAAAGGACAGGGGGCTCACATTGCCCACAGGTGCCCCCGATCTCCAAGGACCCTAGGAACGCCCCTGTTATTCAGTTACTGTGTGTCATGGTTAGACAAAGTGGTCGGACCCAACAACAACCACATACTGCCTCCTTGCTCTAGAGGGAGGAGATGACCCGACATCAGGAGGTGGGGCAGTTCCAGCTCACATGCTGTAGCTCTGCCACCCTTGCATGTACACAAGCGTAATTCTGTTATTACCTGGTGCTGGAGAAAATCAATGTGTTGGACTTTGATCCACATAGGGGGACGCCGTGCCAGACTAGATCCAGCAATGGTGACACTAGTGTCAGCCCAAGATGCGCTCACATAATATTTATATTGCATGGTGCAGGAGTCGGCACTGATCAGAGTGTCAGACTTAGTCCGATACTTTGATCTGAATGGGCTGCTTCTGTGCAAGATTTTAACCGACAACACTAGCAGCCGCCAGTTTTCCTATGTCTGACACTCGATCTATGAAGGAAAAGGCCAACATGGGATTGGAAAGGGTTAGTATAATAAGGAAAAAAAGAGTAAAAGAGAGTGGGAGAAATTATTTCAGGATTAACAGAAGAGGTTGCAAAACTTATTTCAGCATTGATGCAAGAGGGACATAAAGTTTTAAGCCTTCATGTACATAGTAGTTATTTTGGTTGAAAAAAGACATACGTCCATCGAGTTCAACCAGAGAACAAAGTACAACTCCAGCCCGTCCCCCACATACCCCTGTTGATCCAGAGGAAGGCGAAAAAACCCCCACAACAAAGGTGCAGAAAATATTTTGAGATTGATAAGAGAGGCAGAAATTATTTAGTAAAGTTAATAAAAGTCAGGACAGAAATAATTCGAGGATTAATAACAGAGGGGCAGACATTCTTGTAGAATTGTTACAAGATGAGATTGGTTTTTTTTTCAGGATTAATAGCAAAGCAGGAAGAAATTATTTTAGGATTAACAGAAGGGAGCAGACATTATTTTAAGAGTAATAGAGTGAGGAGGGCAGAATTAATGAAAATGGTAGAACAAATATTTTCTGATCAATTGAAGAGGTGGGGGGAATTATTTTTAAGATTAATAAAAGACACATGAGACGTAATTTGAGTATTAGAGTGACACTAAAGATGAAGAAATTCTTGTATTATGTGCGAGATTTCATCCATAGACTTTGGCCACACTGTGATCATGTTTGTTGCAGTTCCACCATGGTCCATTAGGTGGCAGGTTAGATTATTTCAAGTGGAACGCAAAGACGGGAAATGATAGAACAAGCAGGAAGTTTGAGGGAGGGGGACGACAGAAGACATTGGAAGGACTGGCAGCAGAGGAGGTAATAAGATATCACTTTATATTGAGAGGTACAGACCAACCAGCAACTCATGGTGAACCAGAACTCGTTGGAGTGTGTGAGGGGCTACAATGGTCCTAAAAGCCCCCTTACTAAAATACTAAGGAAAACAAAAGTTTGCTTTCTTAAAACAGAAAGAATTTGCGATAATTCAGGTTGGATTGATCTTGAGATGTCTCCCAGAGCATCACTGCTGAATATATGCAAATTAACCATTGTTGCCCTCAGAAGCTAAACACACCCCCAGAACCGCTGGAATGCAATGATGTGTCAGCTTGTTAATTTGTACAGAGCCACAATAATCCAACATGCATACAGACTGTTTAGCTTCTAAGGGTAACAATGGTTAATTTGCATAGACAGGCAAGCATATGCACAGTAAGGAGACCCTGGGCCAAGGCTGAGCAGATAACAACACAGGCACAGGGACAACATTGTCTGTGAGTGTTAGTGAGTTTGGTGGGGTGCAAGTAGCAGAGTGGGGTATAATGACAAGAATCCCCTGCCAGGCTGAGGCTACAGCATTGCAGGCAGGGCCAGCCTTTGCCCTGGGGCCACAGTGAAACTCCGCCCCCAAATCAGCAACTGCGCCCCCTCATGTATGTGCATGTATGCAAAAGTCTTTCACAGCACTATTGGCCAGCACAGCATGGATGGTTGCACCCGTGGTCCATGCTCCATCGAACTAACCTACATCCCATTGACTTTACTATAATACTCCTGGCAGTAGAGGTGCACATGCGCAGTATGGTGCGCCTGGAGGATCGACGTGCCCGTGAGGATGGTCAGAGAGCCCTCAGCCTACAGGGGTCTGAAGGAAGCCCCAGGTACATGTAAATGTTTTTCTTACTCTCAGGTCCACTTTAACCACTTGAGGACCCACCCTTTACCCCCCCTTAAGGACCAGCGCTGTTTTAGCTGATCTGTGCTGGGTGGGCTGTGCAGCCCCCAGCACAGATCAGGGTGCAGGCAGAGCGACCAGATCGCCCCCCTTTTTTCCCCACTAGGGGGATGATGTACTGGGGGGGGTCTGATCGCTCCTGCCTGCCTGGGTGTTGCGGGGGGGGGCACCTCAAAGCCCCCCTCCGCGGCGAAATTCCCCCCCTCCCTCTCCTCCCTCCCTTCCCCAGAGATCCGAGGCTGCACAGGAACGGATCTGTCCTGTGCAGCCTCTAACAGGCTCCTGCCTGTCATGTGACAGCGATCCCCGGCCGCTGATTGGCCGGGGATCGCTGATCTGGTACAACGCTGCTACTGTTAGCAGCGTTGTACGAATGTAAACAAAGCGGATTATTTCTGCTTGTGTTTACATATAGCCTGCGAGCTGCGATCGGCGGCCCGCAGGCTATTCACGGAGCCCCCCGCCGTGAATTGACAGGAAGCAGCCGCTCGCGCGAGCGGCTGCCTCCTGATTAATTAGCCTGCAGCCGGCGACGCAGAACTGCGTTGCTGGTCCTGCAGCTGCCACTTTGCCGACGCGCGGTATGAGTGCGCGGTCGGCAAGTGGTTAATGGATGCCACTAATGATCCAAATTCTTATGAAAATCTTATTTTTACATAATTCATAGTTGAAATATTGTTTTGCAGTCAATATATTTTGCAAAAGATTACCATCTTCTATTTGTTAATGTCACTGAAAAATGTATCTATGCTTTACGCTGCCATTTCTATGTTTACACTCATAGATAAGCATTTGGGTTGGGGCTGCGGTGAAAGGGCCTCTGGGTGGTATTTTCCCTCCAGGCCAAAAGGTCCCAGTCCTCCCCTGTTACTGATCCATTCCCATGGGCAACACGGTGGCGTAGAGGTTAGCTCTCTCGCCTTGCAGCGCTGGGTCCCTGGTTCGAATCCCAGCCAGGGCACTATCTGCAAAGAGTTTGTATGTTCTCTCCGTGTCTGCGTGGGTTTCCTCCGGGCACTCCGGTTTCCTCCCACATTCCAAAAACATACGGATAAGTTAATTAGCTCCCCCTAAAATTGGCCGTAGACTACAGTACGTTCACTACATAATATAGACATATGGCAATGGCAATGGTAGGGATTAGATTGTGAGCTCCTTTGAGGGACAGTTAGTGACAAGATATAAATATATATACACTGTACAGCGCTGCGTAATATGTTGGCGCTATATAAATACTAAAAATAATAATAATAATAATAATAAAAAATAATAATAATAATGAGTCTCTGCATCAGAGGAACTTACACTATAAAGTCCTCACCACAGCCCCACACTATTATTATACATTTATATAGCCCTGACATATTCCCCAGTGCTGTACAGAGATCACTGATCCATTCCCATCACTCTGCACAGAGTAGCTTACAATTCACCCCCCTAAGCCCAACTAATCAACTACAGATTAATTTCAGTCTATGGCCTCAATTCACTAAGCTTAACTCCTGTCTTTAATAACTCTTCTGAGCTGTTTTACAGTTATCACAATTATATCACCATGGTGATAACTGTAAAACAGCTCAGAAGAGTTATTAAAGACAGGAGTTAAGCTTAGTGAATTGAGGCCTATGTATTGAAAGCTTGGCAAGCACAGATGTACATTTCTGCCAAGCTGGTGAGGGGTAGTGCAGTGAAGGGAGGAGCTAGATGGGGTGGGGCTGCCTTTCTTTGTACAGCATTGAGGGGTACAGCAGAGACAGTAGTTCAATTATTGCTTGTTCAGATTTCTTCTGAAATCCCATCAGATGGTGTGAGAAGGTAAATCAGTCTCTTCTCCATGTATTCCAAATGAGTGATTGATTGAATGTTGGATTTAGACTGTATCTGTCCCGTGTGGATGCCTTAAAGTAAACCTGAGACTATGAAAAAAAAAGCTATACATACCTGGGGCTTCCTCCAGCCCCGTTCAGGCTCATCGGTTCTTTGCCATCTTCCCAGGCCATCTGGATCCCTCTACTAGCCTCCATAGCAGTTATCATGAGTCCAGCTCGTGGTGGAAAAAACAAGTTAGGAGTGGTTATCCCGAGCCGGACTTGTGGTAGCAGCTGGGAGGTTTATGCAGAGCAATGCGCGCAGTTGCCATTTTTCCCTCACCTCCCAGGGGATCCCGACGTCGGCCACCATTCTTCTTCCTCTCCTCTGAGGCTCTGCTTCCCCCTGGTGAGATCACCGTCTGTCGTCATGACAAGAGCTGGAAATCTCAGTATAGGGTTACCGTGCCACCTGGAGGATGGAGGGAGAACTGCAACACTGGATCCCAGGTAGGTGAGTGAGTGCTGGGACTGCTGCAGATCTCTCTGCGGTATGATTTTTTCCAGATTTTAGGGTGTAAAAGCCTGCTAAAAATTTGCACCTCTTTTAGACCCTAAAATCTGGAAAGATTCAGACCGCCAAGGGAGTTAAGCGGCCTGTTAATTCATCCAGCCGGCCTGCGCTGTGCGCGCCCCATCATGCTTCCATTGCTGGGAATGTTCCATGCCTGCACAGTACTACTGCAGAGGAGCAGAACCCTCCCAGCAATGAGAACGCCGTGGGGGAGTACGCACGGCTGGACTGCGCCGACTGGATTCATTACCAAGTCGCCTAGCGGAGGATTCAGGCAGTCTAGGAGGATGGCAAGGGCCCGATGAGCTTGAAGGGGGTCAGGAGGAAGCCCCACATATGTATAATTTTTTGTTGTTTTTTTACGGTCTCAGGTACACTTAAAGGACACCCGAGGTGAAAATAAACGAATTAAATTAACAATTGTATCTATCTTCCTTTTCCTAAAAATGACTTTTATGGTATTCCACAGTTTTATGTTATGTTTAAATCTACTTTTTAAGTTTTAACTGTTTTATTGTTTTTGCTCAATGACACATTCATTGAAGTATGGCAGAGCTAAAATCTATGAACTATTGACCTTTTTTATCCCTTTACTGCTCTCAGAAGCCATTTTCTGCTAGGAAAATTTTTTATAGTTGGAATTTCTTATCAGAGAAGGTCACACTGTAGTCACTTCCTGTCTGAGTCAGGACTGAGTCAGCCACTTACATACCTGATATTTAACTATGTCAGACAGAGAAAGAAAAAAGGAGCACAGCATAGTTATTTGTGTGCTAGGCACTGTACATACACGTCTATCTCATGTCATATGTCACCTCGGGTATCCTTTAAAGTTATCAAAGCCGTACTGAATTATTATGAATTTAAGGGGTGGTTCTCATAGAAATAAAAGCAATAATAATGCATTCATGGAAGATAAAAGTCACTCTAGTTCTGAAAAAATAGTGGACCCGTCTTCGGATCAGAACATTGAGACTTTATTATGCAGAACACATTTCATGGAAGGGAGACACACTTCTCCAGGTCAGCTGTGCTTGCAAGCACTTTGCAATTATGCTATAATAAAATACAAGTAAAAGTAAAGAAATATATAACATATATGATAATAGAAATATGTCAACCAAACATGTGGTTTGGGAATAAAATCTCATCTACCTGCTGAAGTATTTTGTCCCTGTTCCATGTCTCACTGTGCCATTACAGAAGGAGGAGAGGTGTCTGGAAGGAGAGAAGGAGCAGAAGGAGAACATTGTAATGGAAGATCAGAAGAGCTATAAGGTAGAGAAGAAAGAGGAAGATGTGATGGAGGAGGGGCAGTATACAGAGGGACACTGGGTCCTCTACAAGGACATTATGATGGAGAATCAGCTGCCCCTCACATTGCAAGGTAAGAGGAGACTTTCCTTTTTTACAGAGGAGGGTCCAACTACATCTCCCTTTTTTGTGATAAACCCATAGACACAATGTATTCAGTCAGTGTGTGTTTCCTACAGATGGATCCAGTAACAGAAACCCATCAGAGAGATGTGCAGGTCCTCTTTACTCCTGGGATTGTCCACTGGGAGAGCCCACCATCCCCCACTATTATCAGGTAGGTGGAATTGAAGACGTAAAATTCTAAAGGGACTTCAGATGTTGTTCTCTGCCCTGAAGATTTTATTTTCAGCTTCACTATGTTGTTTATTTTAGGCAGAAGAACTGGAATATACGATGAAACTGAAAGAAGAAGAAACATATGTGAGGCATAATCAGCAGCCTACAGAGGAGGGTGACATGATGGGGACAATTAAAGAGGAAGAAGAAGAAACATATGTGAGGCATAATCAGCAGCCTACAGAGGAGGGTGACATGATGGGGACAATTAAAGAGGAAGAAGAAGAAACATATGTGAGGCATAATCAGCAGCCTACAGAGGAGGGTGACATGATGGGGACAATTAAAGAGGAAGAAGAAGAAACATATGTGAGGCATAATCAGCAGCCTACAGAGGAGGGTGACATGATGGGGACAATTAAAGAGGAAGAAGAAGAGACATATGTGAGGAGTGATCAGTCTATGGAGGAGGGTAACATGATGAGGACAATTGAAGAGGAAGACCACCTAAAATGCTGGGGTAAATCTCTTCTTCATTTCATGCGCAGCTGTAATTGAGAAATTTTACATGAGATTTTGCGTAATCGTAATTGGCAGATTACAATTATCACTACTGATAAAGTATTCTAAAGAATGTGAGTGATGTTTGGGGAGGGGGTGGGCAGTTTGCAGAGGTAATAGTGACATGCTACATTGATTTTGGGAGCAGTAAGATGGCGGTGAGGGGACGAGCAAAGACACAGTATGTGTTGATGGTGCACCAGAGAGAGGTAAGCTGACACTCTGATGTGGAGGATGAAGGTCACATCCGGGGGGATCAGGAGGGAGGCCCTAGCTGAGAAGGAAGAAGTTCTAGCCCCTCCTCTCTCCCGGAATCTGCTATAATTACGGCACTGTTTACATCTTTACCCCCATTATATATCACTTCAGGAAAGTCATTCAAAGAAACTGTCACCTTGGTAAGTGATACATTTAGCACTCATCTACCCTCATTTCTGAAAGTAGGGACAGGTAAAAAAAAAAAAAGTCTAAGCTAGTGTATTATTATTATTATTATTATTATTATTATTATTTAGTATTCATATTCCCAGAATTTTTTATTGAATTGTTCAGTTTACAAATCGCATAATTTTGAAAGTCAACAGCACCTAGCGCTGACCATATTGTGACTTGCATAGGACCCAAAACGTGAATATGTAAATAACAGATCTGGCTAACGCTATAATTACCATAATCCAGAATAGTGGAAACTGGTATCATGTTAGCCAACTTTACCTAATCATAGTGTGATCAGGGTCACCTTAAAGAGGAACTGTAACGGCAAAACGTCCCCTGGGGGGTACTTACCTCGGGTGGGGGAAGCCTCAGGATCCTGATGAAGCTTCCCACGCCGTCCTCTGTCCCACGGGGGTCTCGCTGCAGCCCTCCGTACAGCCGTGACGTAATATTTACCTTCCTGGCTCCTGCGCAGGCGCTCTGAGGGCTGTCGGCTCCGAAGTAGGCGGAAATACCCGATCGCCGTCGGCTCCGCTCTACTGTGCAGGCGCAAGTCTCCGGCGCCTGCGCAGTAGAGCGGACCCGACGGAGATCGGGTATTTCTGTCTATTTCTGAGCCTAAAGCAGCCACAGCGCCCCCGCTGGAGCCAGCAAAGGTAAATATTGAAATTACAGTTGGGCCTGTCGCCGGCTGTTCAGAGGGCTGCAGCGAGACCCCCGTGGGACGCAGGACGGCGTGGGAAGCCTCATTAGGATCCGGAGGCTTCCCCCGCCCGAGGTGAGTACCCCCCAGGGGATCTTTTCGAAGTTACAGAGTCTCTTTAACCCTGAATTACCCGTACACGTGCCATGCACTATAGCATTGCTGCTATAGGGGCACCCAAACTCGGGCACTACGCTTCTGGCGGTGTGTGCTAAGAAGAAGCGGTTCGCATAAGCTTAACTCCTCTCATGGAAAAAACTCTATGGTGAGGTTAAGAACTAATTTTATTCCACATAAACAAATTGTGGCTCATGGTAGATTTAACCCTTTATATACCTGAGGAAACCTCGTCCCGAGAAACGCTTTGCAATCTATGAGTTTGGTTTATTTGGAACTACAAAATTACAGTTCTTAACCTCCCCATTGAGATTTTACTCTGAGAGGAGAGGTAATTGTACCTTTACCTCCTATTTTGAAACAGCTTTTAATCATTTTATTTCACATTATAGCCTCCAAACCTGGTTCATCTACAGCAAACTAGGGGGCAGTCCCATATTTGTCTAAGACTGCCCCCAGCATGAGGATACGCTAGTTTATGCCATGTGGAAAAACTTCCAAAAATCCATTATGTGCCAGGGAAATTTACCATTTGGAATAAATTAAAAGTAAGCGCAGGTGAGATCAACTGACATGCCCATCTCAGTTCTTCAATATAGCATCATAGTAACAACAAATGAGGAGGAGATACTGTACACCATATGAAAGGTCCATCTCCATTCCTCAGTATAACATCACAGCACCAACAAATGAGGAGGAGATACTGTACACCATATGAAAGGTCCATCTCCATTCCTCAGTATAACATCACAGCACCAACAAATGAGGAGGAGATACTGTACACCATATGAAAGGCCCATCTCCATTCCTCAGTATAACATCATGGTACCAACAAATGAGGAGGAGATACTGTACACCATATGAAAGGCCCATCTCCATTCCTCAGTATACCATCATAGTCCCAACAAATGAGGAGGAGATACTGTACACCATATGAAAGGCCCATCTCCATTCCTCAGTATAACATCATAGCCCCAAC
Source organism: Hyperolius riggenbachi (assembly GCF_040937935.1). Lineage (NCBI taxonomy): Eukaryota > Metazoa > Chordata > Amphibia > Anura > Hyperoliidae > Hyperolius > Hyperolius riggenbachi. The sequence continues at coordinate 237,206,123 of NC_090655.1, forward strand.
AAATGAGGAGGAGATACTGTACACCATATAAAAGGCCCATCTCCATTCCTTAGTATAACATCATAGTACCAACAAATGGGGAGGAGACACTGTACACCATATGAAAGGTCCATCTCCATTACTCAGTATAACATGATAGTACCAACAAATGAGGAGGAGATACTGTACACCATATGAAAGGCCCATCTCCATTCCTTAGTATAACATCATAGTACCAACAAATGCGGAGGAGACACTGTACACCATATGAAAGGCCCATCTCCATTCCTTAGTATAACATCATAGTACCAACAAATGCGGAGGAGACACTGTACACCATATGAAAGGCCCATCTCCATTCCTTAGTATAACATCATAGTACCAACAAATGCGGAGGAGACACTGTACACCATATGAAAGGTCCATCTCCATTCCTTAGTATAACATCATAGTACCAACAAATGGGGAGGAGACACTGTACACCATATGAAAGGTCCATCTCCATTACTCAGTATAACATGATAGTACCAACAAATGAGGAGGAGATACTGTACACCATATGAAAGGCCCATCTCCATTCCTCAGTATAACATACTAGCAACAAATGAGGAGATACTGTACACCATGGGTGCCCAATAGGTATATCACGATCTACCTGGAGATCGCAAAGGGCTTCATGGTAGATCCCGACCACACTACATTTTCCATTCTGTATATACAAGTGTGCTCCTAAAGTTGTACATGGGTAGATTATTTTGAGTGGCTAATTTTAAAAGTAGCTCACAAGCCGAAAAAGTGTGGGCACCTCTGCTGTACACCATATGAAATGCCTATCTCCACTCCTCAGTATAACATCATAGCACCAACAAATGAGGGGGAGATACTGTGCACCATATGAAAGGTTTATCTCCATTCCTCAATATAACATCATAGTACCAACAAATGAGGAGATACAGTGTACACCATATGAAAGGCCCATCTCAGTTCCTCAATATAACATCATAGTGCCAACAAATGAGGAGGGGATACTGTACACCATATGAAAGGCCCATCTCCATTCCTTAGTATAACATCATAGCACCAACAAATAAGTAGGAGATACTGTACACCATATGAAAGGCCCATCTCCATTCCTCAGTATAACATCATAGTGCCAACAAATGAGGATGAGATACTGTGCACCATATGAAAGGTCTATCTCCACTCCTCAGTATAACATCATAGCACCAACAAATGAGGAGGAGATACTGTACACCATATGAAAGGCCCATCTCCATTTTCAGTATAACATCATAGTACCAACAAATGAGGAGGCGATACTGTACACCATATGGAAGGTCCATCTCCATTCCTCAGTATAACATCATAGAACCAACACATGGGGAGGAGATACTGTACACCATATGAAAGGTCCATCTCCATTCCTCAGTATAACATCATAGTACCAACAAATGAGGAGGAGATAATGTACACCATATGAAAGGTTCATCTCCATTCCTCAGTATAACATAGTGCCAACAAATGAGGAAGAGATACAGTACACCATATGGAAGGCCGATCTCCATTCCTCAGTATAACATCATAGTACCAACAAATGAGGAGGAGATACTGTACACCATATGAAAGGCTCATCTCCATTCCTCAGTATAAAATCATAGAACCAACAAATGAGGAGGAGATACTGTTCTGTAATTTCCCATAGCTGGTTTGGTTGAGCCACTTCTATGACAGAGCTGTTTAACATTGGTGACAATTAGGCCTACATACTGAATGTGACTCCTTACTGCAGAAATGTAACAGTAAAATGTTCTCTCCGGCAGGGGGAGACGATGTAGGGAGCAATACGATGGAACCTCTTATGTATCCGGATGATGCTACAGAATATAAAGGCATCACACAATGTTCTTCTGAAGAAATTCTTGTTACTGGGAATGCACATCACAGGGGTTACAGTGCAGATAGAGGAGCAGCTCCCTCTAGTGGTGAGGAGACCTATGACAAATCACAAGCTTTCTCCTCAGATGTCCATGAGCCACGCCACAGAGCTGAGAGAGGAACAGATCCATCTAATCTAGAGGAATCTTCTTGTGGATCACATCATGCCACTCAGAAATTAGCAAATAAAAAGGAAGAAGAGACATATGTGAGGATTGATCAGCAGTCTATGGAGGAAGGTTTAATAATAAGAGTGATTAAAGAAGAAGAAGAGGAGACAAATGTGGGGTGTGATCAGCTGTCTAAACCCCAGGGGCCTCATACCCAGCAGAGCTCTCCCACTGCTGGAGGGTCTTATTCCTGTTCCATGTGTGGGAAATGTTATGTTAAGAAATCAGGTCTTGTCAGACATGAGATCTCTCACACTAGTGCAAAGCCTTATTCATGTGTTGAGTGTGGGAAATGTTTTCAGAGTAGAGTAAATCTTGTCAGACATGAGGCATCTCACACTGGCGAGAAACCCTATTCATGTGGTGAGTGTGGGAAATGTTTTGCACAGAAATCTAACCTTCTCACACATGAGATTTCTCACACTGGTGAAAAGCCCTACTCCTGTGCTGAGTGTGGGAAATGTTTTGGGTATAAATCATACCTTGTCATACATGAGAGATCTCACACTGGTGAGAAGCCATATTCATGTGCTGAGTGTGGGAAATGTTTTACAGGTAAATCAAACCTTGACAAACATAAGATATCTCACATTGGTGAGAAGCCCTATTCATGTACTGAGTGTGGAAAGTGTTTCACAGGGAAATCAAACCTTATCAAACATGAAAGATCTCACACTGGTGAGAAACCCTATTCATGTACTGAGTGTGGGAAATGTTTCACAGGGAAATCAAACCTTGTCATACATGAGAGATCTCACACTGGTGTGAAACCTTATTCATGTGCTGAGTGTGGGAAATATTTTGGGTATAAATCACAACTTGTCACGCATGAGAGAACTCACACTGTTGAGGAGTTCTATTCATGTGCTGAGTGTGGGAAATGTTTTCCACGGAAATCAAACCTTTTCGTACATAAGAGATCTCACACTGGTGAGAAGCCCTATTCATGTACTGAGTCTGGGAAATGTATTTGATAAAAAGTCACTGCTTATCAGACACTTGTGTTGAGTGTGGGAAATGTCTTGGCTATACATGTTCTGATTCACTTTGTCTTTTATTTGTTTGTTTTTTTTCACAAGGAATCATAGTTTCCTTTAATTAAATCCTGAGGACTCTTTCATGTTGCTCAGTGCACTGATTTGTAAAGCGTTAAAGTCCTTCAACTGAAGTGATATGGGGAGGTAAACGTGGGTACAGATAGCATTGAAGCAGTATGGACAGCTATACTATCCCAGGAAAAACTCACATAAAAGTAGAAGAGGCAGCACTGTGGCGTACCGATTAGCACTCTTGTCTTGCAGCCAGGGAGTTTGTATGTTCTCCCCTTGTCTGTGTGGGTTTCCTCTGGGTACTCTGGTTTCCTCTCCATCCCAAAAACACAGAGATAATTTAATTGGTTCCCCTTTAAAGAGGAACTGCAGTGAAAATAATGTAATAAAAAAGTGCTTCATTTTTACAATAATTATGTATAAATGATTTAGTCAGTGTTTGCCCATTGTAAAATATTTTAAATCCCTGATTTACATTCTGACTTTTATTACATGGTGACATTTTTACTGTTGGCAGGTGATGTAGCTGCTGCATGCTTTTTTGGCAGTTGGAAACAGCTGTAAACAGCTATTTCCCACGTTGCAACAAGGTTCACAGACAGGAAACTGCCAGGAGAACCACGGTCCTCTGAGTTTCTTGTGGGAGGGGTTTCACCACAATATCAGTCATACAGCGCCCCCTGATGATCTGTTTGTGAAAAGGAATATATTTCTCATGTAAATAGGGGTATCAGCTACTGATTGGGATAAAGTTCAATTCTTGGTTGGAGTTTCTCTTTAAATTGGCCCTAGACTACGATACATGCACTACACTATACATGCATAGACATATAACTGTGGTAGGGATTAGATTGTGAGCCCCTCTGAGGGACCATTGAGTGACAAGACAATATACTCTGTACAGCGCTGCAGATGTCGGCGCTGTATAAATACTAAATAATAATATTCTGAAAGCAGCAAGTCTGAAGCACCTCTGGCTGCGCAGCAGGAAACAGTCACACAGGTTGACATTTTTAGAGTGCAGGAAACGTTTGTGAGAAAAATTGTTTTATCCACAAAGGAGATCTTCTTAGACACCAGAGAATTCACTCAGATGAGCGCCCATTTTCCTGTTCAGAATGTGGGAAATGTTTCACTCAAAAAAGAGACTTTCTTGGGCCCCAGAAGGTGAGCTTTGTTATTATTTTCCAGAGTGCAGGAAATGTTACATTCAAAAGGAAATTCTTCTTTTGCACCAGAGAAGTCACACAGGCTGAGCAACCTTATTTATGTTCACAATGTGGGAAATGTTATATTCTGCAAGGAGATCTTTCAGGCAGGAAGGAGATTTCCATAAACATCAGAAAAATCACTCAGGTGTCAGAATGTGGGAAATGTTACATTCAAAAAGGAAACCTTTTGCACCAGAGAAGTCACACAGGTGAGCCGCCTTATTTATGTTCAGAGCGTGGAAAATGTTTATTTCAGAATGTGGGAAATGTTTCACCCAGAAAGGAGATCTTCTTAGGCTCCAGAGATTAAACACAGATGAGCGTCCTTATTCCTGTACAGAGTGTGAGAAATGTTACCTGTTCAGAGAGTGGGGAATGTTTCAGTAGGAGAGCACATCTTACACATTAGAGAAGAAGCACAGAAGAAAGGTGATGATTTTCGCACAATGCCATATCAAAATGTATCCGCCTTTATTAAATCAAGTATAAAATAAACACAGCCAGGTTACTAACATGTTTCGGACTTACAATGGTCCTTAATCATAGCACCATGGGATGTCACACAGTGAGTGTCCTTTAGTCTGTTGAGGGTTAATGGCTCTGCCTCTGAGACAGGAGACCTGGGTTAGAATGTCGGCTCTTCTTGTTCAGTAAGACAGCACCTATTCAGTTGGAGACCTTGGGCAAGACTCTATAATACTGCTACTGCCTACAGAGGTCTGGCGCTCAGGGATGATCCCCCTGAGCACCGGAAGGAGGAAGCAGTGGTAGTGCTGTGACGCGCCATGGGATGGATTAAAGAAGACGGCCGCTGGGTAAGTTTAACCCTCCCTCACCCAACCACTCAGCTGCAGTAATTATCTGAGTGAAATCCCAATGAAACCCATTCGGATTTCATCCGGAGATCTTCACTGTTGGTGGTTTGAATCAACCAGCATAAAAGCACAATACAATTGTTCAAATAACAGCAAACAATTGGCAGCACTCCTAGTCTGCAAATGAAATGAAACCAACAGAGATGTGCAGAGCCTCCCCAGGGGCTAAAATACACACCTTGAATACAAATCATATGAAAATTATGCACTAATCTCTAATCTAAAAATTTGAATGCAAACCTGGATGCAGCTAACCATAGGTATACTTACGTTTGTTTTGTACTGCTGTTTGCTGCTGCTTGTTTGCTGTATAAAACAAATGTAAGTATACCTATGGCTAGCTGCATCCATGTGCTTCAGTTTGCATTCACCTTGTGCTGTTTATCCATTGTGGAGTAAGAGCCTCTGGCAGCTGTTTCTGGTTCCGCGCTTATATCACCACCTACCAAGTACAGTATTCATTTCTGTAATAAAAATGTTCCATGTAACAAACTTCGTTGTTCTGCCTATAGTAATTTGTACCAAATATTGAGGGCTCCAATTAACTGCTCAATTTTTTTCCTTTTTGAGGAATGTAGTATTGGAGCTTTAGTATTTTATTATCCTTGTGCCAAGACCAGGTTCAGCCTCTTCTAGTTCTGGTAAACTGTACAACAACAACAAAAAAAGAGACTTTAACCACATATGATTCTTTGGCTTCAAGTCACTAAGACCCGTTGGGTAATTATTTTCCTAGCAGTAAAAAACTGATGGCCATACTACGGCAGCCTTGGCTCTTGGCTTTCTCTCACCATCCAACTCTCCCCATCCCCTTCTTCCGGAACCTGTATAAGCCAAAAGCAATTCCTGGTACAACTCTTTTTGTACTTGTCTAATTAAATGATTCTTATTCTGAAAATGCCATATGCAGTTAATCGTTTGGGGGGGGGGGGGGGGGGGGGGTTGCAGTTCGTCAATATTTGATTGAATGTGGGTATAGTTCAGTAAGAAATCAAGTGTTCAGGAACAATGAGGTAATTCATGCAGAACTTCACAGAAATTGTGGTAGTTTACTAAGTAAAACACAGTATCTGCAGAAATACAGACATCAAAAATAAAACTGCTGTTGGTAATACCAATCTGTATTTCCTAGCATATTTCAAATTACTTTTTTTCCATTCAAAACATTACCAAACATTTGGTAAGACGTTCTGTAAGGCTTCGTGAATTGAAGCCAATATTGTAAAAATATGGTATTTTTCCTTTTATTCCCAGTAGTTTTGAGTCACCCGAGCTGCTTGAGTATTCTGTTAATAGAGGAATGAAAGTGTATTAATGTCTGAATCTGAGGCCGCAGACTCCTTATTCTCCACAAGGTGGTAATCAGCTATGCTGGATGGAACGCACAGACAGGAAGTCTTGTCTGGAACAGACAGGAAGTTTGGGGTCAGTGGTAAAGTTTCAGGAAGTAGAGTGGAGACATTTCTGGAACTGGCAGCAGAGGTAATGAGATATCACTACCAGATGTGTGGGGGTGGGGTGCAGAAAGGGTCAGGGAGGCCATTTCTAGTAGAAGAAGGGGAGATGTGTATAAGAAGGACTTAAAGGAGTACTATCGATTGAAACGACTTTTTTTTTTAATACTCTATATTAGTGTACACATTACCACTAGTGCTAGGGGCACTTTATTTATTCACCCAGGTCTCTCTCACTATCCCTGCTTAAAAATTAATTTCTCACACAGCTCATAGTAGTTTGGGTCACCCTGAGCTGCTTGGTTACTCTGTCACACAGCTCACAAATATATTTCACTGTGTCACTCACAGCATGCAGCAGACATGAGGAGAAATAGGCTGATCTGAGGTGGTAACAGGTAACTAAATGAGCTGTAATATTGCTGGAATATAACTAGCTATACCAGGAGTCTGTGTTTACACTCAGACTGGCTGCCTGCTTGAGGAGATTCACTCCAGGCTGCATCCACTTTACAAGCTGCTGAGAGGGGCAGACCACTGTCTACAATTAGCATTATTAGTATCTTTATCAGTAAAGAGAAGCAAAGATAATAAACACACATTGCTAGAATCTTTAACTCCTTACCACCATATCAACAAGATTATTTCAGCAAGGTGATAATTAAACTATAAACTGAGGAGTTGATAGCATCTCCCCTTTGTAGAGACATGGTCTAGCCCTCTGGGAGCTCAGTATTAGATACATTTTGTATCCAACACTGACGCCAAAACTGACGGAGGATTTTACAGCTGAGAGGAACAGCTGTGTGAGGAATCCATATTGCTCCTAGTACTTGCCCTAATGTGTGCTACAACATACAGCATTTAAAAATAAATGCATACATCGATAGTATTCCTTTAAACATTTTCCTAACCAGCAATAAGGTTATCCAGAGAAAGAGATGTAGCAAATCCCTGAACACATAAACAGCTAATTAACTGGTTCATCTTCTACATACTGTTTTCTGCTAATTGCTAATTCTGCCTCTTGGCTGGGGACTGATAGGGATATTAGTGGGATCCTGGCTAATAATGGCTGATGAGGTATAGGGAGGCAAGGAACATACTGTATAGTGGGGAACCTGTTGGCAGAGGCGGGATTATGTGTGAACAGATGTGTGATAAAATGGCAAAGTTGAATTTACACCTGTGGTTTTCCTGTGTTCTGCTATGTATAAGCAATCAATAAATAAGAGGAGGACACTGTCACCTACCTCTTGTCTCAGTCTCTCACTATCCTCAGCTTTCCAGTTACCTGTAATACACCCAAGCTTCTCCGTATACAGGATCTTCTAAAAAAATTAGCATATTGTGATAAAGTTCATTATTTTCTGTAATGTACTGATAAACATTAGACTTTCATATATTTTAGATTCATTACACACAACTGAAGTAGTTCAAGCCTTTTATTGTTTTAATATTGATGATTTTGGCATACAGCTCATGAAAAACCCAAAATTCCTATCTCAAAAAATTAGCATATTTTATCCGACCAATAAAAGAAAAGTGTTTTTAAAACAAAAATGTCAACCTTCAAATAATTATATTCAGTTATGCACTCAATACTTGGTTGGGAATCCTTTTGCAGAAATGACTGCTTCAATGCGGCGTGGCATGGAGGCAATCAGCCTGTGGCACTGCTCAGGTGTTATGGAGGCCCAGGATGCTTCGATAGCGGCCTTAAGCTCATCCAGAGTGTTGGGTCTTGCGTCTCTCAACTTTCACTTCACAAAATCCCACAGATTCTCTATGGGGTTCAGGTCAGGAGAGTTGGCAGGCCAATTGTGCACAGTAATACCATGGTCAGTAAACCATTTACCAGTGGTTTTGGCACTGTGAGCAGCTGCCAGGTTGTGCTGAAAAATGAAATCTTCATCTCCAATAAAGCTTTTCAGCAGATGGAAGCATGAACCCACTTTTGAACCAGAAACAGCAGCAGAAGCGCCTGACCTGGGCTACAGAGAAGCAGCTGGACTGTTGCTCAGTGGTCCAAAGTACTTTTTTCAGGTGAAAGCAACTTTTGCATGTCATTCGGAAATCAAGGTGCCAGAGTCTGGAGGAAGACTGGGGAGAGGGAAATGCCAAAATGCCTGAAGTCCAGTGTCAAGTACCCACAGTCAGTGATGGTCTGGGGTGCCATGTCAGCTGCTGGTGTTGGTCCACTGTGTTTTATCAAGGGCAGGGTCAATGCAGCTAGCTATCAGGAGATTTTGGAGCACTTCATGCTTCCATCTGCTGAAAAGCTTTAAGGAGATGAATAATTCATTTTTCAGCACGACCTGGCACCTGCTCACAGTGCCAAAACCACTGGTAAATGGTTTACTGACCATGGTACTACTGTGCTCAATAGGCCTGCCAACTCTCCTGACCTGAACCCCATAGAGAATCTGTGGGATATTGTGAAGAGAAAGTTGAGAGACGCAAGACCCAACACTCTGGATGAGCTTAAGGCCGCTATCAAAGCATCCTGGGCCTCCATAACACCTGAGCAGTGCCACAGGCTGATTGCCTCCATGCCACGACGCATTGAAGCAGTCATTTCTGCAAAAGGATTCCCAACCAAGTATTGAGTGCATAACTGAACATAATTTATTTGAAGGTTGACTTTTTTTGTTTTAAAAACACTTTTCTTTTATTGGTCGGATAAAATATGCTAATTTTTTGAGATAGGAATTTTGGGTTTTCATGAGCTGTATGCCAAAATCATCAATATTAAAACAATAAAAGGCTTGAACTACTTCAGTTGTGTGTATTTGAATCTAAAATATATGAAAGTCTGTTTATCAGTACATTACAGAAAATAATGAACTTTATCACAATATGCTAATTTTTTGAGAAGATTCTGTATATCCACAGTGCATCCAAGTATCCATGTGCACTAGCATGTGTGTTTTTAAGTATGCATACCCCCAACTTTTTGAGGTAAGAAACAGGGACACTTTAAGGGCTAGTGCACACCACAAGAACTTTTTAAACGCTGGAGATTTTAAAAGCTCTTGCTAATGCAATGCTATGGTCACATCGCTCTAGTGTGCACACACACGTAAAATAACATTAGCAGGTGCTTTTAAAATCACAAAACACTCAGAGAAGCTCTTCTGGTGTGCACCAGCCCTAAGAGATTGCTCTGCCAAACCCATTATCATGCCCCAACCACAGCCCTTGTCATGTAAGTCACTGATCGGGGGCGGCATATGACCCTGTCGCTGTACCGTGAAGCATGGTCATATCACCGCACCTCTTTTGCTAGGCACACACTATGAGATCTTCCGGCAGATTTACTGTCAGATCGATTATTTCCAACATGTCTGATCTGATTTCCGATTGATTTCCGACTGGTTTCTGTTCACTTCTACTAGAAATCGATCAGAAAATGATCGAAAATCAGATCAGACATGTTGGAAATAATTGATCTGACAGTAAATATGCAAGAAAATCTCATAGTGTGTACCTAGCATTAGATGTGCAGCCGGTGTGAAGAGTTGTAGAAAGCTGATCCGGCAATTGAACCACATTTTGGCAATCTCTGGTTACTTGTCAAGTCCTTAATTCATTTTTTTTTTTTTTTGTAACACTGTTTTTTATTGCTTCATTCAACAAGAGAGTTACAAGGCAGTATAAACATATAGAAATGAACAAATAAGCAGGTACTGATATATGCATCTCCATTTTGTTTTTGCTTTCCCTTAAATACATCCAGAAGCTGATATAATAGCTTTTGTTAGTTTATCTTCTAGCATACGTGGGTCACGCCCCGAATTGATAAAAGTATCTTAGAAAAGGTGTAGTCAGCGTCCTCAGATTGTAGAGATGGGTTTCGTATTCAGGGTGAGTCCTTCAGGAGGGGAGGGAGTTGAGAATCCAGTCATAAGACATGGCCACATATATCAGGTGAGTATATCAGTGAGCGAGGAACATAAAAGGTAAAAAACATATTCATAAAGAAGGGAAATTGGTGATGGGTCACGGTGTTCAGGTAGTTTGCTTATATTTATGTCAGTTAAAGTGTAGTAAATGTGAAAGGGTCTCATACAGTCAGTTTCCTTTTTATTAGGACCAGCAGGCATTTGAAGCCATTTGTCCTTAATTCATTTTTATAACAAAATATTTACAGGCTAATTTTATGTAAAGTGGCAAAAGATGAGTTTTTTTTTTTTTTGTTTTTTTTTTTTTTTTTTTTAGGAATAAAAAAGGGAGGGGGACATTACTCTGAAACAATTTGGGGTTGAGTTTTCTGGCTGTGCTGTTCTTTAATCAATGTAAAGGAAAGAATGTTATGTATAATAATTAACTTGCAATGTCATAAAAATTGAAGAACTAATAATCAAACCATGATGGGACTTGTCCCAGTAATAGGAGTGTTGCTATGAAGCCTTTTGCTCTAAGTACCCTGGTGTACGCTTAGTTTGAAGAAAAAAAAAATGTAAAAGACTGAATGCTACGCGCACTAGTGGCCGTGTAGCGCACATAATTACCCTCAGCAACAGGAGCGCACGCTATGCTGTGGGTAGTGCAGCATAGCGAGCACTAGTAACTTTACGCTTGCTATTTGCCAATACGGAGCACTCCACTCATCCCACCCTGAGCCCCTTTGAGTCCAGTGATCCGCACATTTTGAATGGCTCACTTGACAGGCAGCCTATTGGGCCAATCAAACGTCCTTTAAAGTGACTTGATCCAAAGGGGCTCAGGGTGGGACAAGTGGAGCGCCCGTTATTGGCAAATAGCGGGCATAAAGTTACTAGCACCCGCAGCATAGCATGCGCTCCTGTCACTGAGGGTGATTACGCACGTTACGTGGCCACTAGCGCACGTAGCCTGCAGACTCTTACATTAAAGGCACACTGATTAAATAGCGCGAGTTACAGGAGGTTATTCGCTCTATTTTTGATAGTGAATCAACCCCTTCATGGGTAAACAATGACATTTACATGATCCTGTTTTGTTGTAAGCTCCTTGTAAGTCCTACCTTGTATGTTAACCCATTTCTCTATTGTGCAAGGCAGCATAACATGTTGGCGCTTTATAAATACAATAAATAGTAATAATAATAATAACTTTCTTTAATGTAAAGCTGGAGAGAATTAGGAGGTTCCATCATCTGTACTACATATCACTAAAGGATTCAAAGAATAGATCCTGCAGAAATATTATTGAAGTTTATTCATAACCTACATATGCAAAGAATATACCATGTATCAACTGACCCAGAAACACAGCCGCCTGAGCTCATTTAAGAAGGACTGAGGCAAAATGGAAAACTGTCCTGTGGTCTGACAAATCAAAATGTTTTTTTGGTTTTTTTTACATTAAGACATATGTTAATGGGACTGCCACCTAGTGAGACCTCTATGGAATTCAAGAACAAACATTAACATCATTGACCAATAATTCTTTCTCCCTGAACCCAGACCTAGCAATCCTCATGATAGGTCTAGAAACACTCAACATAAATATTCAACCTGTGGTTTGCCACCTATTAACTGCCACTATCCACCTGATAACCGTTCACTGGAAATCTTTAGAACCTGTTCCATGGACAAGACTTAAAACTCTAGTCAACTCCAACCTTCAAATGGAAAGACTTGAAAAACTAGAAACCAGAAACTCTCCCACAACTTTTAATGCCCGAGTTCCTGGTAAAATAAAACCCTAACCCACAGAACATGTTGTCTCCAAAGTTTAAGCCCCAGCAGCACAGTTACAGTTATAGTTACACAGTTATTTAGTTCCATAGTGATGTTATACAAGTCGGAAAACAACCTTGCTCCGTTCATACATCACTTTCATTATAGTTAATACACCTTTCTGAATACTTAGAAGGTAAACACGGTTACACTTTTCTTTATACATACCACAATAAAAATGCAACATTATAAGGTTACACAACTGAGACTCTATGACAAACTGGTCCTTAACAAGGTTCTTATTTCTGCGAGAACCGATTCTATCTCTCCGCACTATCCATCCACCCTGTATGTAAGGCGTTAGGGATGGGTTCGTGGTGAGGTGTAAAAGTAGTCTCAAGACGCATGATCTCAACAGCCTGATGCTTACTACCCCTGGTTCATATTTACAATTGTATTTTTGGTATGTTCCATATTCACTTGGATTGTATAGTTAACCCTGAATTTTACCCATGTTAAGATCACTATATCTTTACAATGTTGCTGCTTTTGTGTACTGTTGTCTACCAATATTGTATGCAAAACTTTAAAAACCTCAATAAAAATGTATTAAAGTAAAAAAGAATGTTATTTTGTGGATCACATCTTTGAGGCTGAGCAGAAAATTAACCCATCTGCTTTGTTATCCATTCAGAAGGCAGCATTTGTGATGGTATGGGGGGTGCATTAGTGCATGTGACATGGGTAGCTTGCACATCTGGGAAGGTATCATTAATGTTAAACTGTATGTTTAAGTTTTGATGCAATGTATGCTGCCATCCAGACTGCATCCTTTTAAGATAACTCCTTGCTTGATTTACAAAACAATGCCAAACCACACACTGCAAGTATTACAACAGCATGCAAAAGAGTCCAGGTGTCAAACTGCCTACCTGCAGTCCAGACATGTCACCCACTGATAACATCTGGCAGATTATTAAATACAAATACATCAAAGGAGACCCAAGTAAATGATTCACATGAATTGAAAATCATCACATTCTGTGTTTTTTTTTTTTTTTACTTTTCCGGCTTTTTCCCCCGCATGGGTTGTATCTTAAAAATAAGTGGTGTCAGCTTGAGTAACACTGTTATTGCTCTTCTTTCTGTCCCTTATGGTTTCTCTACAGAGTTGCCCCATATAAGGGTCATATGACCACATTACTAAGGATGGATGATGATTGGAATCACATGACCAAGATGATAATAGACATTACCCTGGAGATAGTCTACCTGGTGACTAGAGAGGTGAGGAGGATTCAGGGCGGTTACATGACATAATTTTTATTTCTATTTAAAAAAAAACGAATACCTGACCGAGAAGAGGAGGATTCTGGGAGATCACATGACTTCACTTTTACCTCTCATAATAAAACACACCCTTAACTGAAAAGTTAAGGAGGACTCTAGGAAGGGCACATAGCATCACTCTTAATTGTATTAATAAAGCACACACCTGAACAGAGAGGTGAGGAGAATGCTGGTTACATGCAGGGGCGTAACAATAGACCCTGCAAGGGATGCCTCTGCAGGGGGGCCCAGAAGCCACAGGGGGCCTGTGGAGGGAAAAGTTTGAGAAGCTAAGGGCATGGAGTGAAAAAACATATTCTGCTCTCGCACCATTGTTATATTGACTTCATGTGTCCACCACACAGATAAGGACTCATACACACTTTGGAATTTGTACACTGTCCCTGCTCCCTAGGGTTCATAGAAAACATCTGTCTCACACTGCAGCTAAGTTCTGATGACTCCATGTACAACCTAAAAAACAAAGGAGTCACATTTTGAAAAAAAGTTGTAGACTTTCCCTTTTCAGCAATCACTTCAAAAGGATTCCTAGATTCTTATCACACACACACGCAGCCTAATGACCTTATGGCCTCTAATTACTTTTACAACACAATGGAGTGGAGATTGATGTCTTAAAGAGACACTGAAGCGAAAAAAAATTATGATAATATGATTTGTATGTGTAGTACAGCTAAGAAATAAAACATTAAGATCAGATACATCAGTCTAATTGTTTCCAGTACAGGAAGAGTTAAGAAACTCCAGTTGTTATCTCTATGCAAACAAGCCATTAACTCTCCGACTAAGTTTAGTCGTGGAGAGGGCTGTTATCTGACTTTTATTATCTCAACTGTTTTCTTTTTCTCTGCTAGAGGAGAGGTCATTAGTGCACAGACTGCTCTGAAAGACTCATTTTGAATGCTGAATGTTGTGTAATCTGCACATATTATAGAATGATGCAATGTTAGAAAAAACACTATATACCTGAAAATAAAAATATGAGAATATTTTCTTTGCTGCTAATCTTCTAGTAATTATTCATAGTACACAACCAATTCACTATATCATATTTTTTTTTCCGCTTCAGTGTCTCTTTAAGGCCCATACACACGTCGGATTTTTCTGAACGACGGGTCGTTTGAACGTTCGGGTGATAAGACTGGTCTTGAGCGATCACCCGAACGACGGACTGTACACACACACGATTTGGCATCTGAACGACGGGACGTTCAAACGACCCGTCGTTCAGAAAAATCCGACGTGTGTATGGGCCTTTACTGTTGCTGCTTCATTGAGAGATTGTTGTCTCATACTGAGTCCAAGAACCCGTAATAACAGTATCAATCAGTGACATTCTGAATGTTTTGCCAAAGTTACATTGATACTATATCTTATATTCAGCATGTCATAGTTGTTCCTCCATATAGCATGTGCTCTCATATAGTAAAATAATACGGCTGTGTGTGTATGTATGTACTGGGAGCAGAGCTGCAACGAGGAACTTGTCGGCTGCAAGGGGCTGAAGGAAGCCCCGGGTAAGTAGATCTGGGGGTAGCATAGATTGCCTGACGTTTCCTTTAAGTCTAAGTGTATCTGCATGGGGAAAACACATTGGTCCTCAGTTTTCCTGTGCAGAAAGCGAGGGGGGGGGGGGGGCATCCAAAGTTTCGCAGGGAGGCCCAGTGATGTCTAGTTACGCCCTTGGTTACATGACATTGCTATTGCTTTTTTTTTTTTAATACAGATTTTCCCTCCTGTAAAGCCCGGTGATCATGTGACCATAATAGTGCCTTCAACCCAACCCTTGATACCCAAGACAAGCAACAAGAAGAAGATTCTAGAAGTGACCAAGAAGATCACTGAGCTTCTGGTGGGAAAGGTAAGCAGTGCTGGGACTTGATCCAGAGGAGATGTCGGGCATCTAAGCATGTCGGATCCTATAAGGTGCTGGGATGTCTCTGTTCCTCGATGGATGTATAAGTTAGTGAATGATATTTGTCTATAATGAGCCTGGACTTCTGAACAATTCAGCTAGGCTTACACTATCATGGTTTCGTGCAATGAACAGTGACCTCGAATCTGCTGTCACTGTCCAGCTTGTTCACAATTGTTCCATTGCACTGGTTGCATTGGGCATGTCATAGATAGCATGCCATGTATGACATTTCATACTTCCATCCAGTGTCGGAAATATCTTGCAAGTCAGGACTTTGAGTGTCGGCAGTGCCAGGGATGGCAGACAGAATGCTCTTGTCAGCAGCACATATCTAAACGAATCCAATTCTTAACATTGGATCTATCAACATGTTTTTTGTGGTCTGTTCCATGCATCGTGAACCTACCCTACCTGAGGCTTTCCTAGTTGGAAAATCAGCAAGGATAGCAGCTTAAAGAGGAACTCTAACCCAGGATTCATTTTCATCCCAATCAGTAGCTGATAACCACTTTCATATGAGAAATCTTTACCTTTTCTTTAATACATCATCAGGGACATCTGCATAGCTGATATTGTGGTTAAATTCTTCCCAAAGTGTGATGTCACGGCCATGGCCCTGAGAATTTCCTTTTTTGCACAGTGGGAGACATGGCAGCGCTTTCAAACAAACCCCATACCTGAATGTTTTATCTGCAAATAGCAGCACGAGGAATTATGTTTTTATTGCTAGGTTAGTGGTAGGTCTTCCCCAAGGGGGTACGTCACCGCCGTGGGGAAGTCTATTAGGTCATAATTTGTGCACTAATTATCACTGAAGCTAACACCCCCCCCCCCCCCCCCCCTGGTTTATAGTGTATGCAGGGTGTGTAATATAGTCCAGTTTCTGGAGCTCTGCTAGTGTTGGGCGAACATCTAGATGTTCGGGTTCGGGCCGAACAGGCCGAACATGGCCGCGATGTTCGGGTGTTCGACCCGAACTCCGAACATAATGGAAGTCAATGGGGACCCGAACTTTTGTGGTTTGTAAAGCCTCCTTACATGCTACATACCCCAAATTTACAGGGTATGTGCACCTTGGGAGTGGGTACAAGAGGAAAAAAAATTTAGCAAAAAGAGCTTATAGTTTTTGAGAAAATCGATTTTAAAGTTTCAAAGGGAAAACTGTCTTTTAAATGCGGGAAATGTCTGTTTTCTTTGCACAGGTAACATGCTTTTTGTCGGCATGCAGTCATAAATGTAATACATATAAGAGGTTCCAGGAAAAGGGACCGGTAATGCTAACCCAGCAGCAGCACACGTGATGGAACAGGAGGAGGGTGGCGCAGGAGGAGAAGGCCACGCTTTGAGACACAACAACCCAGGCCTTGCATGAGGACAAGAAGCGTGCGGATAGCATGCTTTGTACCACCATGCAGTCATAAATGTAATAAAGATAAGTGGTTCAATAAACAGGGACCACGCGGCAACGCTAACCCAGCAGCAGCACACGTGATGGAACAGGAGGAGGCGCAGGAGGAGAAGGCCACGCTTTGTGAGACACAACAACCCAGGCCTTGCATGAGGACAAAAAGCGTGCGGATAGCATGCTTTGTACCGCCATGTAGTCATAAATGTAATAAAGATAAGAGGTTCAATAAACAGGGACCACGCGGCAACGCTAACCCAGCAGCAGCAGCAGCAGCAGCACACGTGATGGAACAGGAGGAGGCGCAGGAGGAGAAGGCCACGCTTTGTGAGACACAACAACCCAGGCCTTGCATGAGGACAAAAAGCGTGCGGATAGCATGCTTTGTACCGCCATGTAGTCATAAATGTAATAAAGATAAGAGGTTCCATAAACAGGGACCGGCAACGGTAACCCAGCAGCAGCAGCAGCAGCAGCAGCACACGTGATGGAACAGGAGGAGGCGCAGGAGGAGAAGGCCACGCTTTGTGAGACACAACAACCCAGGCCTTGCATGAGGACAAAAAGCGTGCGGATAGCATGCTTTGTACCGCCATGTAGTCATAAATGTAATAAAGATAAGAGGTTCCATAAACAGGGACCGGCAACGGTAACCCAGCAGCAGCAGCAGCAGCAGCAGCACACGTGATGGAACAGGAGGAGGCGCAGGAGGAGAAGGCCACGCTTTGTGAGACACAACAACCCAGGCCTTGCATGAGGACAAAAAGCGTGCGGATAGCATGCTTTGTACCGCCATGTAGTCATAAATGTAATAAAGATAAGAGGTTCCATAAACAGGGACCGGCAACGGTAACCCAGCAGCAGCAGCAGCAGCAGCAGCACACGTGATGGAACAGGAGGAGGCGCAGGAGGAGAAGGCCACGCTTTGTGAGACACAACAACCCAGGCCTTGCATGAGGACAAAAAGCGTGCGGATAGCATGCTTTGTACCGCCATGTAGTCATAAATGTAATAAAGATAAGAGGTTCCATAAACAGGGACCGGCAACGGTAACCCAGCAGCAGCAGCAGCAGCACACGTGATGGAACAGGAGGAGGCGCAGGAGGAGAAGGCCACGCTTTGTGAGACACAACAACCCAGGCCTTGCATGAGGACAAAAAGCGTGCGGATATAGCAGCAATGCTTTTTGCCGCCATGCAGTCATAAATGTAATACAGATGAGAGGTTCAATAAACAGGGACCGGAAACGCTAAACCATCCCAGATGTTCATCGGTCATGTTACTTGGTTGGGGTCCAGGAGTGTTGCGTAGTCGTTTCCAATCCAGGATTGATTCATTTTAATTTGAGTCAGACGGTCTGCATTTTCTGTGGAGAGGCGGATACGCCGATCTGTGATGATGCCTCCGGCAGCACTGAAACAGCGTTCCGACATAACGCTGGCTGCCGGGCAAGCCAGCACCTCTATTGCGTACATTGCCAGTTCGTGCCAGGTGTCTAGCTTCATGCCCGGTTTCAGGTCCAGCGGTGCCAGCCACAAATCCGTCTGTTCCTTTATTCCCCTCCAAATTTCCTCCCCTGTGTGCTGCTTATCCCCAAGGCAGATCAGCTTCAGCAACGCTTGCTGACGCATGCCAACAGCTGTGCTGCACTGCTTCCACGATCCTACTGCTGCTGGTGCTGGGTTAGCATTTCCGGATGAGGTACAGCTTTGAGATGCGTTGGAGGAGAAGGAGTCAGAGAGGTAGGTGCTGCTGTTGTTATCCAGCTGTTTGCGGCGTGGGCAACACCCGCGCCGTAGCAGGTGAGGAATCGCTGCCAGGCTCCACAAGGTTCACCCAGTGCGCGGTAAGGGAGATGTATCGACCCTGGCCGAACGCACTCGTCCAGGTGTCAGTGGTGAGGTGAACCTTGCAGGCAACGGCATTCTTCAAGCTTCGGGTTATTTAGCTGACCACGTGCTCATGCAACTCAGGCACTGCAGAGCGCGCAAAGTGGTAGCGGCTGGGAACCACGTAACGTGGGATGGCCACTGACATCATGCCCTTGAAGCTGTTTGTCTCCACCACTCGATATGGCAGCATTTCGCAGGCCAGAAGCTTGGCTATGCTGGCTGGCTGTTACTGCCACGGCCCGGGGGTCATTTGCTGGCAATTTCCTCTTGTGCTCAAACATCTCAGAGACAGACAACTCAACCGTAGCGCTGCACACCGAAGGGCTGTTGGTTGTTGTGTTTGATGAACACTGGGAGACCTCAAGAGCACTAGTCCGGAAAGTGACAGTGTCAGCATCGTCTGATGTTTGTGAATGTTGTGAACCACGCAATGGCTGGGCTACTGCTGCTGCTGAGGCGGGTCTGGTGGTGAGTCTGGTGAACCCAAGGGAGGCAGTGTTGCTGGTGGTACCCTGTCCTGCCGCGTTTGCCCACAGAGTGGGATGTTTGGATAGAATGTGGCGGCTCATGCTGGTGGTGGAGAGGTTGTTAATACTTTTCCCCCTGCTCAGGCGGGTCTTGCACACCTTGCAAATCGCCATGGTAACATCCTCAGTGCAGTCTTCAAAGAAAGCCCAGACTTTAACTGGCTGAGGACTCGGACCTCGTGCGTGATGTGCTGGTGCTGCTTAACCCACTGCTGGACGCTTGAGAGGTCATCCAAGTAATTATCTGGTCCTGTTCTTTTGGATCTGTGAGGGTTGTTGTCCTGGACAACATGGGCAGTATTGAGTGGGTTTTCTTGGGTGCTCCCCTGTGGCCTGTACGTGAACCGTCAGGGGAAACACCTCTTCCCTTGCCCCTCCCTCTTTCACCGGATTTCTTCCTCATTTCACTTATCCTTAAAGTACACGCTGACTGGCAGCAGTACAGTGGCAGTACAGAAATGCTATACAGTGGTGGGTGAGCGGTGTACCACTATTGTCAGCAGTGACACAGAGCACAATGCTATACAGTGGCGGGTGAGCGGTGTACTACTGTTCCCAGCAGACACAGAGTGGAAGTAAACACAATGCTATATAGTGTGGCTGAGCCGTGTACACAGAGTGGCATTAAACACAATGCTATATAGTCTGCTATATAGTCACCCCGAACAGGGTGATGTTCTGCAGAACCCAAACAGTGGCAAACACTGTTCGCCCAACACTACTGGGAGGGAACGCAGATTTTAGTACCTAAACACACGATACAACATGTTTTCCGGGGTCGGACTCTGAGGCACATACAGATGGTCCCGATCATCATCCTCATCATACAACTCTTCTCCTGAGTCTGACCCACCCACCACCTCTGCCACCCCAACATCCCCAGACACAGACCCCTCATCGTCCTCAACATTAACTTGGGATGCTGGCCTGAGCCAGACCTCCTCCTCCACATCAGGCCCCATCATCTCCTCAATGGCAGCCCTCATTAATCGCTCTGGCGACGGACTGATGGACACAACGTTCTCCTCCGGGGAGGGCTGCTGCTGACCACTGGCTGCTGGGGTGGATGTTATAGCTTGCGTGGGGCGTTGGCTGTTGCTGTTGTTGGGAGTGCTGCTCACAGCGGAGGTCTCTGGGGAACTCATGTTGAGCTCATATAGTGGTTGACGGTGAGTGGAGTATTACTGATCCCAGCAATATACACACTGACTGGCAGAGTACGCAATGCTATATAGTGTGGCTGAGCGGTGTACACAGAGTGGCAGTAAACACAATGCTATATAGTCTGGCTGAGCGAGCGGTGTACTACTGTTCCCAGCAGAATCAGAGTGGCAGTAAACAATGGTATATAGTCTGGCTGAGCGGTGTACACAGAGTGTCAGTAAACAATGGTATATAGTCTGGCTGAGCGAGCGGTGTACTACTGTTCCCAGCAGAATCAGAGTGGCAGTAAACAATGGTATATAGTCTGGCTGAGCGAGCGGTGTACTACTGTTCCCAGCAGAATCAGAGTGGCAGTAAACAATGGTATATAGTCTGGCTGAGCGGTGTACACAGAGTGTCAGTAAACAATGGTATATAGTCTGGCTGAGCGAGCGGTGTACTACTGTTCCCAGCAGAATCAGAGTGGCAGTAAACAATGGTATATAGTCTGGCTGAGCGGTGTACACAGAGTGTCAGTAAACAATGGTATATAGTCTGGCTGAGCGGTGTACACACAATGCTATATAGTCTGCTATATAGTGTCAGTAAACAATGGTATATAGTCTGGCTGAGCGAGCGGTGTACTACTGTTCCCAGCAGAATCAGAGTGGCAGTAAACAATGGTATATAGTCTGGCTGAGCGGTGTACACAGAGTTTCAGTAAACAATGGTATATAGTCTGGCTGAGCGGTGTACACAGAGTGTCAGTAAACAATGGTAAATAGTCTGGCTGAGCGGTGTACACAGAGTGGCAGTAAACACAATGCTATATAGTCTGGCTGAGCGAGCGGTGTACTACTGTTCCCAGCAGAATCAGAGTGGCAGTAAACAATGGTATATAGTCTGGCTGAGCGGTGTACACAGAGTGTCAGTAAACAATGGTATATAGTCTGGCTGAGCGGTGTACACAGAGTGTCAGTAAACAATGGTATATAGTCTGGCTGAGCGGTGTACACAGAGTGGCAGTAAACACAATGCTATATACTCTGGCTGAGCGAGCGGTGTACTACTGTTCCCAGCAGACACAGAACAGTAAACAGAATGCTATATAGTGTGGCTGAGCGAGCGGTGTACCACTATTCCCAGCAGACACAGAACAGTAAACAGAATGCTATATAGTGTGGCTGAGCGAGCGGTGTACCACTATTCCCAGCAGACACAGAGTGGCAGTAAACAGAATGCTATATAGTGTGGCTGAGCGAGGTACACAGAGTGGCAGTAAACAGAATGCTATATAGTGTGGCTGAGCAAGCGGTGTACTACTATTCCCAGCAGACACAGAGTGGCAGTAAACAGAATGCTATATAGTGTGGCTGAGCGAGGTACACAGAGTGGCAGTAAACAGAATGCTATATAGTGTGGCTGAGCAAGCGGTGTACTACTGTTCCCAGCAGTGACACAATGACAGGGGGGACCCTGGCTAGCGTGGCTGGAGCGCGAACTACCCTGCCTGCCTACCCAAAGCTAAACCCACAGACAAATGGCGGAGATATGACGTGGTTCGGGTATTTATTTACCCGAACCACGTGACCGTTCGGCCAATCAGAGCGCGTTCGGGTCCGAACCACGTGACCCGTTCGGCCAATCACAGCGCTAGCCGAACGTTCGGGGAACGTTCGGCCATGCGCTCTTAGTTCGGCCATGTGGCCGAACGGTTTGGCCGAGCACCGTCAGGTGTTCGGCCGAACTCGAACATCACCCGAACAGGGTGATGTTCTGCAGAACCCGAACAGTGGCGAACACTGTTCGCCCAACACTAAGCTCTGCCCACCGGTGCAGATAAGTCACTATTCCCCCTCCCCCTCTTTGCCTGCAGTGTATGCTGGGTGTGTAATATAGTCTAGTTTCTGGAGCTCTGCTCACCATTGCAGATAAAACATTCAGGTATGGGTTTTTTTGAAAGCGCTGCCATGTCTCCCACTGTGCAAAATTGAATGTAAGTATACTAGTGGCTAGCTGCCTTCACTGTTTTAAATTCACTTTCAAATTTTTAGATTAGAATTTAGCACATAATTTTGCATCTGTTTTGCATTCAATACATGTATTCAGCCCTAGGGGGCTCTGCATTGCCTCTGATGGCTTACAATTCAGGTGCATCCTTGAGCGCTTATCATTTGTCTGTTTGATTGTATCCTGACAATTTCCTGGCTGTGAACCTTGTTGCATTGTGGGAAATAATGGCTATTTTCTGCCAAGCAAGCAGTATCTCCCTATGTATGTATATATATATATATATATATATATATATATATATATATATATATATATATATATATATATATATATATATATATATATATATATATATATATATATATATATATAAAATAAAAAAACATCATATTATTAGTGGGTGTTTATAGATATTGGCAGTTGGTGCTGTGTATTTTTTTCTAGTCTGCCAGCAGTAAAGATGGTTACCTGCAGGCTCAGGGTGGATCAAACAACATGAAAGAATTACATGGAGAATATCAACTATCTATCTGATCTATCCTCTATTTTTTTTACTCCTCACTTTGCAATATATTGAATACTCTTTTTACCCCCAGGGCCGGGCCGAGGCATAGGCTGGAGAGGCTCCAGCCTCTGGGCGCAGTGTAGAAAGGGGCGCAGAATTCATTCAGCTGTAATTCCTAATTGTGTATGAAGCAGAAAGAAATAAGAAAAGGGGATACATAGCAGTGACTGCAAGCCAGATAACTAGATATTAAGGTGTTGGGGAGGTTGTGGGCCCTGTGGCGCCTCTTAGTCTAATAGCAGTCAGTGTGTGACAGCTGGGGTGGGAGGGATGGAGGGACGCACTTTGGTGTCTCAGCCTTGGGTGCTGGAGGACCTTGTCCCGGCTCTGCCCCCTACTACTATCTTTTGGTAAAGTTCTTGTTTAGGTCTTCTACCATCAAAAGTGTGTCCTTTTTTTCCACAATTCCACAACTCTTTTTTTAGTTATGTCTGATTGTCTTTGAATGTATGGCTAAAATATTTCTCATATCCCGCTTTTAAGCTATCTAATTTAAAAATAGTTTGCTCAATTGAGCTTCAAATATTAAAAATCTGCACATTGCATACAAGGCTACCGAGATATTTTTTTGAAAATTGGTGACATTTTACTGAATCTTTGTGTATGTTACTAAAGTTAAAGGACAACTGTAATGAGAGGGATATGGAGGCTGCCATATTTATTTCCTTTTAAACAATGCCAGTTACTTGGCTATCCTACTGATCCTCTGCCTCTAATATTTTTAGACCCTAAACAAGCATATGCAGATCAGGAGTTTCTGACATTATTGTCAGATCTGACAAGATTAGCTGCATGCTTGGTTTTGATGTGATTCAGACACTACTGCAGCTAAATAGACCAGCAAGACTGCCAGGCAACCGGTATTGTTTAAAAGGAAATAAATATGACAGCCTCCATATTCTTCTTACTTCAGCTGTCCTTTAACCCTATTCTTTGTATTGGGTCTCATTTGCCAAATTCCCTGCATTGTAGGATGAGGAGGGGGAGGTCCTGGAAGGACAGAAGGATCAGGAGGAGAACATTGTGATGGAAGATCAGAAGATCCCACCTCCTCCTCAGGTAAAGCCCGATGACTTATTCTTGATGTTTATCTTCTTATCGGTATATTTCAGTCTTGTCACTTCTATTATTTTTCTGTTCTAATTTCAGTATAGAAAAATGACTGGCTTTAATAATGCTTTTGAAGAAGAGATAAAGGATAAAAATGCAATGGAGAAGGAACAGTATTTAGGAGGGTACATGGAGCTCTACAAGGATCCCATGATGGAGAATCCGCCACCCCTCACATCACAGAGTAAGAGGAGACTTTCATTTCTTGTAAAGTATAAAACAGTATGGAGGGTCCACTAGATTCCTCCCAACATCTGATAAACACTTAGAGACTAGGGATGATCAATCAGATGCAATTATTTCTAAGTTCATGCAGATGTATGTACATTTTTATGCAAATATATGCAGCTTGAAAATGGACCAATCAATTTAAACTTGGGTGGGACTTGATTGGTCCATTTTCAAGCTGCATATATCTGCATAAAAACTGACATAAATGTGCATGAACTCGGAAATAGTTGCATCTGATTGATCATCCCTAATAGAGACAATATATAATGTCAAATAGAGACAATATAAATAATATATTTTTTCAATTTATTCTTAAAATAACTTTTAAGCATTTTGCTATTGCAAAAAAGTACCAAAGAATAGACAAAAAAAGTACTATCAAAATTATTTTGAGTATTTTCTCACTTGCTGGTGAATTAAAATTCATCTTATTGACAAGGTGTGAAAATATCAACTAGGAGAAGACTAAGAAGAAAAAGTTAATTGCATGTGGGCCAATGTATTCAGTCAGTGTGTGTGTGTTTCCTACAGATGGTGCCAGTAACAGAAATCCACCAGAGAGAAGTACAGGTCCTCTTTATTCCCAGGATTGTTCACAGAAAGATCACAACTACTCACTCTGTTCTCAGGTAGATGGGACTGAACACTAAAATTGAAAACTGATTTAATCTGCATGGGAATATATACTTCTATTTACTATCAGTTCACTGATTGTGTTTTAAAAATCTATTTGTCTTCATGACAATTTTCCATTTCAGAATAAACAATTCCTAGGTGTGAAAATGATGGTTGCAGACGTGGAAGAAGCGCACTATGTGCAGAGTGATCAGCGGTCTACAGATGAGAGTGGAATGATGGTGACAGCTGAGGCAGAAAAGAAAACGCATGTGAGGGGTAATCAGCAGTCCACGGAGGGGAACGTAATGATGGAGGCAATTAAAGAGGAAAAAGAAGAGACGTTTGTGGGGAGTGGTCCGCAGCCTACAGAGGAAGGGGACATGATGGGGACAAGTAAAGATAAGGAAGAAGTTCAGCAGATCTTCATATCATTAGGTAGGGCGGTACTTGGATAGAAATGGTGGACAAGTAATACTGACAACTAGTACTAACATCAGACAGTGGCATGCAAAGATAACCAGCAACAGGCAAATACCATTAGCATGCAGATATGACCACTCATAGGGAGATATGATGACCAGCAAGCAGGTAATAGTGACATGCCTATAATGTAAACAGTAGGCAGATATTAGCAGTGGCAGCAAGATATCAGTGCAATGCATGTAATACCTATGAAAGACAGATATCACCAATAGCAAACAGATATCAATGGCACAAGCAATACAAAACACAACAGCAGACTGTTGAACATGCATTTAGATCTCTTTAAAGTGGACCTGAACTCTTGCACAAGACAGAAGGAAAACATAGAAATGCACCCTGTATGTATTTAGAGAGTTTAGCCTGTCTAATTCCCCCTCATCTGTGACTAATCACAATTGTAATTTGATCACTGAGCTGTGTCAGCTGGCTACCTTGGCAGAGCAGCTAATTGGTAAACACAGGATGTAAACCATATGTCTGCTTCTACGAAAGCAGGAATTAGACACACTGAAGATTTATTGCAGGACTTGTATAAGATGTTTTTCTTTAAAGCTTATTATGTTGTTGCGTATCTCTTAGAGCAGAGAGGAAGTTCTGAGTTTAGGTCCCCTTTAAATGTGCATGGCTATGACTGCGGCATGTTAGATAAGTTATAGTGGCTTTCTAGGGGTTAAAGGGCAGGGGGGAAGGAGGGCAGAGAAAATGGTTTAGATAATCCTCCCCCAACCCCCAACCCACACACACTAACACACTGATGCCTAACTCTAACTGACCCTGCACACATGCATAACCCCACCCCCCTCCTACCCAGCCCCCCCCCCTCAGATTTCCCTTTATTGCCGCAAATCGCATGGGCATCTTTGCAGCCCAAACTTCTCGTTTTGTGGTTTACACCCCAATTTAAAGTCCCATCTGCATAACTCAACATGCTAGGCCCATCACCATAACCTCCATATGCTGCACAATTTAAAAATGAGTTTACATCTAATTTTCTTTCCAACAGATGGATGCTATGTCAGAACCACCCCACAAGAATATCTTATATCCTATCCGGATGATACTGCAGAAGATCAGGGCATTGTAGGATATTTTCCAGGAGGAAACCCCATTACTGGAAACACCCATCACAGAGGGCACAGTGCAAAGAGAGGAACCGCTCCATCTAGTGGTTGGGGGTCTTATGAGTCACAAGCTTTTGTGTCAGGAATGCATCAAAAGCGTGTGGATACATCACGAGATACTTTAAATCCACAGGAGTCGTTTTCTCCTACCTCAGATACAATTACATCAAGATATGAAAAGCTGTTTCCTCATAAAGAATCTGATAAATATTTTACTAATACATCATCATTTGAGGAGCATCAGACAGTTAAGACGCATGAGCTTACATACTTATGTTCAGTGTGTGGGAAGAGTTTTGGATTTAAATCGAATTGGGTTAGGCACCAGAGAATCACACTGGCGAAAAACCCTTTTCTTGTTCCGAATGTGGCAAATGTTTCAATATGGGGGCAAACCTTCTTACACACCAGCGATCCCACACCGGTGAGAGGCCCTTCCTCTGCTCAGAGTGCGGGAAAGGCTTCATCACGAACGGAGACCTCGTGAAACATCAGAGAATACACACAGGCCTGCGCCCCTTTTCATGTTCGGATTGCGGGAGATGTTTCGTTCAGAGAGAGCATCTTCTTAAACACTGCCGGACCCATATTCGCAATTGTTCTTTTTCCTGTTCAGAGTGTGGGAAGCATTATAGACGGAAGGAGGGTCTAATTGGGCATCAGAAGATACACGGCCATTGAGGGCAGAGGCACGTATACCATACGTATAAGATGCTCCAGAATATAAGACGCACCCAGGTTTAGAGGGCAAAAACCAGGGAAAAAATATACAAACTAAACCTGGTGCATGTTTGCCCCCAATTATTGTGCCCTCCTGTATCCCCTTCTGTCCCCGGGGTGACCCGTCTGTCCCCCATGTGTCCCCAGTATCTCTCCCTGTGTTTCCAAACCAGTCCCCCCCCCCATTTATAACTAGCAGTGTCGGAGAGTATCTCACCTATTACATGGCTCCCTCAGCAATTGCAGACCTCTTATCTCCGGCGTTGCTCCTCTAGTGCAGACTTCTGCTGATTGCGTCATCAGCAGAAGCCATCACTAGGGAGAGCCATGCAGGAGATGAGAGGTCTGCGATCGCCAAGGGAGCCATGAATTAGGTGAGACACACTCCTGATACTAATTATACATGGGGTTGCGGAGACACACGGGGGAGGGGGGGGGGGGGCAATGCAGGGCAGCATGGGGGATCGCTAGTTCCTATCCACAGACGTTCGTTAGTCAGGGATTCCCTGCATTCACCATATAATTCGCTGGGACATTTTCTCTCATTTTTTTTTTTTTTGTAACACTAATTTTTATTAAAGATATAAAAAGGGTATTACAAATAGGCAGATTATACAAAGGAGTGTGATATAGTATTTTCAAGAAGGTGAGATACATATAAGAGTATAAGGAGTGCGTAGGTTACAGTATCTTCAGTCCAGGTCATTGGACTCTGACATTTGAGTCCTAAGTGGAGTATCACATTTGAAGAAGAGTGGTAGGGAGGAGAGGGGCAGTTGTCTCTTAGGGTTGAGGGTGGGTGAGAGAGATATTCAGGAGAGTGAAATGGTCTCTGCGGAAGTAATCGGAGGAAAATGACCAGGTGAGAGCTGCCTAATGTGATCACTGTGGAACAGCATACTAGTATATCACATTTCAAAAAGAACAAGAGGAAAGCATTGAACATTAACAGGTTAACGTTTAGCTAGAGGCACGGGTTGAGAGGGTGGAGGGAAGTGGGGAAGGATCAGGCGCAGCGCTCATGGGCCTAAAAGTCAGTTGTACAGAGGAATGTGATAGGGCTTGAATCGAGTGATTATAGCTTTGAGGAGGTAAAGGAGTGTGTAGGAACTATGGGTTGATGTAGGAGGAGGGTCCATCATGGGGGCATGAGATCTGGGTTAGAGCGAGACCATGGGTCCCAGGTTTTGTGGAACTTAGATTCTGTATCTCTTAGGGAAGCAGTCATCTGTTCCATATTCTTGGTCCAATTTATTTTAGTTTTGATGTCGGTTATGGTTGGGGGAGCCATAGTTTTCCAAGCTGAAGCTATGGACAGTCTACAGGCCGTCAAGATGTGAGTTGTTAAGCGTGAGGTATATTTGTCCATTTCAGGGACTGGTTTGCCTAGTAGCATAATTACTGGGTCAAGTGGTATTGTGATGCCAGTAGTGGTCTGGATGAGGCGTTGGAGGTCTTTCCATAGGGGAAACTATGATTGGGCAGAACCAAAAAATGTGTTCCAGTGAGCCTGTGTGGGAGCAACCTCTCCAGCATAGGTCCGAGGAACCGGGATAAATTTTGGATAAAGTTTCTGGGGTTAGGTACCATCGGAATATAATTTTATAAATATTTTCTTTAATCTGTGTACACATGGAGGTGTGTTTGGCATTTTCCCAGATGTCTGCCCATTCCTCAGGGTCAATGGTGACAGAGAGAGACTCTTCCCATTTCTTCATATAGAGGTGAGAAGTAGTGATGGGCGAACACCTGGATGTTCGGGTTCGGGAAAGTTCGCCGAACATGGCCGAGATGTTCGGCATGTTCGGGCCGAACCCCGAACTTCCCGAACATCCCTATTTTGGGGGCCCTATGGGGTCGCAGGCATAAGGGGGGAGCATGCCCCGATCGCGGGGGGGGTCGGAAATTCCCCCCACCCCCTCCGCTAGCGCTCCCCCCTCTGCCCGCTTCCCCATTCAAAAGTTTCAAGAAGTACCTGTATAGCGGATGGCCTGGCAGTGGGCGGCACTGTGGAGTGAGGAGGAGGAGGAGTCCGGAGAGTGACGAGTTGAGGGAGGCCGGGCAGCGGGCGTGAGGTCAGCGAAAGGGCGGAACTTCCGCCCTTTCTCTGACCTCACGCCCGCTGCCCGGCCTCCCTCAACTCGTCACTCTCCGGACTCCTCCTCCTCCTCACTCCACAGTGCCGCCCACTGCCAGGCCATCCGCTATACAGGTACTTCTTGAAACTTTTGAATGGGGAAGCGGGCAGAGGGGGGAGCGCTAGCGGAGGGGGTGGGGGGAATTTCCGACCCCCCCCGCGATCGGGGCATGCTCCCCCCTTATGCCTGCGACCCCATAGGGGGGCCGTATTGCGGCCTGTTCGGCCGAACAGGGCCCTGTTCGCCCGAACAGGGGCCCTGTTCGGCCCTGTTCGGGGGCATACAGAAGTTCGGGGCGAACCCGAACTTAAAAGGCCGAACACCATGAGGTGTTCGGCCGAACTCGAACATCACCCGAACAGGGTGATGTTCTGCAGAACCCGAACAGTGGCGAACACTGTTCGCCCAACACTAGTGAGAAGGTATTAAGGATCCTGAATCAGTTTGAAGAAGGGAATATATCTGGGAAATAAGTCCCTTTTGGTGGCCTCCATGGGAACACAGTCTTTCAAAAGATGAGCAAAGGGGTAAGGGAGAGTTTTTGTGAGTATATGATTGGAGGAAGTGGGTAATTTGGTTGTATTCCATTACAGTTTTGGGTGTAAGTGATATTTTTTCTTCTAGCTTAGGTCTGGTTATAAGTTTGCCCGTAGCAAAGTCGGTCCAGTCATGCAAGTTGCAGTAGCCCATATGATACCATCTAGCCATAAAAGTGGGCGAGGTTCCAGGCTGAAAAGCAGGGTTCCCTAGTATGGGTAGTAAGGGGGAGGGGTTTGATTTGAGCTTTGTTGTAGGTTTAATAGATCTCCAGAGGCGGAGAGTGAAGGTGATGGTGGGCAGGAGGGTCAGGTGGGAGATTCTTGGAAGAGGATCGACCCAAATTAGTGAGGCCAGGGATAGGGGTTGTATGTCAGTTGCTTCAATTAGAGCCCATTTGGTGAAAACTTTCAGGCTCGACCATTCAGTCAATTGTCGTAAGTGAGCTGCCTGGTAATAATGTTTAAGACAGGGAAGGCCGAGGCCTCCCTGTTCTCTTGAAGCCATAAGGACCGGCCTAGCGACTCTGGGACGTTTGTGATTCCAGACAAAGTCTGAGAAGGCTGTTTGCAGCTTGGACAATTGACTGGAGGGTACGTGTACTGGGAGGGTCTCAAAGAGGTATAGTATCCGAGGAAGGATATTCATTTTAAGTGTGTATATCCTGCCAATCCAGGAAATTTTGTAGGATGTCCATTTGTGTAGATCCTGCAGGATTTTCTGGATAAGTGAGGGAAAATTGCTCTTATATATGTCAGCGAAATGTGGTCGCTAGGTGAATCCCTAAGTATTTAAGGGATCGGGTTTTCCAGTTATATGGAAAGTGTGATTTAAGAGAAAGCAGTGTCTGTGGGGGAATTTTGATTGGGAGAGCTTCCGTTTTGTCTTTATTTATTTTAAAGCCGGATAATGACTCGTAGGATGAAATAGTGGAGTGTAGGGCAGGTAGGGATGTTAGAGGAGAGGAGAGAGTGAGCAGGATGTCGTCTGCAAAGAGGGATATCTTATGTTCAATCCCTTTCTGGCGAATACCTTGTATATCTTGGTTAAGTCGAATTGCGCAGGCTAAAGGTTCTATGCTAATTGCAAAAAGCAAGGGAGAGAGAGGACAGCCCTGTCTAGTGCCGTTTTTAATGTGGAAAGGAGTGGGGGAGGAGAATGGAAGTTTCAGAGTGGAGGTAGGATTGGAGTATAGAAATTTCAAAATCGTTATGAATGGGCCATCGAACCCTTGATGTTGCAAAACTTGGAATAAGTAAGGCCAGGATAGGCGGTCGAAGGCCTTCTCTGCGTCCAAACTTAGAAGCAGAGAAGGCCTTCCACTCCTGTTCATGAGGGAGATTAAGTCTATGGCCTTTCTGGTGTTGTCTCCTGCCTGTCTACCTAAGATGAAGCCCACCTGGTCATTGTTAATTAGGGAAGTAAGTATAGGGTTGAGACGAGTGGCGAGGGCTTTGGTGATAATTTTGAGGTCAGAATTTAAGAGTGAAATTGGCCTGTAGCTTTGTGGTAGCTGGGGGTCTTTCCCTTCTTTGGGGATTACTGTCAAGAGGGAAGCTAGCATCGAGGAGGGGGGAGTGTTACCTTGCATTATTTTAGTGGCTAAAGTGGATAGATGGGGTAAAAGGATAGCTTGGAATTTTTTGTAATAAGAATAGGGAAGGCCGTCAGGGCCGGGTGATTTTGAGGAGGGAAATGATTTGAGAACTTCAGTTAGTTCCAGAGGGGTTATGGGGGAGTTCAGTTGTTTACGTTGTAGTTCTGTGAGTTTGGTGAGGCCTAAAGGGGCTAAGAAGGTGTCCACTCTGGAAAGAAAGGAGGTGTCCTCACTTTGGTCTGGTAGATTGTACAATTGTTCGTAATATTTTGTGAAAGTTTGAGCTATCTTATGGGGGTCATAGTGAGTGGTACCTTCCGAGTCTCTCATGGAGTAGATCGAGTGTTGTGACATTTTAGGGTTCAATTTGCGTGCCAGGATGGTGTGAGGTTTATTACCCCTTTCGAAGAAGAGTTGTTTAGTCCATCTTAAACTTTTCTCTAGTTGGCTAGATTGATGGGACCGGATATGTTGTTTGAGTTGTTGAACATGGGAGTAGTTATCTTGTGTAGGATTAGTTTTGTAGGTGGATTGGGCTTTGGAAAGGGCAGATTGAAGGGTCACTAATTTTTGAGAGGAAGACTTCTTGCGTCTAGAGCTCTCAGCTATAAAAAGGCCTCTGATGAAGGCTTTGTGCGATTCCCATAGCATGCCTTGGGATGAGACCGTGTCAGCGTTAATTTGGAAGAATGTTTGCAGTTCTTCAGAAAGTTTAGAGACGAGAGTTTTGTCTTGTAGTAACGTTTCATTGAGCCTCCAGTGGAGGGGTTTGTGTGAGTTGCGGAGCCAGTCTATTTGCATAGAGACACTGTGGTGGTCAGACCATGCTGTTGGGTTAATGTCTGATTCTAGAAGTGAGGGTAGGAGGGAAGCATTAGAAAAGAAGTAGTCTAAGCGAGAATGGGATGCATGCGGGGGGGAATAGAAGGTGTATTCTATTGAGGTTGGGTTGGCAGTTCTCCAGAGATCTATGAGGTTGTATTTCCTCATTAAAGCTCTGAATTTGCGGGAGTTGCGATCATGGGCGGCTTTCGAAGGAGAGGTGGAGGAACTTCTGTCCAGGCAGGAAGAGAATGTTAGGTTGAAGTCCCCTCCAAGAATTAGGGTACCTGATCTCACTTTGTGAAGTTTAAGGAGAAACGAAGAGAGAAAAGAGATCTGTTGGGTGTTCGGAACATAAACGTTTGCTAGGGTGAGGGGCTTTCCTGCTAGGTTACCAAGGAGGATCAAGTAGTGACCCTTAGGGTCTCGTATGGTTTTAGTAATTTGCAAGGGGAGGGAAGCTTTACATAGGATGGCTACCCCTGCCCGTTTATCCAGACCTGAGGCTAAGTATACTGTAGGGTATTGTCTGTTTGTGAGCCTGACCGAGTCTGGTGAGCGGAGATGTGTCTCTTGTAGCATTGCTATATCTATCTCCATTCTTTTGAGATCTCTAAGTAGGGACATTCTTTTTTGGGGGATGTTTAGGCCCTTCACATTCAGTGTGAGGAAATTAACCATGGTCTAAGGGAAGAGATTGGGTGGTAGAGTATGGAAAGGTTGAACGCTGCGCCTGGGGAGGGGGGGATAGGAGGAAAACCCATTGTGTGCCTCGCATTATGTAGGTTAAATTTAAAACAGATAAGAAAAATAATAAAAACATAACATAACTATGATTGCCTCTGCAAATATGGAGGCTGCATGGAGTAGCATCCAATCTAGGATGCCTGGGATAGGTCATCCATAATGTGTCTGGGCCGAGTAGCGGCAAAGGAGACACAAGGATAGACCTCCGGAGGCTCATGCTGGAGCGCCAAAATGGAAGGACAGGCACTCCGGACCCCGCATCAGTGAAATCGGAGCCCGGGGAAGGCATATCTAATTAGCCTTATATTTTGCAATACAGTCGGTAACTGGAGATTCCAGATTTATGGTAAAAAACAGGAAAATAGACATATGTATGAAATAAGCTTATACTCTATGTATCCAGCCTGAGTATGTAGATATAATGAAGGTGGAGGCTAAGTTCAAGTAGGAAGGGCTTCCATGACTTCAGGTTCTGTTCCTGAGGGGTAGGTGAGGCTTCGGATCGGGGCTTTTGTCCATTCTGAGATATGACGGACTTTCCGAGGAGGAGAACTAAAGTTCGGGGAGCGAGGTTGGTAGATGGAGCTGTGGGAGGGCATTTTTAAGCCCATTTGCTTAAGAAACATGGGGGCATTGTCAATGTCTGAGACTGAGAAAGTCATGCCGTTTCTGGTGACTATAAGGCGGAAGGGGAAGCCCCATTTGTATGAGATTTGAGCATCTCTGAGAAGTTGAGTTATTGGTTTGAATGCCCTGCGTTTGGCTAGGGTGATTAGAGATAAATCATTAAAGATATGTAGCTCGTCTCCTTTAAATGTGATCGGGGATGTTTTCCTGAGGGCTTGCAAAACAGCCTCTTTAGCCTCGTAATAGTGAAGTCTTGTGATAATGTCCTTGGGTCTCTGAGCAGATACCTGGCGCTCCCCTAGGGATCTGTGTGCCCTGTCCAATCGCCACATTTCCTCTGGTAGGTCGGGCACAATGGATTTTAATAGTTCTGTGAGGTGTGGGGTTATTTGGTCTGGTTTTACAGACATTGAGACCCCTTTGATTCTCAGATTTTGCCTCCTTTCTCTGTTTTCTGTGTCCTCCTGGGCTGAGCGTAAGAATTTAATGTCTGAGAGTACAAGCTGGTGTTCCTCTTCAAGATTTGCTTGTTTTTGAGACAGTGAGTCTACCTTGTCTTCTAGTGCACTTGTACGATTCCCCAGCCCTGTAATGTCAGCCTTAAGATCCTGCACTGCTGAAAGTATCAGCTGCTGAAGGGATTCGTGCATGGATCTGTAGTGTCTTTCAAGTGTGGCTTCTAGTGTGGAGGCCGTAATCGGCGCAGTGTCATGGCTTATACTGGCATGTGATGCGGAGGTAGGGTCAGCGTGCGTCAGGGGATCGGCGCCATCTTGGAGTCCTACAGGGCGGACAAAGCAATCCAGCGTGCCGCTTGCTGCCGTCATCTTGGATGCCGATCTGGAGGACATCAGGTGCGGGGGTCACTTGGGAAGCGTTCCCGGTAAGAGCCGCGCGGATAGAAGGGTAGAGAGGCGGAGAGCGGCTGTAAATAGCGGAGGGTCTGTCGGAGCTCCTGTCTCAGGCGGCCATCTTGGTCGCGCCGCGCATGCGCCTCCCATTTTCTCTCATTTTTGGGGGAGAAAATGTGCATCTTATACGATGGAAAATATGGTAGCGGGTAATCCCAAATTTTCATCATAAGGATAACCGTGTCATATACAACAGTGGATATACAGCACTGTGCAAAAATGTAATGTAAGAATGGTTTCACAAATGAAAGCAACACGTTTTGAATCAGGATTCAGTGACAGGACATCAGTACCAGAAGTACAAAATATAAGGCACCTTTTCCTGTGATTTTCATTCATCTAATCTGGTATATCTGATCATGTGGGCCAAATGCCCCTGAGGAATTTATGTGGGAGAAACAGGACAACCTCAGTGTTAAGTCCTGTTCCCTTGGTGAGGATTGGAACAACATTTAGAAATAAGGTTTGATTGGTTGTATGAGGCCTGTCTATTTAATTCTGTGCATGCTGTAAACTAAAAGTATTGGTTCTACCTATGTATGTTTGTAAATCATATATGTAATATATTTATGGGCAATAGAGATCAAATACAAATCTGCTGTATTGCTGTATATTTGCTATTTGTTAATGGGCTTAAACAGCTGAATAAAAAATGATTCATTTTTATATTGGTCTTTTTAATTTTTAGGCAGGTAATATAAAGTAAGGTAGTATAGTAATGGCAGCTGCACATAGGCAAGTTTACATTTTTTCTTGTCCTTACCTCATCATAATTCTGAACTCTAAACATAATTCTAGCTCTGACAAGTCCTATGCTCACCTCTGCTCATTCTTGCTGGTGACGTGGCTTCTGATGAAGTGGTGGTCATACCACGAAACATGTCAGGTCGGATCTCCACTCTAATTGTCTCATTGTAATCCAACCTTGACTCTGTGAATAGAGATTATACTGAGGCCATTAAGGTCCCCATACACTTACAGCTTCCGTCATCCAAATGCTCACAAACATGCTGGAAAATCAAGGTGCCTCTGTCCAAAATTGTTGTAGTCATTACAGGCAACCTAATCTGCAAAAGTCCATGGTTCTCTAGTAGGGTATCATTTAGCACAATGCACTTTAACTTAGCAGTGATGTTGTTTTTTTATTTTCACAACTGAAACTACTATGGAAATATTTATGTATATTCACGTGAGATTGGTCTGCAACCTGCAAATATTCTAATCAGTATTTATTGCACTGCAATAACACAAGGGGCACGGCTGCTATACTTGTCTGACATTGATGGGCTGATACAGTCAGCGGCATAGGCGGAGGAGGTGTATTTAGGGAGGGAACACCTACCTGGGTTTTTAATTTATTTTAAAGCACAACTGAAGCAAGAAGAATATGGAGGCTGCCTTATTTATTTCATTTTAAACAATATCAGTTGCCTGGCAGTCCTGATTATCTATTTGGCTGCAGTAGTGTCTGAATCACACCAGAAACAAGCATGCAGCTAATCTTGTCAGATCTGACAACAATGTCAGAAACGCATAATTGTGGAAATAAAGGTTATAAGGCCACCATAATTCATACCAATATACAAAAGATATTTATTACAACATGATATAGAACAAGGCACAATCCCCTAAATAAGACCCTCAATTAGATAAAGAAACCCTCCCCACATTAAAAACCAAGGAACAATGCGGAGCATAAATCATGCATGAGTGGTATAATGCCTGCAGGCTGAGTGGTAATCAGTCATGGATCCAAGCCTATATGACTATATATACACACACTTTCGCCCGCGCATACATACACCTTCCAATCTGCCACAGTGTCTCAATTATCGGGGGCCCCCCTTCCTTTTTCTTCCCTTTTGCTTGTT
Source organism: Hyperolius riggenbachi (assembly GCF_040937935.1). Lineage (NCBI taxonomy): Eukaryota > Metazoa > Chordata > Amphibia > Anura > Hyperoliidae > Hyperolius > Hyperolius riggenbachi. The sequence goes on from NC_090655.1 coordinate 237,242,808, forward strand.
TCTAAGGATAGAAAGATCCATGTATAGTTGACAAGTCCCAATTGAAACTTTCAAACGATTTTCCGGATTACTTGTCGTATCATAACATCACGCATAATGCATTTAGACAGATATTGATGGATCTCACCCGTGAAGAGGTCCCTTCAATGTATCGCCAGTCACCGCTTACTCCTCAAGAGTGTCACCATAGATTTGGGGCCATGCGCATGGTGGTCCCGGTGTCCCTTTGGGTTGCCGGTATAGATGATACAATTTCGTATTGTGCACAGCACGCCACGCCAACCACGCCAGGCGCGCTGGTACTGAGGATGAATGGCGGGTAGACTTAGTGCGGCCTCCGGAGATGACGTCTCTGAGCACGTAACCACTCTGCCGGGTCAAGCTCCGCCCACCGACGCGTTTCACGCCCACATTGGGCGTTTCATCAGGGTGTGGCCTATACGGCCATTGCCTTCTCTTAAAAGCAGTCCCGTGGCTCCTCCTAGTGTGTAACCACAGCAACCAGCGATACTTTTCCTGCTGGCTTCCACGGAGGCTGCAATGGGTCATATATATGTGTATATGCAGAGCACAGTTCCAATCGTTCCATACGCAAATTTCAGGCAAGTCCCCACAATATTCCTTGTTGACATCACTCATCACTATATCAATTTTTGGAAAAACACTTCATAGAGCAGGAAATCAATGATTCCTCCAAAAACAACCACAGAGTGTACAAACAACTCAATCCAATGTATATGAATGGCTCCACTGATCAATGTCACTCGGGATCTAATATACATTGCTGCATATTTGTTTAAACAGATAATTCTCACAGGGAAATAAAGATAGTCCACATCTTCTTGTGGCAATACATATAGCACATCTCATACACTGCGGTGCCACTCACACTACGTGCATTACCCCACAGTATGAATGAAATACAAACCACAGTGGGCCCATCATAGTTGCATAGGAGCTATCTATATCTGTTGTATCTCAGAAATGGGGAGAGGTCTAATTCAGCATTAAGACCAAGGGGGGCCACTGTGTCCAACTTAAAGATCCACATAGCCTCCTTGCAATAAAGGACCTCATCAAAGTCCCCTCTTCTCCCAGAAATTTTTAAACCATATAGCCCTTTCACTAGAGTCCCTTTGAGAGAATTATTATGATACTCCCTATAGTGTTCATATATAGTTCCTGTGGCTTTACCTCCTGTTATTTTGCCAAAATGCTCCAATACTCGCTCTTTTAGACTTCTTTTTGTTTTGCCCACATATGTCAATTTACATGGACATTGAATTGAGTATATTACTTTGGTGGTCTCACAATTAATAAAAGATCTAATTGTAAATTCATTTTTCCCATCACTACTATAAAAGACATTAGTACGTTCAACATAGGGACACAATTTGCATCTGGAGCATTTATACATTCCAACTGGCCTCCTACGGTCCAGCCAGGTTGAGGGATTTCTCTGAATCTCACTATGTACTAAATAATCTCTCAGATTGGGTGCCCTTCTAGCAGTAACAAGAGGGCGCGGCCCTACAATCTTGGCAACCTCCTGGTCCACGGTCAAAATGGGCCAACATTTGGTAAGTAGTTCCCTCAAATTATCCCAATGGGATCCAAAACCGGTTATGAGCCGTATATGTCCCTCCCCCTCTGCACTTCGCGGTACCCCCCTGGGGGCCAGTAAATCCTGCCTGTCCCTACCCCAAGCCCTTTTGAGTGCCTTACGTAATGTCGAATGTGAGTATCCTCTGTCCCGAAAACGTTGGTACATCAGACGAGACTCGTTTCTAAAGTCCTCGTCTCGACCACAGTTCCTGCGCAATCGGAGGAACTGACCGTAAGGGATACCTCTTTTAAGGGGCTCTGGATGATGGCTTGTGGCATGCAAAAGCGTGTTGCCCGCAGTGGGCTTGCGATAGGAGGTGGTCATAATCATTTCACCCTCCACTTTCAATTTGAGATCCAGGAAGGGGATTTCACCACCAAACGCGTATGTCAATTTAATATTTCTATTGTTCTGATTTAGTTTAGCCACAAACTCACCGAGCTGTGTGGCTGTTCCTGTCCATGCCACCAAGACATCATCCAGGTATCTGATCCAGAGGGCGACGTGTGCACCATATTCGGGGCTCGGAAAAACCTCCTCCCGTTCCCAGAGCCCCAAATGGAGACATGCATAGGCTGGTGCACACGACGCCCCCATGGACGTACCCCTCAATTGATGGTAATATTGGCCCTCAAAAACAAAACAATTCCGGGTCAGGATCAACTCCATGGATTCAACAACAAAGGCATTATGGGCTGGTGCAGAGGGATACCGCTCACGGAGGAAGAGGGACATTGCCCGGAGCCCCTCCTCATGCGGGATCGAAGTGTACAAAGACTCAACATCGATCCCCACAAGGAGGGACCCCGGGGGCAGCACAAAACCGTCCAGGACTCCCAAGACATCCCGTGTATCCTGTACATATGATGGTAGCGCCTGTACCAACAAACTGATCTTTTTGTCAATGAACTGGCCCAGTCTTTGGGTTGGGCTGCCCACCCCTGAGACTATTGGTCGTCCCGGTGGGTCTGTCATTGATTTATGTACCTTGGGAAGGACATATATAGTGGGAATATTATATGTAGTCACAACTAAATACTCCCATTCCTGTTTTGTCAAAATGCCCCCCGCTAATCCATCATCTAATATATCATTAACTCTGTCTTTTATCGATGGAAAAGGATTATCCCTGAGTTTGCGATAAGTATGAACATCACTCAATTGTCGCTTTATTTCTTGAATATATTTCTCCTCATCCATGAGGACAACGTTGCCCCCCTTGTCACTAGGTTTTATAATCAATTTGGGAGCCTGCTGCAGCTCTTTTAAGGCAACAATTTCTTGGGGTGACAAGTTTTTGTCCCCATGGAGAGGAGAAAGTCTTAATTTCCAAAGTTCCTGTTCCACTGTATCCAAAAATACTTTAACATTTCTATTTTGTGTGATCGGTGGCATATAAATGGATTTAAGCCGGAGATTGGTATTTTGAGGGGGTGGGGGTATGAATGAGGGGTTATCTTGTTGACCCACTTGAGAGGAAACCAACATTTCATCCATCATGATGTCACTTTGGTTTGATACATTTATAGGGAAATCAACTGGTGTCTGCTCCTGCATCAATGATTCCAAAGCTGCCAAGGTTTCTCTCTCACTTAAAGTGAGAGGGATATAGCCCTGCATCTGTTCAGCAGATTGCCCAGAAGATTGTCCATAGGATAGTTTCAATAACACTTTCCTCACAAATAAGTATATATCCTTATAAATTTCAAAGATATCACCTGAGGTGGTTGGGGAAAAGGACAGTCCTCGTTTAAGTAGTGAAACATGTCTATCCTGAAGTCGAAAGGCGGAAAGATTTATTATATTCCTGCCGGTCTCCTCATTTTGGGACTCTATTTTCTCTGATTCCCACTCCTGGTAACTCTGGTTGGTACCTCCTCGTCTGTCTGATCGTATTGCTCCTCCTGTTCTATCCCTCCTCCCCTCTTCCATTCTCCTCGACCTCCTCTTCCTCCTCTGCCTCGTCCTCTTCCCCTTCCTTTCCTGTTCCTTCCTCTTCCTCTCCTGGGAGTGTTGCTCTCTTCTAAAAAAGTGACTGACTTTTTACTACCTGTAGAGCCATCAGTATCAATACTTGATGGCTCCAAACTTTCAAGTCCAGAGGAACCTTTTCTACCCCTTCTTTTTGATTTTTTCTGTTCGATTCTATTGATCGGGTTAAGGGCCTCATCCGAGTCCCAGCCTGCTAGATCTCTTTGAAATTTTTGTTGCTTTTGTTTTTTAATACTAGCCTGTATTTTCTCAATCTGCCTTTTCAGATTTTCATTAAAGGAATTGAACTCAATATGGGTACTGAATGTGTCCAATTCAGCCACACTATCTGATATTTCTTCCGTAATTTCCCTTAACTGTTCTCGTTCCTCATCCGCCATCATTTTTAAGATTTCCAAACCTCGTTCAAGAGCTTTCTCTTTCCACTTTTCCACAAACCGTGGAGTTAGAAGGTTACCGGCAGGAATAATTCTCTCCAATATACCATTGGGTATTACCCCAGCCTTTACATAGGACTCCAGGAGGGACTCCGGCTTAAATCCATTTATATGCCACCGATCACACAAAATAGAAATGTTAAAGTATTTTTGGATACAGTGGAACAGGAACTTTGGAAATTAAGACTTTCTCCTCTCCATGGGGACAAAAACTTGTCACCCCAAGAAATTGTTGCCTTAAAAGAGCTGCAGCAGGCTCCCAAATTGATTATAAAACCTAGTGACAAGGGGGGCAACGTTGTCCTCATGGATGAGGAGAAATATATTCAAGAAATAAAGCGACAATTGAGTGATGTTCATACTTATCGCAAACTCAGGGATAATCCTTTTCCATCGATAAAAGACAGAGTTAATGATATATTAGATGATGGATTAGCGGGGGGCATTTTGACAAAACAGGAATGGGAGTATTTAGTTGTGACTACATATAATATTCCCACTATATATGTCCTTCCCAAGGTACATAAATCAATGACAGACCCACCGGGACGACCAATAGTCTCAGGGGTGGGCAGCCCAACCCAAAGACTGGGCCAGTTCATTGACAAAAAGATCAGTTTGTTGGTACAGGCGCTACCATCATATGTACAGGATATACGGGATGTCTTGGGAGTCCTGGACGGTTTTGTGCTGCCCCCGGGGTCCCTCCTTGTGGGGATCGATGTTGAGTCTTTGTACACTTCGATCCCGCATGAGGAGGGGCTCCGGGCAATGTCCCTCTTCCTCCGTGAGCGGTATCCCTCTGCACCAGCCCATAATGCCTTTGTTGTTGAATCCATGGAGTTGATCCTGACCCGGAATTGTTTTGTTTTTGAGGGCCAATATTACCATCAATTGAGGGGTACGTCCATGGGGGCGTCGTGTGCACCAGCCTATGCATGTCTCCATTTGGGGCTCTGGGAATGGGAGGAGGTTTTTCCGAGCCCCGAATATGGTGCACACGTCGCCCTCTGGATCAGATACCTGGATGATGTCTTGGTGGCATGGACAGGAACAGCCACACAGCTCGGTGAGTTTGTGGCTAAACTAAATCAGAACAATAGAAATATTAAATTGACATACGCGTTTGGTGGTGAAATCCCCTTCCTGGATCTCAAATTGAAAGTGGAGGGTGAAATGATTATGACCACCTCCTATCGCAAGCCCACTGCGGGCAACACGCTTTTGCATGCCACAAGCCATCATCCAGAGCCCCTTAAAAGAGGTATCCCTTACGGTCAGTTCCTCCGATTGCGCAGGAACTGTGGTCGAGACGAGGACTTTAGAAACGAGTCTCGTCTGATGTACCAACGTTTTCGGGACAGAGGATACTCACATTCGACATTACGTAAGGCACTCAAAAGGGCTTGGGGTAGGGACAGGCAGGATTTACTGGCCCCCAGGGGGGTACCGCGAAGTGCAGAGGGGGAGGGACATATACGGCTCATAACCGGTTTTGGATCCCATTGGGATAATTTGAGGGAACTACTTACCAAATTTTGGCCCATTTTGACCGTGGACCAGGAGGTTGCCAAGATTGTAGGGCCGCGCCCTCTTGTTACTGCTAGAAGGGCACCCAATCTGAGAGATTATTTAGTACATAGTGAGATTCAGAGAAATCCCTCAACCTGGCTGGACCGTAGGAGGCCAGTTGGAATGTATAAATGCTCCAGATGCAAATTGTGTCCCTATGTTGAACGTACTAATGTCTTTTATAGTAGTGATGGGAAAAATGAATTTACAATTAGATCTTTTATTAATTGTGAGACCACCAAAGTAATATACTCAATTCAATGTCCATGTAAATTGACATATGTGGGCAAAACAAAAAGAAGTCTAAAAGAGCGAGTATTGGAGCATTTTGGCAAAATAACAGGAGGTAAAGCCACAGGAACTATATATGAACACTATAGGGAGTATCATAATAATTCTCTCAAAGGGACTCTAGTGAAAGGGCTATATGGTTTAAAAATTTCTGGGAGAAGAGGGGACTTTGATGAGGTCCTTTATTGCAAGGAGGCTATGTGGATCTTTAAGTTGGGCACAGTGGCCCCCCTTGGTCTTAATGCTGAATTAGACCTCTCCCCATTTCTGAGATACAACAGATATAGATAGCTCCTATGCAACTATGATGGGCCCACTGTGGTTTGTATTTCATTCATACTGTGGGGTAATGCACGTAGTGTGAGTGGCACCGCAGTGTATGAGATGTGCTATATGTATTGCCACAAGAAGATGTGGACTATCTTTATTTCCCTGTGAGAATTATCTGTTTAAACAAATATGCAGCAATGTATATTAGATCCCGAGTGACATTGATCAGTGGAGCCATTCATATACATTGGATTGAGTTGTTTGTACACTCTGTGGTTGTTTTTGGAGGAATCATTGATTTCCTGCTCTATGAAGTGTTTTTCCAAAAATTGATATAGTGATGAGTGATGTCAACAAGGAATATTGTGGGGACTTGCCTGAAATTTGCGTATGGAACGATTGGAACTGTGCTCTGCATATACACATATATATGACCCATTGCAGCCTCCGTGGAAGCCAGCAGGAAAAGTATCGCTGGTTGCTGTGGTTACACACTAGGAGGAGCCACGGGACTGCTTTTAAGAGAAGGCAATGGCCGTATAGGCCACACCCTGATGAAACGCCCAATGTGGGCGTGAAACGCGTCGGTGGGCGGAGCTTGACCCGGCAGAGTGGTTACGTGCTCAGAGACGTCATCTCCGGAGGCCGCACTAAGTCTACCCGCCATTCATCCTCAGTACCAGCGCGCCTGGCGTGGTTGGCGTGGCGTGTTGTGCACAATACGGAATTGTATCATCTATACCGGCAACCCAAAGGGACACCGGGACCACCATGCGCATGGCCCCAAATCTATGGTGACACTCTTGAGGAGTAAGCGGTGACTGGCGATACATTGAAGGGACCTCTTCACGGGTGAGATCCATCCATATCTGTCTAAATGCATTATGCGTGATGTTATGATACGACAAGTAATCCGGAAAATCGTTTGAAAGTTTCAATTGGGACTTGTCAACTATACATGGATCTTTCTATCCTTAGAAACAAGCAAAAGGGAAGAAAAAGGAAGGGGGGCCCCCGATAATTGAGACACTGTGGCAGATTGGAAGGTGTATGTATGCGCGGGCGAAAGTGTGTGTATATATAGTCATATAGGCTTGGATCCATGACTGATTACCACTCAGCCTGCAGGCATTATACCACTCATGCATGATTTATGCTCCGCATTGTTCCTTGGTTTTTAATGTGGGGAGGGTTTCTTTATCTAATTGAGGGTCTTATTTAGGGGATTGTGCCTTGTTCTATATCATGTTGTAATAAATATCTTTTGTATATTGGTATGAATTATGGTGGCCTTATAACCTTTATTTCCACAATTATGCAATACTAATGTTCAGGTTGGCCCCACCCTGTATTGTATGGGGTATATTTACCAGTTAGTGAGGCACCATTATGTCCTTTTATTTTTGATTATAACAATGTCAGAAACACCTGATCTGCTGCATACTTGTTCAAGGGCTATGGCTAAGGGCCCGTTTCCACTATTGCGTTGCGGAATCGCCGGCGAATCACCGCAGGCGAAATCGCCTACGGGTGCGATTCCGCATGCGTTTTTTGCCGCGATTTCGCAAAGGTTAGGGTAATGCGATTTTAACCATGTCACTGCCTGTGTGACTTAACATGGGTACCTATGCGAAATCGCATGCGAATTCGCAGCAAAAACGCATGGGGAAAACGCATGCGATTTCCCTATTAAATACATTGCATGCGATTCGCCTGCATTCCACACGCAAGCGAATTCTGAGGACTAAGAATAATCCTGCACAGAAAAACGCACAGCAAAACTGACAAGTGGAAACAGGCCCATTCACTTGTATTGGCTGTGCGAATCTGCATGCTGGCAACGCATGCGGATTCGCGATAGTGGAAATGGGCCCTTAAGAGTATTAGAGGTAGAGGATCAGTAGGACCGCCAGGCAACTGGTATTATTTAAAAGGAAATAAATATGGCCGCCTCCATATCCCTGTCACTTCAATTGTCCTTTAATCAGTTGTTTTGGGTACAGAGGGTATAATCCCTAATTTTTACAAATATTTGTAAATGCATAGGTGTTATATTTTTTAGTATCAATAATCACAATATAAGTATGGATTGGATTATTTGAATGTTGTGGAATTTTGGGGGTTAGATGTTATTTATTTCTAGGTATTTTTTGGTGTAGTTGCTGGCTTCCTCCAGCCCCCTTCAGCCTGATCCATCCCACGCCTCCATCCTCCACCTTCTGGATCCTCTGTAAGGGCCAGTCGGGCTTACTGCACAGACGTAGAATGCTCCCAATCATGGGAGCGTGACAGGGGGGGGCGCGCGCAGCCACATTGCGCATGCGCCAACAACCCCCTACTGCCCAAAGTTACGGGATCCCATATGTAGGATCCAGAAGGTGAAGGATGGCTGCAAGGGAGTGATCAGGCCTAAGGGGGCTGGAGGAAGCCCCAGGTGTATACATTTTTTCTATCATCTCATCTCAGGTACACTTGAAAGACTTTTTGAAGGGGGCCGAAAGTGAGAGGGATAAGGAGGCTGACCTATTTCTTATTTTCCATCTTAACCCATAGACTGCCTGCATTTTTTTTAAGTTTAAAAAGCTACATGGCAGTGCCAGCTAATTTTGAATTGTGTTTATTAAATGTCTTGCCCAAATCTACATGTTCACATTAGTCAGAAAGGATGGTCATTGAGGTGCAAATAAATTTTGAGATGATTAGCATAATTATGTATCATAATCTTCAAACTAGTACTAAGCCCGCCCATTTAAAAACCGGGTGCTATGGCTCAGCTGCTATTCCCCTCACACCGCAACCACCCCCAGCCCTGCTGTAGCAACGTCCGCACAATCAGCGCACATGCGTGCGCACAGCTGCATTGCCCCCTGGCCCCGTCCTCCTGTACTGTCCAAAGTCTGCTCGTGTGCCGCGCATGCGCTGTGGAAAAAAAGGGCACGGACACAAGGACCGAAGAGGACACAGGGGTTTTATTATATAGGATATAAACTGTAAATGAATGAAGTGGAAGCATTTGCTTGGTCTATTTCCATGCTGCATAGATTTGCAGTAACATTTGCATAAATCTGCATCAACTCAGAATTCTTTGCATATTTCAAGTCAAGAAGAAAGTTGTCACTGAGACAGAACTTTGTACTGAACGCCTTTAGATGTCCGTGGCACAGGAATATGGAGAAAAAAAGCGCCTACTGACATCCGTGGCAGGCTGGGATATTCCTAAGAAGGTAAGTTCATGGTGGCTTGTACTCCTTTTAATTACTTGTATGTCCAATCTTCTGAGATTAATAGTGTTCCAATCCCACTGGGGAGGGGGGGGGGGGGGGCAGTGGTCACTGTAGTGTTCCTACATCTGGCCTATGGTTGTTACTGTTTTCCTTGGTTACTGCATACGATTATCTATGCTGTAGTGGGTTGTTGGTTCCTGCCTTGCCTTGGCCGAAGACTTGCAAAAAAGACACTGTGGCCCTTTATCTTCTGGGAGACAATTTTCATTTTCTCATTTAAATAACTTTTCTGCATTTTACGATAGAAAACTTCTCAAAAGTGGGTGAAAGTTATCATCAAAATTATTCTGAGTATTTTTTTGCTGGCTGGTGGTTTAAAAGACATTTTATTGACGAGTGTAAAATATCACTAGGAGAAAACTCAGGAGAAAAAGTGAAATGCATGTGGGCCTGTGGCCCTTATTTAATTATCGTTTGCCTATGTTTTCATGTAGAAGATCATTTTTCATCTTCTGTTTAAAATAACTTCTCCGCATTCTACAAATGAAAATGTACAAAAAAAATTGGTGAAAAGTATTTTCTTGCCTGCTGGCGGCTTAAAACATTTTATTGATAAGGTGTGAAAATATCACCTAGGAGAAAACTTAGGAAAAAAAGTGAATTAAATAAGGGTCTGTTTGTAGCTGGTGAATCCTGTAAATAAATTTAGTTTCAGTTTTCGTGTCTCTGTGACTAGCGAACAGCATCCACCTGGGGAAACCCTGTTTTTGGACTGTGCTATCAGTGCCGCTACTGTGACTCCCCCCACCCATATCAGTGCAACCACCCATATCAGTGTGGCCACCGTTACGCCCCCACCCATATTAGTGCGGCCACCATGACTCCCCCACCCATATTAGTGCAGCCACCATGACTCCCCCACCCATATTAGTGCAGCCACCATGACTCCCCCACCCATATTAGTGCAGCCACAATGACTACCCCACCACCCATATCAGTGCGGCCACCATGACTCCCCCACCACCCATATCAGTGCGGCCACCATGACTCCCCCACCACCCATATCAGTGCGGCCACCATGACTCCCCCACCACCCATATCAGTGCGGCCACCATGACTCCCCCACCACCCATATCAGTGCGGCCACCATGACTCCCCCACCACCCATATCAGTGCAACCACCAATATCAGTGTGGCCGCCGTGACGCCCCCACCCATATTAGTGCGGCCACCATGACTCCCCCACCCATATTAGTGCAGCCACAATGACTACCCCACCACCCATATCAGTGCGGCCACCATGACTCCCCCACCACCCATATCAGTGCAGCCACCATGATTCCCCCACCACCCATATCAGTGCAGCCACCGTGACTCCCCCACCACCCATATCAGTGCGGCCACCATGACTCCCCCACCACCCATATCAGTGCAGCCACCATGATTCCCCCACCACCCATATCAGTGCAGCCACCGTGACTCCCCCACCACCCATATCAGTGCGGCCACCGTGACCCCCCCCCCATATCAGTGCAACCACCGTGACCCCCCCCCCCCCCATATCAGTGCAGCCACCGTGACTCCCCCACCACCCATATCAGTGCGGCCACCGTGACTCCCCCACCCCATATCAGTGCGGCCACCGTGACTCCCCCAACCCATATCAGTGCGGCCACCGTGACTCCCCCACCCATATCAGTGCTGCCACCATGACTCCCCACTCATAACAAATGCAGCCACCATAACTGTACATATTATTATGTTGCTCGGTCACGCAGGGTGAGCCGAATGATGCCGCTGATATACTGGACGGCGTTAAATACTATTTCCCCGTCCGAGTCATAGCAAGTTGGACGGAGAAGTAATTTGGGGTCCGGTTTTTGCTGCCACCCGAATTACACTGTAAACCCGCTGCGGCACCCAGGTTAGGCGCTATGCGACTGTGAGCACACGCCCAAATTGCCTGTATCGAATCGACCATAACTCCCTCCACCCAAAACAACTGCCACCTGGAGTTTTCCCTTTAGGGCCTATTTCCACTGGTGCTTGGGATGCGAGTCGATCGCCGCATCGCCTCGCATTCTCCCCCCCGTCGCCCCTCCTCCCCCCCCCCCGTAGGCACGTCTAGTTGTCCGAACAACCGGATACGACGTCATGCGGCTTCCTTATAGCAGCAATGGGGACTTGGATGTGTGCTGCAGAAATCTGCAACCTGCTATCCATAATTTTCACCGCTAGGCATTGCGCCACTTTGCGTCGGGAAATTTGCATCAATGGAAGTGTTCCATTGACTAACTGGTGCTGCAGGTTAAATGCGGTGCAGTGCAATGATGATGTAGTGAGAAAACTGGCCCTTAAAGTGGAATAAAAACTCTGACATAACATCCAATACAAATGTGTTTTCCTACTTTGTATTACCCAAACCGTTTTCATATTTGCTTTTGTGCACAATATTGCCTATTTACAAATTACAAGTTTCTAAAGTACAGTTTATCTGCTTTGAAAGCTGCCATTACACTTTATTCATAGTTGTTGTAAATATATATTAAAGTCTTCTAGTGATTACATCATTGTGATTACAGTGTGCATGCTAGAAGCAGAGAGAGCTTCTTTTCAGGGTAGCTAAGAATGTAACAACAGAGAAATGGAGACAAAAGATAATGCTATCTCCTCTTCAGATGCGGATCACAAGCTGAAGGAGCATTCCAGTGATGAGCAAAGTGCTGTGTTTAACTGTTTGAACACTGTTCTGCTACAATTTTTGGGGGATAGTAGATTTAAAGGAACCCTGAGCAGACCTATTAAAAGTAAATCTGCACTTACTTGGTACTTCCTCCAGCCCCCTATAGATTGTGTGGTCCCTTGGTGTCCTCTGGGCCCCATCCGTGGTTCCACTGGTGACCCCGTTAGTGCAGCGACTTCAGGAAGTCGTGAGCAATTACACCTGTATGGCCCATCTGCGCACCCAACCCAATCAGGAGTCTGATGCTGTTAGGCCCCTTTTACACTTAATCAGTTGCTCTCAGTTATAACTGAAAGAAAACTGATTTTCAAAATAATGCCCATGTTTTCCTACAGCCTCTTTAACACTATACGCTATTTAACTGAAAACTTTTTCTTAATGCACAGCTATGGAAAAACGCACACTAACGCATACTAACGTACACTAACGCATACCAACTGACTAAGTGTAGACTGGGCCAAAGGCCCCGTTTACACTTAATCAATTAGTGTGCGTTAGTGCGCGTTGGTACTCGTTTTCTCCATAACAGTGCATTTGGAAGAAGATATCAGTTAAAACATGTTAAGTGTGAACTGTGCCATAGGAAAAAAAGGGCATTACTTTGAAAATCAGATGCAACTGATGAAAATGAGAACAATGTATCTGCAATACAAGGCTTGGTGTGTCATTGTCCCACACACTACTCATGCAGTGCCCAGGATTACTAACTAGAAATAACAGCAGGACTGCCAGGTAACTAATATTGTTATAAAAAGAAATAAATATGGCAGCCTCCATGTGTCCTTGCACAGGAAGGATAAGAAAGATTTTTTGGTAAGGTACTTGGTACTTAACAACCTTAAAAACACATAAGGATTTAGTGTTAGTATATTGAGACTTTCTGGGCATTCCAGACCAGAATCCAGTTCAGGATCAGCTCCACATAAAGGCCTCTGTGGTGTGCGTCAGTGGTGGATCCACACACAATCCATCATTATTGGTGGCCAATGTGATTTGCATAGGCTTACGCTGGGTGATCGCATTGAGCAATTATCAGATGGGGATTGGTGGAATATGGGATGGAGCTCTCCATCCCTTCCTTATGGGTTTTTAAGGTTGTTTTTATAAATGGGGATATCATGCTGTTTTTCCATAATGTTTTGCATCAATAAACTTAATTTGTAAGCGCATGAATAGCCACCAGGTTTACTTACAAGTACCTTACCAATAATGTTACTTGGTTGGTGCTCCTTCTTTGAGTTGTGCTACAATTTCTGCTGACGGACGCTCACTATGCTTTACAATTTAAGGAAGATTTTTTTGTTGGTAGATCAGCTTCAAATATATCCAAATATATTTTTTATAAGGAACACATAGGGGTTGATTCACAAAAGTTACTTATTTTTCACCTTAACAGTAAGGAGTGCTAATGAATGAGATAAACAAATAAGGAGAGATAATTCATGAGATAAGAAGATACGGAGAGCTAAACTATGAGTTATGTCAAATAAGGAGAGCTAAACTATGAGGCTAGATTCACAGTGGAACGTTGCGTTTTGATGCCACGTTAAAGTCGCACCGCAAGCTTACAACGCAATGCGCCCAAGAAGTGGCAACGCAGCGTTACCGTCACATACAGCAGATACAGTAAAAAATACAGGCAATGAAAAGTATGCTTCCAAGTCATTACTGAGCATGTGCAAACAGTCCAACGCAGCTAATAATGTGTATAACGCACTGCATGCAGTACTTTTACTTAACGTGCAGCGTTAGACACCAACGCAACGTGTGCACTGTGAACAGGGCATTGATTTTTCATTGCAGTGAGTTATTCTGCGTTAAATGCTGTTTTAACGTGCGACTTTAACGTCCCACTGTGAACTTAGCCTGAGTTATGTCAAATAAGGAGAGCTAAACCATAAATTATATCAAATAAGGAGAGCTAAACCATGAGCTATGTCAAATAAGGAGCGCTAAACCATGAGTTAAGTTAGATAAGGAGAGATAAATTGTGAGTTAATAAATAAGATGAGATAATTTAACCGAAAAAACTTTGTGAATCAGGCCCCTGGTGAGAGGGATATGGAGAATGCCATATGTATTTCCTTTTAAACAATACCAGTTGCCTGGCTGTCTTGCTTATTTTTCTGGTTAGTAGTGTCTGAATCATTCATTTGAAACAAGCATGCAGGTAATGTAGTTAGATTTGTGTAAGGATCCGCATGCTTGTTCAGGGTCTATGGCTAAAAGGGATAAAAGGAGTGGATCAGCAGGACAGACAGGCAATGCGCATTGTTTAAAAGGAAATAAATAGGTCAGCCTTGATAGGTCTATCCCCTTGGGTTACTTTTAAGGCTAGTTTCACATATCCTGTGGCAGGATAGCCCGGGGAAGGATAATAACACCGCACTACTATCCCTTTCATATTACCCTGCGATAAAGTGTGCCGACAGGGTAATATGCATAGTGCCACTCTCCCCAATGACAAGCTTCCTGCTTGACAGGAAGTGCTTCCCTGTTTTCCTCCGATCGACACATGCGTGCCACACTGTTACCATATCAATCTATTATAGAGTTCCATGCAAATGCCTGCTGCATGGTACAGCATGTACTGTGCGGCAATGCACTGCAGAGTTTGCATTGGCCGAGCATCGCTGTGACCACTTCCACTGCATCACCTCGCACTGCAGGTAGTGTGCCATGTCTCACTGAGACTAATGGCCACTGCGACGCTATATAACACGATATGTGTGAAAAGGGCCTAAAAGAAACCCAAGGTGAGCGTAAACTGATATGAAAAATAATTATATCTACCCTCCTACTCCTAAAAATGACTATTTTTACAATTCCACAATTTTGTTTTTTGTGCAACAGCTAAAGCCATAGGTTTAAAGTTGTAGTGTCTCAGCTGAATGACACAGTCTTTCACACACTTAGAGAGAGCTCTAAGCCAAAATATCTGAAGTATTGACCTTTTTTAATCCAGCCCCTGCACTCAGAGCCCGTTCTCTTCCAGGCAAGAGTTTTATGGCTGTAATTCCTTATCGGTAAGGTTTACGCTATAGTCCGGCTAGGTTCCAGCTTGAGAGAATCTGTCACTTGCATACCTGAATGTTTAACGCTTTCAGGCAGAAAAGAAGAAAAGGAACACAGCCTAGTTATTTGTATGCTTGGCACTGTACATACAAATGTCTATCTCATAATCTCACGTCGCCTCAGGTACACTTTAATGCCGAGAGCTGAAAGAATTCATTCCTAAATAACACAAAAAGATGTGACTCCACTCACCAGTCTCCACATAGAAAGGCAGGACAAAACTCCCCCTGTCTTTATTTGACAACAGTACTAAGGACAGAATAGCTGCCAATATGAAATGTCACTGTATGTTCTTCCCAGATATCAGCAGCCATACTTCTTCTGATGCAGCACCAGATTGCCTTTAATTTTGAAGCATTTCCCACATACTGAACAAGGATAGGTAAGTGGGCTTGAGTGGGTCTGCTGGTGCTTAAGAAGAGCTCCTTTCTGACTGAAACATTTCCCACACTGCGAACACAAAAAAGGACGCTCGCCCGTGTGTCGCCTCTGGTGTTTAATCAGGTTCCCCTTCTCGGTGAAGCATTTCCCACACTCTGAACATGAAAAGGGACGCTCGCCTCGGTGTATCTTCTGGTGGGTGAAAAGGTGTCCCCTCTGACTGAAACTTTTCCCACACTCTGTACATGAAAAAGGCCGCTCCCCTGAGTGAATTTTATGATGTACGAGAAGGTGGGCTTTCCTTAGGAAACCTTTCCCGCACACTGAACAAGAAAAAGGACGCTCCCCCGTGTGAAGTCTTAGATGTACAATGAACTCAGATTTTCTTTGGTAGCTTTTCCCACATTCTGTACATGAAAATACAGTCTCCCGTAATGAGCGATCTTCATCAACCAATGGTCTACAGGCAACACTTTCAGTCAATCCAGAAGATACAGCTTTGTTTCTATGTATGGCACCACCTAACAAAGGTGAAGAGTCCTCCAAATTAGAAGGATGTGTTCCTCCTGCTGTGTAACCTCTGGAATGGGTGATTCCAATAATGGGAGAGCATTGAGTGAAGTTCTTGTCTTCTACAGAATCACCTGGAGCTGGAATAAGAGGTCTCTCCGAGGTTTTCCTGACATACCGTCCATCTGTTGGGAAGAAAATTTAGCATTAAGAGTATGTTTGGTGATATTCTACTCATATGCAACTCTCGTAAATGGTGGCTCATCAGATCTTACATAGAACATCGTGAGAATAATGAAAATTACTTAACCTGCTAAAAAAAAAGGCAGCTATGGCACTTTAGTTAAGGAAATGTGGTTATCGCTGTTGGTTTGAGGAAAATAGCTGAAGCTTTCATATGATGAACAATTATCTCCCCCTCATTTGTTGGTGCTATGATGTTATACTGAGGAATGGAGATGGGCCTTTCATATGGTGTACAGTATCTCCTCCTCATTTGTTGGTACTATGATGTTATACTGAGGAATGGAGATGGGCCTTTCATATGGTGTACAGTATCTCCTCCTCATTTGTTGGTGCTATGATGTTATACTGAGTAATGGAGATGGGCCTTTCATATGATGTACAGTATCTCCTCCTCATTTGTTGGTGCTATGATGTTATACTGAGGAATGTAGATGGGCCTTTCATATGGTGTACAGCATCTCCTCCTCATTTGTTGGTACTATGATGTTATACTGAGGAATGGAGATGGGGCTCTCATATGGTGTACAGTATCACCTCCTCATTTGTTTGTTGGTGCTATGATGTTATACTGAGGAATGGAGATGGACCTTGCATATGGTGTACAGCATCTCCTCCTCATTTGTTGGTACTATGATGTTAAACTGAGGAATGAAGATGGGGCTCTCATATGGTGTACAGTATCACCTCCTCATTTGTTTGTTGGTGCTATGATGTTATACTGAGGAATGGAGATGGGCCTTGCATATGGTGTACAGTATCTCCTCATCATTTGTTGGTACTATGATGTTGTTATACTGAGGAATGAAGATGGACCTTCCTATAGTGTACAGAATTTACTCATTTGTTGGTACTATGATGTTATACTGAGGAATGGAGATGAGTCTTTCATATGGTGCACGGTATCGCCACCTCATTTATTGATACTATGACGTAATACTGAGGAATGGAGATGGGCCTTTCATATGGTGTACAGTATCTCCTCCTCATTTGTTGGTACTATGATGTTATACTGAGGAATGGAGATGGACCTTTCATATGGTGTACAGTATCTCCTCCTCATTTGTTGGTACTATGATGTTATACTGAGGAATGGAGATGGACCTTTCATATGGTGTACAGTATCTCCCCCTCATTTGTTGGTGCTATGATGTTATACTGAGGAAGGGAGATGGGTCTTTCTTATGGTGTACAGCGTCTCGTCCTCATTTGTTGGTACTATGATGTTATACTGAAGAATGGAGATGGACCTTACATATGGTGTACAGTATCTCCTCCTCATTTGTTGGTACTATGATGTTATACTGAAGAATGGAGATGGACCTTTTATATGGTGTACAGTATCTCCCCCTTATTTGTTAGTACTATAATGTTATACCGAGGAATGGAGATGGACCTTTCATATGGTGTACAGTATCTCCTCCTCATGTGTTGGTGCTATGATGTTACACTGAGGAATGGAGATGGGCCTTTCATATGGTGTACGGTATCGCCACCTCATTTATTGATACTATAATGTTATACCGAGGAATGGAGATGGACCTTTCATATGGTGTACAGTATCTCCTCCTCATTTGTTGGTACTATGATGTTACACTGAGGAATGGAGATGGGCCTTTCATATGGTGTACAGTATCTCCTTCTCATTTGTTGGTACCATGATGTTATACTGAGGAATGGAGATGGACCTTTCATATGGTGTACAGCATCTCCTCATCTGAGGGCAGAGAGCTCCAGAGAGAACAGAACAAAAGTTTCATGTCTAGCACACAACTGTTTACAATACTCTTCAACTACTACATCTTATATTACTACAAGACCGATGATCCACAAATGGCTAGGTGCAGCACATAAATCATTAAATAACCTGTGACTATCAATTTTATAAATGCAAAAGACCAAATAATTATTGTTGATTACTCTGTATAGTTCAGCATTTGCATCTACAGTTTATCACATACCTGTTCCAATATCGAGAGATGATTCCTCCACCTTAATCCTTATCACTTCACCATCCTCCGTAGACTGCTGATCACATTTTACACGTCTCTCATCTACAGCAATCATCTTTAACATTTCACCATCTGTAGACTGCATCACAAATTTCTCTTCTTCCTTTTTAACTTCTGGTTTCCTATTCCCCTAAACAAACAACATTTAAGAAGTAAAAAAAAAAAAAAGTTTAAAAAGTGAAATACAAATTGGGGCTACATTAAACACTAGATACTGTAAACGGAAATATGGCTTCAAACAGTGTGGAGACATTTTTGAATTGTAGTCCCTCAATTTTGTTCTGTGTACCTGACAATGGTGGGGGGTCGGGTGATCTCCCTGTGTACAATCCCGGGAATAAAGAGGACCTGGACATTTTTCTGGTGGGTTTCTATTACCGGATCCATCTGTAGGAAACACACACTGAATGAATACATTGTCTCTATGTGATTATAAGATGATGGGGGAGCTAGGTGGAACCTCCGTAAAGCTCCCTCCTTCACAAGAAATGAAAGTCTCCTCTTACCCGGTGATGTGAGGGGTGGCTGATTCTCCGTCATGATGTCCTTGTAGATGTCCTTGTTCCCTTCTAAAAATGTCCCCCTCTGTAACACATCTTGCATCTCTCCCTTAAAGTACTTATGATCTTCCATCGTAATATTCTTGTCCTGGTCTTTCTGTTTGTCCAGATGCTCCCCCTCCTCCTGCAGAACAAAGACATTTAGAGCGGTAATCCACAATTTGGTGAAGATGTTGATTTGTAATAGAACATAAAGTAATTCAGCAGAACTTTTCCCACTTAGCAGAACACAACTTAACACAGGAATGGAAAGTGTGACTGCCCTGCCACACAAGCCAGTCTGCCTGTCTATCTTACCAGGCTATGCATATGCATAGGTTAGGATTTAGTTAGTGTTAGGTCCCCTCCCATCGAGGCTGACTTCTCCGCAGTGGGAGGGACGAGTACTTAACAAGTTGCATGCAAGCTGTTACAGGAAACCAACATCCTCCAGTGGTAGACAGGTCATGTGTATGCTAGGTGTGTATTTTACCCCACAAGTGGGGCTTGCACTCTCTTGCAGGTAAGCACTTATCTGTTTTAAGTAGCGCTGCTCATTTCCTTGCCATGTACTAATTTAATTCATTTTTGGTCAGCTGCTCCCACTTAACAGCCTTGCTTTTGGTGTATATGCAGAGCTTCTGTTTGGGTTCAAAGTGCGTTTGCAGTTTCTGGGGGGGCTCAGCGCATCTCTGATTGGATGCCATTTGGAGGCGGCCTGGTGATGCGCTGATCCACCATTTGTACGATTTTCAATTTTACTTGGCTATGCATATGCATAGGTTAGGATTTAGTTAGTGTTAGGTCCCCTCCCATCGAGGATGACTTCTCCGCAGTGGGAGGGACGAGTACTTAACAAGTTGCATGCAAGCTGTTACAGGAAACCAACATCCTTCAGTGGTAGACAGGTCATGTGTATGCTAGGTGTGTATTTTACCCCACAAGTGGGGCTTGCACTCTCTTGCAGGTAGGCACTTATCTGTTTTTAAGTAGCGCTGCTCATTTCCTTGCCAAGTATAGTACTTTAGTACATATTCTTCCCAATTAGCAAGGTAACCCTTCTGTTCTTCTCGTCTCTGGTGGGGTAGTCCTAGGGGTCATGACCTGGTGACCACCAGGCAGGAAAGTAGTCTGCCACCCATTAGGGGTGATGGATCATCATCACTTGTGGGGAGTGCTGGTGAAGACCCATGCCTGCTTAGACCCCAAGCCCTGAGACTGCCTGTATCTTTCACCAGTGCCGAGATCAATAGAACCATGACAAAAGTACTGTACAGACGGCTTGAAAGTATTGAATAAACAGATGTGTAAAGAACCTTAGACCAGTAGTGGAAACAGTTAAGAGTAGTTGTGATAAATGATGTACCATACACACAGCTACAACCATCCTCAGAGAGATAGACCACCTTTATTGTATGTCACAGGGTGAAGTTGGCACACCATCGGTTATTTGGGGTGCTTGGTAAAGTGGCATAGGCAGCCCCCTATTCTGCTATTGCGGCCTCCCTATGCTGCAATAGCAGCATAGGGGGCGCTATTCTGGCTGGGAATGCGAAGAATCACTCGCGTTCCCAGCCTGTCGGCCGGTGACGGCGAAACCGGAAGTCGCCGCTGGCCGGTCCAGGGGCATCTGATGGAGTCAGCGTGGGCACCGATCAGCTTCAGGGGGCTGAGGGAAGCCCCAGGTGAGTTAAACTCATTTTTTATTCCTGACTTTAGGTTCACTTTAAGGATATTACCAGCACACCACAGTTTTCATAATACGCACTTTATTGTGCCAGTTTCCACAGATGAATCCACGCAGGGATGGCCCCCGAAACAATTGTTGGATTCATCTGTGGAAACTGGCACAATAAAATGCGTATTGTGAAAACTGCGGTGTGCTGGTAATATCCATAAACCACCTTTATTCTATATCTACTGAGTAACACAGAGTTTATGACACCTTCTATGAAACTAAAACAACCCAACTGCCAGTCACCCTCCTGTCTGTTACCGAATAGTATCTCATGACTGCTCACCCTTCCCATCAGCAGCTCAATGATCTTGTTGGCGACTTTGAGAATCTTATGCTTGTTGTTTCTCTTGGGAATGAGAGAGTGACGTGGGGGTACCATGATGGTCACGTGACCACCAGACTTCACTGGAGGAAAACCCTGTATATTGGAAAAAAAAAAAGTTGAGTCATGTGACATACCCAGAATTCCCACCAAATCTCATATCTCAGATAACATTGACATCATGTGACCTCCCAGAATCCTGCTCACCTCTCCTGTCAGCAGGTAGATGATCTCCAGGGTGAAGTTTAATATCCTCTCGGTCAGGTCACTCCAGTCTTCTTCCATTCTCAGTTATTTGGTCTTGAGGCTTATCTCCCTGTAGACAGATGAAGAACTGAAATTTAGCTGGATTGCTGCATGGTATAGGTTGCCAACTGCACAATACGTCTAGCTCACAATCAATGTGGTCAGTTCAGCTGTTCACTTGTCCTTAGTCTTTATGACATCTTCAGGGATGACCATTTTTACTATCTATTACATAGATCACCATTTCTGTTACAAAACCCAGCATGTTCCTCTAGTACAGTGGTGGCTAACCTTGGCACTCCAGCTGTGACAAAACTACAAATCCCATCATGCCTCTGCCTCCCCAAGTTATGCTTAGAGCTGTCAGAGTATTGCAATGCCTTATGAGACTTGTAGTTCCACCACAGCTGGAGTGCCAAGGTTAGCCATCACTGCGTCTAGTACATGCACTACACAAGCTCATCTTTCAAGTCACATGTAAGATTCATTCCAACATGTCCCTCCAGCTACTTGCACAAGTACGGCAGCAGGTCTATCAAGCAATATGTACTACTACTCCTAGAATATCACTCTAGACACATCTTAGCTCCTGTTTCATTATAGCTAGTCATGGTTATACTAAATACCTTAGTATACCTCAGTCTGTCCTGTCCGTGTTCACTGTACGTGTAGCCTAATACTAACCTACACCCACCTACTACTCCTAACACTAATCTACATCTACGCCCTATAACTTATCACTCTGTCTCAATTTCCACTGCCACCATCGCTTCTGCTATATCCACCTCCTTCTGCAATCCATACAGTCAGAATAAGTGCACAACCCTTCTCCCCCAACAATGAAGTACCAGAGGATCCACATGGTGGCTTAATAGGTAGCACATTCGCCTTGCAGCACTGGGTTCCCGGTTCGAATCCCAGCCAGGGTACTATCTGCATGGAGTTTGTATGTTCTCCCCGTGTCTGTGTGGGTTTCATCTGGGCACTTCGGTTTCCTCCCACATACCAAAAACATACAGATAAGTTAATTGGCTACCCCAAATTGGCCTTAGTCTACAATACATACACTACACAATACATACATACATAGACATATGACTATGGTAGGGATTACATTGTGAACCCCTGTGAGGGACAGCTAAGTGACAAGACTATATACTCTGTACAGCGCTGTGGAAGATGTTGGTGCTATGTGAATACTATATAATAACAAAAATACGGGTTTCAGGGGTGCAGGATGCCGATACGTGGGAAAAATGGGGTCTGCACATGGGAAACTGCATTGGAAGCACATAAAGGGGGCTGCTAAGCATAGAAGAGCCTCAAGAAGAAAAGAACGTAATGGTCCTACATGATGGGGACTGCAGACCACAGACTGGGCTGCACAGGGAAGGGGGATGTGGCTGCTCACGGGGAGGGGGGTTCAGGTGCTGCACAACTATACGCAGCACGAGCTCTTATATAAATAAATAATAATGAGATAGAATCATCTTCCTTTACCTCCTATGCAGCCAGTCCCAGCAAAGCCTCCTCGTTACTTCATATATCTCCGCCTACTACTCCCAATCGCCCGTGACTCCCAATCAAAACATGCATAAGACTGCCATCTTGTGGCAAACAGAGGTCATGCAGCCATCGTTACACTGCCCTGTATTTGCTATTGTTGTAACAGCTCTATTCATAAGTAAAGAGAAATGAAGCACTGAAGGTGGTCATAGTCGTCTATCTATTTTCTGGTTGAATTCGATGGACTTACTTCTTTTTTCAACCCAAATAACTATGTTACTTGGCGGCCGATTAACTATCCGATTCAATAATTATCGGATTAAAATCAGAGCCTCAAAGAGCATGCCCGATCGACAATTCAACTAATTTCGACCAGACCAGTGTGTGGCCCAAATTTAGTATTTGCCACGGGCGCTGTCTTGACTAGATACGCCACTGACGGGGGGGGGGGGGGTCACATAAAACATTTGGGGGATGTGGCCAGGGGTGACATCACCAGGTCTATTCCCAAAAGATTTCATGCTGAAATCGATCAGGAATCTGCCTGTGGTATATGGGCTTCCAATAGATCGCTCTCCGATCAGAGAAATTTCACGCCAAATTTAGCAATTAATTGCAGAGACTCCATACATGCCACTGTCACCAAAATTGCTATGCATGTTAAGGGGAATAGTGGACCCAAGTTAAATGCAAAGGAAAAATGTTTTTTATACTCAATGACAGTTTAAGAAACATTTTTTCTTTGTATTTTAAAAATAGATTTTGTCAAAAATTACAAGGTATTTTTGAAAAAATTTTATTTGACACACGTAGCATTTTGGGCAAAGATAACATGCAATGGGGGTTTTGCTAATAACTGAAAAAGTTGGCATAGAATTACGGAAAAATTATGAGAAAATGCAAAATTAGGGTTCATAATTACGGTTACAAACAGAATTACGATTTTTCCTGAAATTTTCATTACGATGTCACATTCTAATTGCGAACCTCGATGTGAAATTCATGCTCATCACTAGTTGTGTGGTTTGGATGGTTCTTTGGAGACTATTAAGGAGGGACAGTGGAGAGCTTTGTGGGTTAGAGTTAAACGTTTGAAGTGACTTGTCTGGTTAATTAGCAGCTAATGAAAAGCTTGGGGAAAAGGAAAAACAGCTGATGCCTCCTCCAGTCTCATCTTCTCCCTTTCCTTTACCACCTGTATACCACATACCTCCCGTGCATCCCTTTGCTTCAAACCATTTTTCTCTTGCAACTCTTAAGGCTCATACACACATCAGACTATAGTCTTTGGAAAATGAAAGATCACAGACCAATCTTACCACCCTTCATGTAGTATGAGAGCCATACCTTCACACAGGGCCGGGCCGAGGCATAGGCTGGAGAGGCTCCAGCCTCAGGGCACAGTGTAAGAGGGGGCGCACAATTCATTCAGCTGTCATTCCTAATTGTGTATTAAGCAGAAAGAAATAAGAAAAGGGGATACATGACAGTGACTGAAAGCCAGATAACTAGATATTAAGGTGTTGGGGAGGTTGTGGGCCCTGTGGCCCTCTTAGTCTAATAGCAATCAGTGTGTGACAGCTGAGGTGGGAGGGATGGAGGGGCGCACTTTGGTGTCTCAGCCTTGGGTGCTGGAGGACCTTGTCCCTGCTCTGCCTTCACAGTCTTTTCTATGGAGCTGAACTCCCCATCAGAAAAAAATCTTTGCAAGATGCTGCACACACAGATGCTGTACAGACACAAAAGATCAGTATCTGCAAAAGATCTGTTCTTGCAACAGATCCGTTCCTGCAAATTGCATTCATAGTCTATGATATCTGCAGATCATCATACACACCTTGTTTAACTGACATTCATCTGCAGATCAGACAATCATCTGCAGATCTGAAAATCCATCCTGGTGGATCTGATCTGCAGATGATGAATGTCTGTTAAACAAGGTGTGTATGAGGATCTGCAGATATCATAGACTATGAATGCATTTTGCAGGAACAGATCTTTTGCAGATACTGATCTGTTGAATGTGTACAGCATCTTTGTGTCCAGCATCTTGCAAAGATTTCTGTCTGATGGGGAGTTCAGCTCCATAGAATAGACTGTGTAGGTATGGCTCTCATACTACATGGAAGGGGTAAAATTGGTCTGTGATCTTTCATTTTCCAAAGACTATGGTCTGATGTGTGTATGAGCCTTTAGTCCCTTCATCATTTGTCTGTTTCCAGCATTGCTTCTCACCCATTTTCTATTGCTCCTCTCTTCTCCACTTCTCCATAACCTCCCTCTGTTCTCCCCATTCTCCTTACCTTAAGGAATCCTAGAGGTCCAGTCATCCTGCTGATTCAATTTCATAGAAGCCTCAGTGGTTGAGGACTGAGGAGTAGACCCTGGGCATTGGTCAGTATTGTATGGGTGGTCTTGTTTACCTCTTGGTATTTTACTGGATGGTTATGTTGTGCAGGTTCCTGGCTCTGGAGTGATATCACAGCAGCAACAGCCAACCGGCCATGTGAGAAGTGTCCTTCAGTGAACTTCTTGGCATCAGACTTTGGGGGTTGAGAGTGAAAACCTAAATTCTCTAAGTTGCCTGTGTGACGTGGGACCATGGGGACACATCAGAAGACAACATGATGAAGGTGTCCAGAACTCAACCTAAGGATCCGATTGCAGACGGAGTAGATGCTTTGGTGGTTCTCTGCCATTATTACTGCATGTTTCCTGTGCCAGTCAAGGGAATCTAGCATAAGTACAGCAGCCTCAAGGCATCGCCCAGACATCTGAATTGCTGAACCATCTCGGTTAAGCACAGTTTGAAGCCATTGGCCCATATATCACTTTTTCTCCTGCGTTTTTTCCTAGGTGACATTTTCATACCTTGTCATAAAATGCTTTTTAACCCACCAGCAAGAAAAAAATTCAAAATAATTTTGATAGTGGTTTTTAACCAACCTTTAGGTACTGTTTCAGTTTTTAAATGCTTAACTACTTGAGGACCGTAGGCTTACACCCCCCTAGTGACCAGGCTATTTTATACAATTTAGGCCCCTGCAGCTTTTAGGGCTCACTACATGGCCGTACAACTCAGCTCACAAGTGATTACCCCCCCCCCCCCCCTTTTCTGTCCACCACCAACAGAGCTTTCTGTTGGTGGGCTCTGATCACTCCCCCAATGTTTATTTATTTGTATATTTATTTATGTTTTTTTTTTTTTAAATAAATATGCCTTTTCAAATTATTCTTTTTTATCCCTCCCTCCGCCAACCAATCACCGCGATCGGCTGTCATAGGCATCAGCCGATGAGAGCTGATCGCTCCCGTGTCTCCCAGGGGGACAGCCGAGTGACAGTACTGTCCTCAGTACAACACTGCATTAGATCGCAGTACTGTACAGTGCTGTACATTGTAAATAGGTATATACTAACCAGCAAGCTCATGGTGAACCAGAACTCATTGAAATGTGTTTGAGGCTACAATGGTCCTAAAAGCCCCCTTACTAAAATGCTCAGAAAAACAAAAGTTTGCTTTCTTAAAACAGAAAGAATTTGAATTATCGTACATTGTAAATAGACGACTGATGAGAGAGATGCGTACACATCAGCGCACACGATCTGTTTTCTCAAAAGTGTTTTCTCAAAACAAAAATCACCCCCTCTAGCTGTCTCTTGAGCAGCAACGCCATCTTTCTCACTAGCTCCATTTCTACTGTACAGTGGATGCTGGAAGGCACATGTCTGCTATAGCGCCCAGGTGTGGAAAAATGTCAAGTGATGAAGGAATCCGATAAAACCCCTACCTCCCCAAGATAGTTGACACACTCTGTACACTATCTCAATTGGTCGACCAGGGCATTATAGCAGGGCCCACCAAGCATCCCAACCTGGCTGCTCAATATCAGATTTATTCTGTTTCTGGCCGAACTTTGACCTGAATCAGATCACAACACTAGTGGCAAAGTAGTGAGATGCTGACTTGCCTGCAGACTTACAGTGGTATGAAATTCAGCATTTCTTCTTTGCTCTAAAAGATTCATTACAGCAAAAAAGGTACTACCAGAAAAAACACCAGTAGAAGAACACCATTCAAACAGTTAACACAGCACTTTCTTCTTGCTTCCTGCCCCATTGAAGAGGCGATAACACTAACTTTTGTTTACATTTTTTTGTCAGCTACAATTAGTAAACATTAGGAAAGTGCTGAAACAGAGATTTATCTGCTTCTAGTATGTATGCAGCTGAGATGTGATCACTAGATAGATTTTAGTATATAAATTCAGCAGCTCTGCAAGAAATGCAATGGCAGCTTTCAGAGCAGATACACTGTACTGTGGGAACTTGAAATTTGTTAACAGGCAATATTACTCTGTGCACATAAGCAAACAGGATAACTGTATGGGTAATACAAAGTAGGAAAACATATTTTTATTGAATGTTATGTCAGAGTTTTATCCCATTTCAAAGAAAATTGCAATTTGTATGCTGCCTGATATTTTGGAATTGGGCCAATCAAAAGTAACAGGAAATGTACTTGATTTGCCTGTTATAAGCTGCATCGAATTTGCATTGAATTAGCTAATAATGATCGAGCTTAAAATGTGTCTCTTGGCGGCTTAGTTGCCGCCCACAACCCAATCATGTTTGGTGTTAAAGGACAACTGTAGTGATAAGGATATGGAGGCTGCTATATTTATCGCCTTTGAAACAATACCATTTACCCTGCAGCCCTGCTGATCTATTTGGCTGCAGTAGTGTCTGAATCACACCAGAAACAAGCATGCAGCTAATCTTGTCAGATCTGACAATATGCCAGAAACACCTGATCTGCTGCATGCTTGTTCAGGGGCTATGCTTAAAAGTATTCAAGGCAGATGATCAGAAGGATAGCCAGACAACTGGTATTGCTTAAAATGAAACAAATATGGCAGCCTCCATATCCCTCTCACTTCAGTCACTGAAAGAGCTGTTGGGCCGAGGGTGGCAGTATTTCAGAAATGGTGGCATCTGTGATCTGTTCATGGCCTGCTGTGGTTAAAGTGCACCTTGGTGAATGGAACCTTTTTGACTACCCGATGTGGTAACAGTGGGGCAGCATGAGCCAATGATGTGAGAGGTGCATGTGGGCTGCACAGGTTAATGTGGGCCGTGGAGCACCTCACTGTCCAAGTCAACCATGGCGCTTCCAGATGTTTCCAAAATGACTATGCAGCAAAGCATGTTGTGGGTGGCATTTTTGGGGCACTCAGCTCTGCCCATGAAAAGGAGTCATCACAAAAATGGCTACAAGATGCACAGGAGTACTGGCAATGGTTTTCATATTTATGGTTAGTCCTATTTTGAGTTCAATCTAATGGATAGACGTTGGTCTGTCAGGTGATAAATGGCCAATAACAAACACCCTTGATACCTATGGAAGACACTCACAACTAGAACACATACAGGGGTTGGACAAAATAATGGAAACACCTAACATTTTGGCATCATCATCTTTGAACATGTTTTAAGCAATCAAAACTTGACATATGGTTAATTTTTTTTGTTTATTATTTTTTTTTATTATTTTTGTTATTTGATATGTTTATTTAAAATAATTGTTTTTTTTGGCAGATATTTAAACCAAAGTTGGTTATAATTTATAAAAATGGCAGATCTCTCAGACTTTCAAAGAGGCCAAATCGTTGGTGCTCGTATGGCAGGCGCTACTGTAACAGAAACTGCCTGAGTGCTTGGCATTTCAAGAAGTACTGTCTCAAAAGTAATGACTGCCTTTGAAACAGAAGGAAAAACGTCCTCAACAAAGCACAGCTGTGGCCGAAAATCGAAGTTGTCTGGGATAGACCGTCGGACTCTAAATCAAATTGTTAGAAAAGCTTGCAAGACCACGGCTCCTAAAATCACTGCAGAGCTGAATGAACACCTACAGAACCCAGTTTCCACAAAAACTGTCGGGAGCTGCACAAATTATTATTATTATTATTTAGTATTTATATAGCGCCGACATATTACGCAGCGTTGTACAGTGTGTATATATATATATCTTGTCACTAACTGTCCCTCAAAGGAGCTCACAATCTAATCCCTACCACTGCCATATGTCTATATTATGTAGTGTAAGTACTGTAGTCTAGGGCCAATTTTTTAGGGGAAGCCAATTAACTTAATCGTATGTTTTTGGAATGTGGGAAGAAACCGGAGTGCCCGGAGGAAACCTACGCAGACACGGAGAGAACATACAAACTCTTTGCAGATAGTGCCCTGGCTGGGACCCAGTGCTGCAAGGCGAGAGAGCTAACCACTACGCCACCGTGCTGCCCAAATCTGGATTCCATGGAAGAACTGCAATTAGAAAACCTCTGCTCTCAAAGACAAATGTTTCAAAGCATTTAGAGTGGTGTAGAAACCACAAGAATTGGTCTCTCGAGCAGTGGAAAATTGTGATTTTCTCTGAAGAATCGATTACCTTATTTCCTCCGGCCGAGTGTACGTTCGGAGACAGCCAAAAGAAGCATCTCATCCAAACTGCTTTCTCCCAACCGTAAAACATGGCGGGGGTTCTGTGATGATCTGGGGTGCTATTTCTTGGAAATCCGCCGGGCCAATGATTTCCCTTCATGGAAGAATTAATAACAGCCAGAGCAGGGACAAGGTCCTCCAGCACCCAAGGCTGAGACACCAATGTGCGCCCCTCCATCCCTCCCACCTCAGCTATCACACACGGATTGCTATTAGACTAAGAGGGCCACAGGGCCCACAACCTCCCCAACACCTTAATATCTAGTTATCTGGCTTGCAGTCACTGCTATGTATCCCCTTTTCTTATTTCTTTCTGCTTCATACACAATTAGGAATGACAGCTGAATGAATTGTGCGCCCCCTCCTACACTGCGCCCTGAGGCTGGAGCCTCTCCAGCCTATGCCTCGGCCCGGCCCTGATAACAGCCAAGACTATTTAAGAATTTTGGGCGACCAAGTTCATCCTATGGTTCAAGAACTGTTTCCGGAGGGGAATGCCATCTTTCAAGATGATAATGCCCCTCTCATCTCATCGGGCCACCACAATCCACAGACCTCAACATTATTGAGCATTTATGGTCGTAAGAAGTAAGAAGTCGATTTCTACCGCCATCGTCTCTAATAGAACTGGATGGTGTTTTAACTGAAGAATGGGCTAAAATTCCTTTGGAAACAATTCACAATTTGTATGAATCAATACCTCTGAGAACTGAGGCTGTAATTGCCGCAAAAGGTGGACCTACACCATATTAAAATATATTTTGTTGATTTTAAAGGTGTATCCATTATTTTGTTCAAGCCCTGCATCTCTCCATACTCACCAATCAAGTACACCAATACATGATGTTGACAGTCTTTCCTAAGGCCAATGGGATCTTTCAACAGGTCAAGGTGACATCATACCACCACAATTGTTTCACAGAGCAAGAACACTTCCAGCTATTTCCCTCACCTCTGAATCACTTAGACCTCAACCGAGTGTGCATTTGGATGCAAGTGTATTTTGGATTATCTCACAAGTATGAAGACTGGATCCACCATCATTCACCCGACAACATCTGTTGGACGCACTGCAGTCTGCATTGCCCCAGAGACCTCAAGCAACCATGTAGCATCTTACTGAGTAACTCCTATGGTGTCTGACTGCCATCTGTGCAGCTAGAGGCAGTTATTGTGGGCATCAGAAGCATGTCATAATTATGTGACTTATCTGAGCAGTTATGCCTGTACTAGATTTCTAACTCGCTATGGAAATGTGATGGTTGAATTTCCACGGGCAGGCAGGATTCAGTCCTGACTAGGCTTTTAAAGGGAACCCAAGATGAGAGGGATATGGAGGCTGCCATATTTATTTCCTATTAAACAATGCCAGTTGCCCAGCTGTCCTCCTGAACCTGTGTCTCTAATACTTTTAGCCATAGACCCTGAACAAGCATATGCAGATCACGTACTGTGACTCAGCTGACTCAGGTTTTACTGTATTAGCCATTTGCTTGTTCCAGGGTTTTGACAACAGAAATGTTTAAAAGGAAATAAATATGGCAGCTTCCATATCACTCTCACCTCCGGTTCCCTTTAAACTGGCAGTGCCATATTCAGCTTTTGACTATGTTCAGGAACTGATATATGATATGAATACTCACCCCTTTGATAGAACCCCTGAAGTGAGAGATATGTGGAGGCTGCCATATTCATTTCCCTTTAAAGCAAACCTGAAGTGAAAATAAACGTATGAGATACCGTGTTTGCCGCCGTATAAGACGCTCCGGTATATAAGACGCACCCAGGTTTAGAGGCAAAAAAACAGGGGAAAAAAATATATACTAAACCTCGTGTGTCCATATTCAAGGAGCATCTTATAATGGTGTCCCCTTCTGCCCTCTTTGATCCCCTGTGTATCCCCTTCTGCCCCCCAGGTGTCCCCTTCTGTTGCTGGGTGTCCTTACATTCTGCCCTCTGTGTGACTGCTCTGTCCAGCCTGTGTCCCCTTCTGTCCCCAGGTGTCGTCTTCTTCTGTGGCTGCCCCCCTCTCCTGACCCCTATGTAGCCTCTGTCCAGCCCTTGTCTGTGTCTCCCTGTGTATTACATGCCCCCCCCCCCTTCTGTTGCCTGTGTGGTCACTCTGTCCCTAGTCTGTCTCCGCTCATGTGTAATGTCCCCCCTTCTATTGCGTGTCGCTGCTTCGATCCGGCCCCTAGTCAGTGTCTCCTCATGCGTGTTAAATATAGTGCCAGGAAGCGTCTTACTGCATCCATGCTGTCCGGGGATCGCTGACGCCCTCACTTCTCCCACTAGTCCAGCGCTTATGTCGATGACGTCATCTACACAAGCGCCGGTCACTAGAGAGAGAAGTGAGGACATCAGCAATCCCCGGGCAGCATGGATGCAGTAAGACAGGCTGGCTGTCGCTACACTTAACACGCATGGGGAGACACCGACTAGGGGCCGGATCAAAGCAGCCACTCGGGATAGAAGGGGGGACATTACAAATGAGCGGAAATACAGAATACGGAGCTGGACAACGCAGCCACACAGGTGACAGAAGGGGGGACATGTAAAACACGGGGAGCGGCACACCAGAGTAACAGACATGCGGCTGGGACTATGCAGCGAATTCCCGATGTTGCGGCGGGTCGGGGGTTTGTAATGACGGCCGATCGTAAGTCGGGGATTCCCTGCCTTTGCCATATAAGATGCAGTGACTTTTTCTCCCCATTTTTTGGGGAGAAAAAGTGCGTCTTACACGGTGCAAAATATGGTAATGAATAAATATATATATGAATAAATAATATATAGAATGGTTTGCTTAAATATACCAGTTACCTGGCTGTCTTGCTGATCTCCTTGGCTAGAGCAGTATCTGGATCACACACCTGAAACTAGCATGTGTCAAATCTAGTCAAACTTCAGTCAGAAACACCAGATCTGCTGCATGCTTGTTTAACCACTTAACGACCGCCTAACGCCCATAGGCGTCGGCGGGTCATTAGTGGTGTAGCATGGAAACCTTTCCATGCCAGTTTACAGAGGCTGTCTCCGTGAACAGCCGGAGAGCCGCCGATCGCGGCTCGCCAGCAAACTGTAAACAGGCGGGGAAGAAAACCGGCGGCGCTGCTGCGCAGCAGCATTGTGACGTAGATCGGCGATCCCCGGCCTCTGATTGGCCGGGGATCGCCGGCATATGATAGGCTGAAGCCTATTCTTCAATGCGCAGGACGAATAGGCAGCCCATGGAGGGAGAGGGAGGTAAGGGGAAGGAGGGAGCGCAGAAAACGCTGCGGAGGGGGGCTTTGAAGAGCCCCCCCCCCCCCCGCAGATCACAAACAGCTGGCGGCGATCAGACCCCCCCCAGCAGGACATCCCCCTAGTGGGGAAAAAAGGGGGGAAGTCTGATCACCAAGGCTCAATCCTGATCGGTGCTGCGGGCTGGAGAGCCCACGCAGCACCGATCACTGCGGAAAGCCCTGGTCCTTGAGTGGTTAAGGTCTATGGCTAAAAGTATTAAGAGACAGACATTCAGCAGGACAGCCAGGCAACTGGTATTGTTTAATAGGAAATAAATATGGCAGCCTCCATATCCCCCCAAGTTCATGTGATACGCACACCCCAGTCGTAATTCCTGATGGGTTTGAAGAGTAACTTGGCCTACTGCAGTGAATTCAGTATAGCATGTTGCTGAATTTTTATACAATGAATAAATAATTAAAACATTGACATTAAATAATACAATAACACTGAACAAACAGATACAACCAACAGATAATACATGAGAACAGAGACTATTAATAAGATAATACAAATCCTGAGTTTATGCAAATTTTGTTAATTTCATGCAACTTGGAACTAGACCAAATTGCATAAAATTAATGTGCATGCTATCATATAAGCATGACCAGAGCCACCATCGGGCCAAACTGCTGAGAGTTTGTTGAGTACTAGGGATGATCAGTGATATGCAAATTATACAGAGTGTATGCAAATTTATCTAAATTTGTATGCAAATATATGCAGCTTGAAATGGACCAATCAGTTTAAAATTGGGTGGGACTTGATTTGTCTATTTTCAAGCTGCATATTTTGGCAAGAAAATATACATAAATTTGCATAAACGCTAAAAAAAATTGCATACCATTGGTCATCCCTATTGAGTATTATGGGAAAAAATCATCATCTTTGTTGGCTGTGCGTTTTCTGGTGTGTGATTAGATGTCCTTTCTGTATAAAACCTTT
Source organism: Hyperolius riggenbachi (assembly GCF_040937935.1). Taxonomy (NCBI): domain Eukaryota; kingdom Metazoa; phylum Chordata; class Amphibia; order Anura; family Hyperoliidae; genus Hyperolius; species Hyperolius riggenbachi. The sequence goes on from NC_090655.1 coordinate 237,276,248, forward strand.
CCCACACTCTGCACAGGAAAAAGGACGCTCGCCCGTGTGACTTCTCTTGTGTCTGAGGAGGGATTCTTTACAGTTGAACTGTTTTCCGCAGTCTGAGCAGGGAAAAGCATACTGACCCGTGTGACTTGTCTGGTGCCTGAAAAGGTGCTCTTTCTGGCTGAAACCTCTCCCGCAACTCGAACATAAGAAGGGACGCTCACCCGTGTGACATCTCTGATGTCTGCGGAAGTTTCCTATGGCACCAAAACACTTCCCACACTCTGAACAGGAAAAAGGATGCTCAGTGGTGTGCCTCCTTTCGTGCCTAAGAAAAGCTCCTTCATGAATGAAACGTTTTTCACACTTAGAACAGGAAAAGAGGTTCTCACTATGGACCTTCAAATGGTTTTTGAGCCCTGTCAAGTGTAAAAAACATTTGTTACACCTGGAACATGGGAAGGACTTCTTATCAGTGTGAACTCGCTGGTGTCTAACAAGGTTTGACTTGCATATAAATGATTTCCCACACTCAGAACAGGGGTAGGGCCTCTCCCCAGTGTGAACCCTCTGGTGACTGATGAGTTCTGATTTTGTTGTGAATGATTTCTTACACTCAGAGCAAGGATAAGGCTTTTCACCAGTGTGAAATCGTTGGTGAGTCACAAGCTCAACCTTTGTTCTAAATGATTTCTCGCACTCTGAACAAAGAAAGGGTTTTTCGCCAGTGTGAAATCTCCGGTGAGTAACAAGTTCAATGTTCGTTCTGAAGGACTTCTCACACTCAGAACAAGGATAGGGCCTCTCACCAGTGTGAACTTTCTGGTGTGCAACGAGTCTCGATTTGTACCTAAACCATTTCCCACACTCTGAACATGACAGCGACCGCTTGCGGGAGTGCGTTTTCTGGTGTGCAGCAAGAGATGCTATAGATTTACAACATTTGTTGCATTCAGGACATGGAAATTTCTGATTATCTCTGCGTGGAATTTGACGTGAGACATCACAGGAAGAGTCACCCGTATCAGACTGATCTGTCGCTGCATCAGTCCCACGGATTTGGATCTGATCTGTTGGATGAGTATCTGCTGTAAAAAAATAAAAACAAATTAAAATGCAGTGATTGGCGGTAAACAAGACATATGGGGTTCATTTAGTATAATAAATAGCGAGCGTTACCTCCTGTAATGCTCGCTATCTCCTTTTTATCCCCTTACTGCACGCTTAGCATGCCTTATCAGAGTTAACATGTCTTATCAGAGTAAAGGTGCCTTATCAGGATTAGCGTGCCTTATCAGAGTAGCATAGTGAGCGCAACAAACGTATGCCTGCTAATTGGCAATGACGAGAGCTCCACTCGTCCTGCCCTGAGCCCCTGCGGGTCCACTCATTTTAAAGGATATTATCCCCACACTTTGATTGGCCCAATAGGCTGCCTGTCATGTTTCCTGTCAAGTGACAGGCAGCCTATTGGGCCAAGATTTCATCTGGCTAGATTGTTATCCAGCTTCTCATTCCCTCTCCTTCCACTGATGAAGCAAAGGTTCTGCTTCGTGTTCTGCACTCAGTACTCATGTATGGTAGCCTAGTAGTCACCAGTGTCAATGAGCTCTATCAAAGAAATGTCACAATTACACCAGCTATGGGACATTGGGGAAACTGTACACTGATGACATTCTAATGCCAGGTAATGGACATGGACCTTCTGTAACTGATTATATATTACAGGGAACCTAAACTGAGAAGGATATGGATTTTTCCTTTTAAAATAATTCCAGTTGCCTGACTCTCCTGCTGATCCTGTGTCTCTAATACTTTTAGCCACAGCCCCTCAACAAGCATGCAGATCAGGTGCTCTGACTGAAGTCAGACTGGATTAGCTGCATGCTTGTTTCAGGTGTGTGATTCAGCCACTACTGCAGCCAAGAGATCAGCAGGACTGACAGGCAACTGGTATTGTTTAAAAGGAAACATCCATATCCCTCTCAGTTAAAGGGAACCAGAGATGAACGTTTCACACAAAATAAACATATCAGTTGATAGCTTGTAAAGAATAAATGCTCTACCTGATAATTTTGCCGCTCTTTTGTGCCTTTTTTAGTGTTTTTTATCCATTATTGCTCCAGGAAAAATCAAATATGGCCGCCGGCTCATATCCCTTCTCCTTCCGGGTTATGAGTTGTTTTGGATGTGTTGTCTAGGCTATATGAGACTATGCTGCTATCTAGGCTAAATGGAGCCTTTCATCTGTGTGCTATCATTTTGGTATAATGCGCAGCTGCCTGTAGGAAGTGTCTCTCATAGTAATGAAACTGCAGTCATCATCAGTATCTAGTGCACACAGAGCACACAGGGATCATATTGCAGCCACGGAGATTCTCTCTCAGCAGGAGCAGCCCCTGTCATGTCACCACAGCTCTCAGTATGCAAAGCAGGAAATCTAAGCCAGGAGGGGGAAGTCTTAAGCTTGAAAAGACTCCACAGAAGAGTGACTCAGCTATAATGATTCCAGGTCAAACCTAGACTGAGCCAGTCGGGGATTCTTATCACAGCTGCTAATAGACTAATTAAGCAGATAACAATGAAACTAAAAGCAGGGTAGGTGTTTACTGTTATGTTCCCACTGATAAATGTAATAAAATACATGAGGGTGCTTTGTCTCTGGTTCTCTTTAAGGTTCCCTGTAAATAATGAAGATGGACAGTATATCCTCCTCAAAATCACTTTTTATCAACTTATCTTAATTAGTCCCGTAGAATAAAAAAAGCCTTATTACTTACGCATTCTGTTATCTGGCGAACATTGTTCCCTTTTCATTGCCTTTATTTCACCCTCCTCTATAGACTGCTGATCACTCCTCACATACGTCTCCTCTTCTTCCTGTTTAATTATAATAATGTCATCCTCCTTCACAGACTGATCACGTCTCACATATGTCTCTTTTTCCTCTTTAATTGTCTTCATCATGTCATGCCCCTCTATAGAATGCTGATCACTCCTCACATGTTTCTCTTCTTCTTCCTCTTTAAACGTTCTCATCATAACATTCTTCCCTGTAGATTGCTGATCACTCCTCACATACATGTAGTCTGCTTTAATTGTCCCCATCATGTCACCATTCAACGAGGACTGCTGATCACTCCTCACATACGTCTCTTCTTCTTCCTTTTTCATTGTCCTCATCATGTCACCCTCCTCCATAGACTGCTGATCACTCCTCCCATATGTCTCTTCTTCTTCCTCCTTCATTGTCCTCATCATGTCACCCTCCTCCTTACACTGCTGATCACTCCTCACATACATCTCTCCTTCGTCTATTTTCACACATGTAAGTTTTTCTCTCTATATCCACACAATAAAAACAAAGTACAAAATAAGATCTGTAACACATAAAAAAAATAATTTTGTAAAGTTTAGAGTCGCATTTCCTTTCTAGATACTTAGTCCCATCTACCTGATAATGGTGGGGGATGGTGGGATCTTCCTGTGGACAGTCTCGGGAATAAAGAGGACCTGTACATCTCTCTGGTGGGTTCCTGTTATTGGATCCACCTGTAGGAAACACACACACACCGACTTAAAGAGGAACTGTGATGAAAATAACTTAATTCATAAAATTGTTTTTTTTTTTTTTTTTTTTACAGTATTTATTGATAAATGATTTAGTCAGTGTTTGCCCATTGTAAAATCTTTCCCCTGTCTGATTTACATTCTGGCATTTTTCACAGGTGGTGACATCATTACTGCTGGTAGGTGTATTACACTGGTGTTCCAAAGGCAATAAAAATAATACCTAGTTTCCCAGAATACTCTGGGCCTACGCTGTGACATCACTGGGAGGGCGGGATTACATATCAATATACAGCAATATATAGATATAGGAAGTGTTTCTGATGCTGAAACCATGGATTAACATAAGTGTGAGCACCCTGTGTAAGTTTCTACATTCTACTATGTGTCACTACAGTGCCTTTTGAATACATTAATTCTACGGGTGTGCTAAACAGTTAGCACGTGAAGTCCCGTTCGCGGTCTTTTGCGCGCGCAAAGTGCCACGATTCGCACGATCGCGGACTTTTGCACGCGCAATTTGCAAATTGCGTGCGCAAAAGTCCGCGATCGCGCAAATCGCTGCACTTTGCGCGCGCAAAAGTGAGTGAACGGGATTTCACTTGCTAACTTTTTAAACAGTTTGCACGGCTTTGTGACTCAAGCCCTATGGGCTGAATTCACAAAGCCTTGCTAACGCATAGCATGACCGTGCTATGCGTTTAGCGCGCAATGTGACGCGCGTGAAGGTTTACATGCGTAAAGATTTCTGTGCACGCGCTAACACGACAAAGTGCGCGCATTAACGCGTCAACACCTTTCGTTAGAGCAGTGTGTAAACCTTCACATTGCGCGCTAAACGCAGAGCACACTCGTGCACGACTTTGTGAATCAAGCCCTTTGTATCTCTTTATCCTTTCTAAGGAATGAAAGTCTCCCCTTACCTGGTAATAATGTGAGGTCTGGTCTATTTTCTGTCATGTTGACTTTGAAAGGGTTCTTGTTCCCTTTTAACAACTGGCCCTTCTGCATGTAGAATTTGATGGTGACATCCTGATCAGATAGAAATTATGAACAGGAAGAGAAACATTAATAGAATGGCAATCAGGAAAAAAGTGCTTTGTGCTAAATTTATGTTTTGTGCTTAACATGTGACATTAGTCCCCTTTCTCAAGAAGGTGGTTAGTCTGCTGGTCATATCTGCCCTTCTGCGTGTCTGTTGTGGGTGGGTTTGAGTGTAAGTCCTCTTAGCAGGTTACCCCAGTACTGTCTGGCATACTTCTTTCCTGGTTCAGATACTTCTTGCCTGGCTGAATGCAAATGGTATCGTTGGAATTTGTGTGTCCAGCCCTGTACCACTAAATTATGGTGTGTCCCAAGGCTCAATCCTGGCCCCATTGCTATTCACTCTATACATGCTACCACTTGGGATGGAATCTTGACCTTGGCACTATCAGCGCTTACACTGAAATAGGATGTCTACAAATTTGAGCAATGGGTGATGCTGCTAGTAGAATATCAGCAATATTACTAATATTCTACTATTGAGCACTGGCTAATGATGGTAGTAGAATATCGGTCATTTTCCCAATACTCTATTATCACTTTACCTAATCTACTCCCTATCTATTCATAACACTCCCCTACCCTAAGCCTAGCACTAATCTATCCCATATATACTCCTAACACTCCCCTACCCTAAGCCTAGCACTAACCTACCCCCTTATCTGCTCCTAACACTCCCCTACCCTAAGCCTAGCACTAACTTATCCCATATATACTCCTAACACTCCCCTACAATATGCCTAGCACTAACCTACCCCCTATCTACCCATAACACTCCCCTACCCTATGCCTAGCACTAACCTACCCCCTATCTACTCCTAACACTCCCCTACCCTATGCCTAGCACTAACCTACCCCCTATCTACTCCTAACACTCCTTTACCCTATGCCTAGCACTAACCTACCCCTATTTACTCCTAACACTAACCTTCCCCCTCCCTACCACTAACCCTCCTCTTACCTACTCCTGACACTAACCTCCCCCCACCTACTCCTACCACTAAGAGCTGGTCCACACTAGACACAGTTGCAGGACGGACACTGCAGTCCAGATCAGGGGAAGTACCCACCGTACTGCAAACTGATGAAAGTGCATCAGTTTTGCAACAGTTTCCGTTCAGGTTTTTCCCTGACAGAAAACGTTTCCATCATTAGGAAGGAGTGGGAGGATTTTTTTGGGCCAATCATAAAGCTCAGGCTATGCGTTTTAACATCCGTTTTTTGCCTGTGGAGCTGGAGATGCGTTTTCTCATTGCTTTCACTACCCCCTGCGTGTATCCGTGGTCCTGATCCGTTGCGTGAAAATGCAGCAGATCCGGACCTTCCGTTCAGGTTTTGAAAACGGATCCCCGCAAACGCAGACGGATCCGTTTTTTACTTGGGTGAGGCTGGCTGCTATTATCAACATTAGTATCCGGGACTCCGTTTTTCATCCGGTTTGAAAAAATGCAGCCACGGATACGTTTCCTGACCTAGTGTGGACTAGCTCTTACCCTCCTCCTACCTACACCTAACAATAACCTCCCCCCACCTACTGCTACCACTAACCTTCCTCCTACCTACTCCTCACACTAATCTACCATCTGCCTACTAATAACACTAAGCTACCCCCTACCTATTCTTGACACTCACCTACCATATCCCCTACCTCCCCTACCTCCTCCTAATCTACCCGCTACCAACTCTTAACACTAACCTACCACCTCCCTACTCCTAACACTAACTTTCCCCCTCCCTATTCCTAACACTAACCTACCCCCTCCCTACTCCTACCACTAACCCTCCTCCTACCTACCCCTGACACTAATCTACCCCCCTGCCTACTCCTAACACTAACTCCCCCCTTTCCTACTCCTAACACTAACCTACCCCCTCCCTACTCCTACCATTAACCCTCCTCTTACCTACTCCTGACATTAATCTACCCCCTATAACCTACCCCTAAAACGAACCCTATGCCTAACCCTGTGCACCATATCACTTTTCAGCACATTCAGCTATATCCAGCACAGCTATTATTCACTGGGCATCAATCAACATTGCTGTCTGTGCAGATCCCAAATTACCTGCTTCACTATCTGCATGGAGTTCTCTTTATGCTAATAGTATATGGGTTTCTTCTGGGCACTCTGTCCATATCGCAAAAACGTACTGTTAGCTTTATTAGTCTTACCCTCAAATTAGGGCAGGGACATAAGACACTGTCTGTGGTAGGGATTAGACCTTGAACTCCTCTCAGGAGTATTCTGTAAAGTGCTGCAGAAGATGTCAGTGCTATATACATAAATAATAATAACAGTGGCGTAGCTAAGGAACTGTGGGCCCCGATGCAACTTTTACAATGGGGCCCCCCAAGCACTCTATACGTGTCAATTGATGCGGCACACCAAAACCTGCCAATGGCAACTACAGTGTCAGAGGTGCAAGAAGGGGATGGGGAACAGTTTGTTAATAATTACCACTATTTAAGGTATCTATAGAAGGGATTATTATGAGCACAGGACCAATAGAGAGCTAATACTGTAGTTGAGGGAGGGCCCTTCGGGGCCCCTCTGGCCCAAATGCGGTCGCTACCGCTGCAACCCCTATTGCTACGCCCCTGAATAATAATATGGTAGGACATATACGTAGTGGTTAACGCTCTCGCCTTGAAGCATTGGGTCCTCGGTTCGAATCCCAGCCAGGTCAACATCTGCAAGGAATTAGTATGTTCTCCCCGTGTCTGTGTGGGTTTCCTCTGGGCACTCAAGTTTCCTCCCAGATCCCAAAACCATACAGATAAGTTAATTGGATTCCCCCTAAATTGGCCCTAGAATCAGTGCTGGATAGTGTAATGTTTAAGGGCTCTGCCTCTGACACAGGCGACCTGGGTTCGAATCTTGGCTCTGCCTGTTCAGTAAGTCAGCACCTATTCAGTAGGAGACCTTGGGCAAGTTTCCCTAACACTGCTACTGCCTATAGAGCGCGCCCTAGTGGCTGCAGCTCTAGCGCTTTTAGGAGAAAAGTGTGATATAAATGTTCTGTTTGTCTGTGTTTAGAATATGATACATACACTACACAATACATACATAGACATATGACTGTGGTAGGGATTAGATTGTGAGCTCCTCTAAGAGACAGTTAGTGACAAGACACTATATTGTGAGCCCCTCTGAGGGACAGTTAGTGACAAGACAATATACTCTGTACAGCGCTGCGTAATATGTCGGCGCTATATAAATACTTAAATAAATAAATAAAAATAAATAAATAAATGACTGATTAGATTTTGAGCTCCTCTGAGGATAGTCAGTGACATGACTATGTACCATGTAAAGTGCTGCAGAAAATGTCAGTGTTTAATGCATGATGATAATAATAATAATATGGTTGGACATTAGATTATGAATATGGCAGGGATTAGATTGTGAGCTCTGAGGACAGTAATAAATACACAATATATATGTGTATAGCAGCAGTTGCTAGTGATAGGAAGACACAGGTGGATTATGGGGTGTAAATATAAAATAATAATATTAGTACCTCCTCTCCTGCCAGTTCCTGCAATGGCTCTTCTCTACTTCCTCTCATTTTTTCCTCTGACCTTCCTTTCTGCACATTACATCACTTCCTATCTGTGTGCCCCACCCCCCTCCTTGTCTGCCTCTACTCTTTCATGTCCAGTGTGAACTGTGAAGCATCCACCACAATAGCATTGCACCTCTACAAGCAGCTCAAGAAGCACAGTGATGAGGTTATGCTAGGTATCCCTCCCTATGCCTCTGTGGGAGCATCTGAAAAAAAGGTGGAAACACAGTCAGGCCGTTTCCATTTGTGCTAAAATGCAGTTAACCCTTTCAGAATCAGAATAAACTGTAATCACCAAGACTGGTTCACCCGGAATTGTTTGCAGTACAAATGGCAATGCCTGGCAGTAGTACATGAGACATATTTAAACATTGTTGCATATGTAGCGGGGGAAGGGAGGTGATCTCTAAACAGGGTAGATAGTCCTGTAGTCCTGCCCAGTTTGTAGTGGGGTTTAGAAGTTTGCAGTGGGCTGTCAGAGGGAATTGGGCCTGGGGGGATTGGAGTTCAGCAGGAGGACCGTCTGGGGGAAGAATATGCTTGTGCACCTGGTTGTGCTGTAGGGGATTGATTTTTAGCGCAGTCCTAATGGGAAGAGCTCAAAGAAGCAATGCCTGTGTGAGAGGGGGGTCGTGCGGGATCCTAGTGGTCCTCGTCTTCATTATGGAGAGTGGAGAAGGTCAAGTGGTGGGAGGTGCGTTCTTATGATATTTTCTGCAGTGCTGATTACTCTCTGGAGTTTATACTTGATGCTGGCGGTTGCCCCAGCAAGTAATTTTTGATGGGAAATGACATAGGTGTCTCCCTAAAGATAACAAGACAATTTACAAGAGGCATTATTGTGGAAAGGAAAACATTTTTCAGATTTTATTTACATTTGAGCAAAAAGTGTCCAGTCCAAAATTATTCATACCCATCACAAACTGTCACAGTTTGGGGGAAAAGGCAAAGTTCTATACCATTCCAAATATCTGTAGTCCAAGCTGTTCTAAAGCATCCTAATTACCCTGATTAATTTGGAACAGCTGTTTAAATCAACTCAACAGTTGAAAAACAGCAACTATCTGCAGTTGGTTTGGTGACAGTCATGGCTAAGACAAAGGAGCTCAGTGAGGAGGACCTGTGGCTGCCCATTGTGCCGGCACACAAGTCAGGAAAGTTCCAGTGACTACAGAGCAAAGTATTACAATAAAACCTTCAGCGCTATTTTCAATATTTCCACCACCAGTAGCACCAATTATCAAGATGCGCTTACCGGATTCATAGGACCTTAACTAGTGTTGGGCGAACATCTAGATGTTCGGGTTCGGGCCGAACAGGCCGAACATGGCCGCGATGTTCGGGTGTTCGACCCGAACTCCGAACATAATGGAAGTCAATGGGGACCCGAACTTTTGTGGTTTGTAAAGCCTCCTTACATGCTACATACCCCAAATTTACAGGGTATGTGCACCTTGGGAGTGGGTACAAGAGGAAAAAAAAATTAGCAAAAAGAGCTTATAGTTTTTGAGAAAATCGATTTTAAAGTTTCAAAGGGAAAACTGTCTTTTAAATGCGGGAAATGTCTGTTTTCTTTGCACAGGTAACATGTTTTTTGTCGGCATGCAGTCATAAATGTAATACATATAAGAGGTTCCAGGAAAAGGGACCGGTAACGCTAACCCAGCAGCAGCACACGTGATGGAACAGGAGGAGGGTGGCGCAGGAGGAGGAGAAGGCCACGCTTTGTGAGACACAACAACCCAGGCCTTGCATGAGGGCAAGAAGCGTGCGGATAGCATGCTTTGTACCGCCATGCAGTCATAAATGTAATAAAGATAAGTGGTTCAATAAACAGGGACCACGCGGCAACGCTAACCCAGCAGCAGCAGACGTGATGGAACAGGAGGAGGCGCAGGAGGAGAAGGCCACGCTTTGTGAGACACAACAACCCAGGCCTTGCATGAGGGCAAGAAGCGTGCGGATAGCATGCTTTGTACCGCCATGCAGTCATAAATGTAATAAAGATAAGTGGTTCAATAAACAGGGACCACGCGGCAACGCTAACCCAGCAGCAGCAGACGTGATGGAACAGGAGCAGGCGCAGGAGGAGAAGGCCACGCTTTGTGAGACACAACAACCCAGGCCTTGCATGAGGGCAAGAAGCGTGCGGATAGCATGCTTTGTACCGCCATGCAGTCATAAATGTAATAAAGATAAGTGGTTCAATAAACAGGGACCACGCGGCAACGCTAACCCAGCAGCAGCAGACGTGATGGAACAGGAGCAGGCGCAGGAGGAGAAGGCCACGCTTTGTGAGACACAACAACCCAGGCCTTGCATGAGGGCAAGAAGCGTGCGGATAGCATGCTTTGTACCGCCATGCAGTCATAAATGTAATAAAGATAAGTGGTTCAATAAACAGGGACCACGCGGCAACGCTAACCCAGCAGCAGCAGACGTGATGGAACAGGAGCAGGCGCAGGAGGAGAAGGCCACGCTTTGGGAGACACAACAACCCAGGCCTTGCATGTGGACAAAAAGCGTGCGGATATAGCAGCAATGCTTTTTGCCGCCATGCAGTCATAAATGTAATACAGATGAGAGGTTCAATAAACAGGGCCCGGAAACGCAACACCATCCCAGATGTTCATTGGTCATGTTACTTGGTTGGGGTCCTGGAGTGTTGCGTAGTCATTTCCAATCCAGGATTGATTCATTTTAATTTGAGTCAGACGGTCTGCATTTTCTGTAGAGAGGCGGATACGCCGATCTGTGACGATGCCTCCGGCAGCACTGAAACAGCGTTCCGACATAACGCTGGCTGCCGGGCAAGCCAGCACCTCTATTGCGTACATTGCCAGTTCGTGCCAGGTGTCTAGCTTCGATACCCAATAGTTGAAGGGTGCAGATGGATGGTTCGACACAGCTACGCCATCTGACATGTAGTCCTTGACCATCTTCTCCAGGCGATCGGTGTTGGAGGTGGATCTGCACGCTTGCTGTTCAGTGGGCTGCGGCTGCATGGGTGTCAGAAAATTTTCCCACTCCAAGGACACTGCCGATACCATTCCCTTTTGGGTACTAGCTGCGGCTTGCGTTGTTTGCTGCCCTCCTGGTCGTCCTGGGTTTGCGGAAGTCAGTCTGTCTGCGTACAACTGGCTAGAGGAGGGGGAGGATGTCAATCTCCTCTCTAAAGTCTCCACAAGGGCCTGCTGGTATTCTTCCATTTTGACCTGTCTGACTCTTTCTTCAAGCAGTTTTGGAACATTGTGTTTGTACCGTGGATCCAGAAGGGTATAAACCCAGTAATTGGTGTTGTCCAGAATGCGCACAATGCGTGGGTCACGTTCAATGCAGTCTAGCATGAATTGAGCCATGTGTGCCAGAGTCCTACCAGAATCCTCATCATCCTCTTGTGAGCGTTGTGATAGTTGTTGTGATGCATCATAGTCGTCACCTTCCTCCTGGTCTGCTTCTGCTGACCATTCGCGTTGAATTGTGGAAGTCCAACGTGCACCGCTCTGGCCCTCGTCAGTGGTGGCATGAAATTCCTGCTCCAACTCCAGCTGTTCCTCCTCCTCTTCTTCGTCATAGCTGCTGGGGCCAGCGTTCCCTGAGGCGGATGGCCTGATGTTGGTACCATCACGCTGATCGTTTTCTCCTTCAGATTCCCCCAGTTGCATCATGACAGCTGTTTCCTTGATTTTTAACATCGACCTCTTCAGTAAACACAGCAGTGGTATGGTAATGCTGACTGAAGAGTTGTCACTGCTCACAAGCAACGTGGATTGCTCAAAATTTTGGAGGACTTGGCAGAGATCCAACATGTTGGCCCAATCGGATCCACAGAAGCTTGGCAGCTGGCCGGATGCGCCTCGGTACTGCGCCGTCATGTACTGGACCACTGCACTCTTCTGCTCGCAAAAGCGGGCTAGCATGTGCAGCGTAGAATTCCAGCGCGTAGGGACATCACACAGCAAGCGATGGTGGGGGAGATTGAAGCGCTCCTGCATCTTGGCGAGTGCCCCCGAAGCAGTACTGGAATTTCTACAATGTTTGGACACTCGACGCACCTTCAACAGCAGATCGGGCACGCCTGGGTATGTCCTCAGGAACCGCTGAACTACTAGGTTCATCACGTGCGCCAGGCAAGGGATGTGTGTCAGCTTAGCCAACCTTAAAGCGCGAATGAGATTACTCCCATTATCACACACAACCATGCCCGGTTTCAGGTCCAGCGGTGCCAGCCACAAATCCGTCTGTTCCTTTATTCCCCTCCAAATTTCCTCCCCTGTGTGCTGCTTATCCCCAAGGCAGATTAGCTTCAGCAACGCTTGCTGACGCATGCCAACAGCTGTGCTGCACTGCTTCCACGATCCTACTGCTGCTGGGTTAGCGTTTCCGGATGAGGTACAGCTTTGAGATGCGTTGGAGGAGAAGGAGTCAGAGAGGTAGGTGCTGCTGTTATCCAGTGGGAGGGACGGCGGTGCAGCTGTTTGTGGCGTGGGCAACACCCGTGCCGTAGCAGGTGAGGAATCGCTGCCAGGCTCCACAAGGTTCACCCAGTGCGCGGTAAGGGAGATGTATCGACCCTGGCCGAACGCACTCGTCCAGGTGTCAGTGGTGAGGTGAACCTTGCAGGCAACGGCATTCTTCAAGCTTCGGGTTATTTTGCTGACCACGTGCTCATGCAACTCAGGCACTGCAGAGCGTGCAAAGTGGTAGCGGCTGGGAACCACGTAACGTGGGATGGCCACTGACATCATGCCCTTGAAGCTGTTTGTCTCCACCAATCGATATGGCAGCATTTCGCAGGCCAGAAGCTTGGCTATGCTGGCTGTTACTGCCACGGCCCGGGGGTCATTTGCTGGCAATTTCCTCTTGCGCTCAAACATCTCCGACACAGACAACTGAACCGTAGCGCTGCACACGGAAGGGCTGTTGGTTGTTGTGTTTGATGAACACTGGGAGACCTCAAGAGCACTACTCCGGAAAGTGACAGTGTCAGCGTCGTCTGATGTTTGTGAATGTTGTGAACCACGCAATGGCTGGGCTACTGCTGCTGCTGAGGCGGGTCTGGTGGTGAGTCTGGTGAACCCAAGGGAGGCAGTGTTGTTTCTGGTACCCTGTCCTGACGCGTTTGCCCAAAGAGTGGGATGTTTGGATAGCATGTGACGGCTCATGCTGGTGGTGGAGAGGTTGTTAATATTTTTCCCCCTGCTCAGGCGGGTCTTGCACACCTTGCAAATCGCCATGGTAACATCCTCAGTGCAGTCTTCAAAGAAAGCCCAGACTTTGGAGCACCTGCCTCCTTGCTGGCGATTTCTGTTTGCTCCTCTTTTGCCTCTCACTTGAACTTCCACGCTTGTGGTGCCTGAAATTGCGCGCCGCCTACCTTGTGGCACAAGGCGAACTCGTGCAGCAGTGTGTTCTTCAACAGACTCATCTGTGCTGCTGCTACGACGGCGATGTTCTCGTTCACAAACAAAATCTGGGTCTCTGTCCACATTGTCCATACCCTCCTCTTCCATCTCCTCAAACTCGTCATATGTCATTGTGGGCCACCGCCGTGGAGTAGAGCTCCCCACAACAACCTCTGCGCAGCACACTCCAACGTCGTCTTCCAGATCTTGTCGGCCGACCTCCTGCAATTGCAACCCCTCCTGCCCAAATTGCTCTGGGATTTGGGTTTCCGAGTCCTCTTCGGACTCGCCTTGTATTTCAGTGCGCGGTGCATTTCCCACAGTTAACGGTTGTGAATCCAGGCACAACATTTCTGGCTGTTCCTCCATTGACCTTTGAAAGGTGGAAGTTTGTTGGGCTGGGAATAGCTCCTGCGAATACCCCATTGTGTCCTGAGGTAATTCATCGGACTGGTTATCTGGCAGTTGTGTGCGTGGTGTCGCTGCCGGTTGTGTCAGCTTTGTGCCCACTGGCTCCTTGTAACTGGCTGAGGACTCGGACCTCGTGCGTGATGTGCTGGTGCTGCTTAACCCACTGCTGGACGCTTGAGAGGTCATCCAAGTAATTATCTGGTCCTGTTCTTTTGGATTTGTGAGGGTTGTTGTCCTGGACAACATGGGCGGTATTGAGTGGGTTTTCTTGGGTGCTCCCCTGTGGCCTGTACGTGAACCGTCAGGGGAAACACCTCTTCCCTTGCCCCTCCCTCTTTCACCGGATTTCTTCCTCATTTCACTTATCCTTACAGTACACGCTGACTGGCAGCAGTACAGTGGCAGTACAGAAATGCTATACAGTACCACTATTCCCAGCAGCGACACAGAGCACAATGCTATACAGTGACGGGTGAGCGGTGTACCACTATTCCCAGCAGCGACACAGAGCACAATGCTATACAGTGACGGGTGAGCGGTGTACCACTATTCCCAGCAGCGACACAGAGCACAATGCTATACAGTGGCGAACGAGCGGTGTACCACTATTCCCAGCAGACACAGAACAGTACACAGAATGCTATATAGTGTGGCTGAACGAGCGGTGTACCACTATTCCCAGCAGACACAGAACAGTACACAGAATGCTATATAGTGTGGCTGAACGAGCGGTGTACTACTGTTCCCAGCAGACACAGAACAGTACACAGAATGCTATATAGTGTGGCTGAACGAGCGGTGTACTACTGTTCCCAGCAGACACAGAACAGTACACAGAATGCTATATAGTGTGGCTGAACGAGCGGTGTACTACTGTTCCCAGCAGACACAGAACAGTACACAGAATGCTATATAGTGTGGCTGAACGAGCGGTGTACTACTGTTCCCAGCAGACACAGAACAGTACACAGAATGCTATATAGTGTGGCTGAACGAGCGGTGTACCACTATTCCCAGCAGACACAGAACAGTACACAGAATGCTATATAGTGTGGCTGAACGAGCGGTGTACTACTGTTCCCAGCAGACACAGAACAGTACACAGAATGCTATATAGTGTGGCTGAACGAGCGGTGTACCACTATTCCCAGCAGACACAGAACAGTACACAGAATGCTATATAGTGTGGCTGAACGAGCGGTGTACTACTGTTCCCAGCAGACACAGAACAGTACACAGAATGCTATATAGTGTGGCTGAACGAGCGGTGTACTACTGTTCCCAGCAGACACAGAACAGTACACAGAATGCTATATAGTGTGGCTGAACGAGCGGTGTACTACTGTTCCCAGCAGACACAGAACAGTACACAGAATGCTATATAGTGTGGCTGAACGAGCGGTGTACTACTGTTCCCAGCAGACACAGAACAGTACACAGAATGCTATATAGTGTGGCTGAACGAGCGGTGTACTACTGTTCCCAGCAGACACAGAACAGTACACAGAATGCTATATAGTGTGGCTGAACGAGCGGTGTACCACTGTTCCCAGCAGACACAGAACAGTACACAGAATGCTATATAGTGTGGCTGAACGAGCGGTGTACTACTGTTCCCAGCAGACACAGAACAGTACACAGAATGCTATATAGTGTGGCTGAACGAGCGGTGTACTACTGTTCCCAGCAGACACAGAACAGTACACAGAATGCTATATAGTGTGGCTGAACGAGCGGTGTACTACTGTTCCCAGCAGACACAGAACAGTACACAGAATGCTATATAGTGTGGCTGAACGAGCGGTGTACTACTGTTCCCAGCAGTGACACACAATGACTGGGGGGGACCCTGGCTAGCGTGGCTGGAGCGCGAACTACCCTGCCTGCCTACCCAAAGCTAAACCCACAGACAAATGGCGGAGATATGACGTGGTTCGGGTATTTATTTACCCGAACCACGTGACAGTTCGGCCAATCAGAGCGCGTTCGGGTCCGAACCACGTGACCCGTTCGGCCAATCACAGCGCTAGCCGAACGTTCGGGGAACGTTCGGCCATGCGCTCTTAGTTCGGCCATATGGCCGAACGGTTTGGCCGAGCACCGTCAGGTGTTCGGCCGAACTCGAACATCACCCGAACAGGGTGATGTTCTGCAGAACCCGAACAGTGGCGAACACTGTTCGCCCAACACTAACCTTAACTACAGGGTCCTAAATAAAGCCTCATCAGACCAGCAGATGGTTTCCTCACTGCCAATCTCCACACATAAGGTCGCAAATTTGCCTGAACGCTGGGGGACAGAGACAAGTGTGAGTGCAAACCTATGGTGGATTTGATCGCTTGAGATAACAACTGACAGCGACCTTATGTGTGGAGATTGGCAGGGAGGAAACCATCTGCTAGTCTGATGAGGCTTTATTTAGGACCCTGTAATTAAGGTCCTATGAATCCGGTAAGCGCATCTTGATAATTGGTGCTACTGGTGGTGGAAATATTGAAAATAGCGCTGAAGGTTTTATTGTATTTTGTGAAGACACTGTGCTGGAGTGTTTGTAATTTAGCTGCTTTTTCGCATATTTGGACTTTTATTGAGGTTGTGCTGATATACCCAACGATTGCAAGTGCAAAGTATTATTAAAGAATACAAGATGTTCTGCACTGTGGAAAATCTCAGAGGACGTGATCGGAAGCTAAAAGTGACACCTGTGCTGGCCAGGAGGATAGTGAGAGAGGTGAAAAAGAACCCAAGGATAATCACCAAGGCTTCCTGGTGAATCTTGGCTGTGCTGATGGCAATGTCTTAAGGCAGACAATCCAACGGACACTGCACATTGCAGGGTTCCACGGATACAGGCAGACCGAGGAAGATGCCACTTCTCCAGATAAGGCACACAAAAGCTTTTTTGACCTTTGCAAATGCTCATCTGGACAAAGAAGAAGACGTCTGGGGCCATATGCAATTCACTTTTTCACTTGAGTTTTCTCCTAGGAGATAATTTTTCATCTTCAATTTAAAATAACTTTTTAAAACTTTGCAATGGAAAAAGTACCAAAAAGTAAGTAAAAAATTACGGCAAAAATTATTTTGAGTATTCGTTTCCTTGCTGGTGACTTAAAAGGCATTTTACTTTAAGTTGTAAAAACATCACATTAGTGAAAACTCAGGTGAAAAAGTGAATTGCATATGGGCCCTGGTCTTCTGTGTTAGGCTCAGATGAAACAAAAATTAAATTGTTTGATCACAGTGCTGTTTCCTTCATTTGGCGTAAAAAAGGAGAAGCCTTCAACCATAGAACACCATCTCCACTGTCAAACATGGGAAGGTAATGCTTTGGAGGTGTTTTTCAGCCAATGGCCCAGGGAACCTAATCACAGTAAACGGCACCATGAAAAAAGAGCAATACATGAGGATTCTCAACGACAACATCAGGTAGTCTGCAGAGAAACTTGGCCTTGGGTACCAGTGGACATTTCAGCATGACAATGACTCAAAACACACAGCAAAAGTAGTGAAGAAATAGTTAGCAGACAACAACATTAAAGTGAACCTCCAGACTTAAAATCTACTCAGCAGCACTGAAAAGGCTTGGTGTTTCTTTAACAGTTTCACAGCTTCATAACTTTGTTTTTCTTACCCAAACCTAATTTTTAACTGCACAGAATACTGTGCAAAGCATGATGGGATTTCTGATGTAGTTGTTCTCATTCTGCTGTTTTGGCACAATTTCTTTTTTTAAATTTTGGATTTGAGATTTGAAGCCTAGCGTGTGCAGCTGGGAGGGGTGATCAGGACAGTTGGAACTGTGTCTCATTCTCCCTGTCACCTCCTTTCAACCACAAAGATGGCTGTCCCCATGAAATCACAGACATTTGCTTGTTCTTTTAAAACAGGGTGGGTAAGAGATTATATTACTACCTATTTTAATCAACACAACTAATGTAACTTAAAGGGAACATCCATGCTGAAAAACAAAATCCATTTACCTGGGGTATCCTCCACCCCCTGGCTGCCGACCTTGTGGCCTCGCCGCAGCTCAAGTGGCTCCCAGTGTCCTGCGCTGCAGAAGCTGACCTCACCAGGTCGGCTTCTTGTGCGCTCCACGGCACGGGTGACGTGGTCTGGCTGACGTCATCAGTTCTGTACTGCACAGGCCACATGACCCGCGCCGTGGAGCGAACAGGAAGCCAAACTGGCGAGGTCGGCTTCTGCAGGGCAGGACACCAGGAGCCACTTGAGCTGTGGCGAGGGCACAGAACGGCAGCCAGGGTAAGTGGATTTTGTTTTGTTTTTTCAGCTTGGACCTTCCCTTTAATGACAGTATGTTTATTTAGGATGAAATTCCTCTTTAAAGTTTTGGAGTGGCCCAGCCAGAGTCCTGACTTGAATCCAATTGAAAATCTGTGGAGGGAGCTAAAGATCAGGGTGTTAGCAAGAAGACCCTCCAACCTGAAAGATTTGGAGCTCATTGCGAGAGGAATAGGCAAAAATACCTGTGGGGACATGCAAAAAGCTAGTCTGCAATTATAGAAAGCGTTTGATTGCTGTAATAAAAGCCAATCAATGGCTTTTCTATTGATTATTGAGAAGGGTATGAATAATTTTGGACTGGACAATTTTTGCTCAAATGTAAATAAAAGCTGAGCATTTTTTTCCACAATAATGCCTGTTGTACATCGTCTTATTATCTTTTGGGAGCACCTATGTCATTTCCTGTCAAAAAATTACAATTGAATGAAAGTAACTTTAAAGCGGATCCGAGATGAAAAACTAAATATAACAAGTGACTTGTCTATATATCTTATCTAAAGTTTAGATAGTTTACACAGCAAATCTATCTTCAAACAGCTTCAACAGTATATTAATATTTTTTCCTGTGATACAATGGGAGCAGACATGTTTTCTGCTTGTCACTATTACACAATCACACACAGGCAAGCTTATCTGTATCTAGGCATGCTAATCTGCATATTCTGTGAAAACTCCACTCTTATCTCCTCCATTACACGGGCAACTGATCTGTATCTGCACTGCAGCTCTCAGATTGTGAAAACTCTGCCTCTGAAATCTATAGCTAGTAACACCTTTTTCACCTGCCCAGACTGAAATCCTACAATCCCTTGCAAGCGCCAAGGCACTCTGGAGAAGCTGTGGGTGTGGCTTATTTAGTTTATAGGAAATTAGGGTACTAAAACAAAACAAAACAAGTATTTGGCTTGAGGAATGCCCTATAAACTATATGTAAGGAACACAATTATGGAATGAGTAAAAGTTCATCTCGGATCCACTTTAAGTAAAAATTTGCCAGGGGTATGAATAATTATGGGCAGCACTGTAGATACTTGCCTAAGAAGAAGGAAGCCTCTGGATCCTTCCGGGTTCCCACTTCTTCCTCCAGACCCTCTGGAAGTTGGCATCTGCCCTCCTCTTCCTGCATGAGCGCGGCAGTAACGTACTCGCACAGATACAGTACAACTCATGAAGAGGAGCGCTGCCACCATAACATATTCAACAAGTGCTTGTTGGCTATGTTCCGGAAGGGGGGGGGGGGTGGCAGGAGGATCCAGAGACTTGCTCTTCTTAGTAAGAATTTAATTTATTTTACTTAGCTTCAAGTACACTTTATGATTATAGAGGCCACCATATTTATTTCTTTTAAACAATACCAGTGGCCTGGTTGTCCTGATGGTCCTCTGTTTCTAATATTTTAGCCATAGCCCCTGAACAAGCATGCAGATCAGGTTTTCCAGATGAAGACTGGATTGATTAGCTCCATTCTTGTTTCAGGTGTGTGATCCACACACTACTGATACCAGAAAGATCAGCAGGACTGCCAGGCTGTGACTTGGGGTATTTATAATGCCACGTTGAAGAGTGCACATGTTTAGTACTGCACTTTGTTTTCCCTGACAAAGCCTAGTTATTATATAGGCGAAACATGTTGGAATTTAGTTAGTTGGGTTGTTTGTTTTTCACATACTAATGTATGGGGTATATTGTGCTGGGTCAATTACGATACTTGAGTTAAAGGGTAGGATTGCCTCCTTTGGCTCTTGTGCCCCAACACTCTTTCAGTCTAAATGCTTTTGCTAGCATCTTATGTCCAATATTCTACACCGTTATAGTGTATAGGTCCATTGATACTATAGTTTAACCTCTAGCCGACCATGTCACGCCGATGGACGTGGCTGCGGCGGCAGCCCCAGGACTGCCTAACGCAGATCGGCGTAAGGTCCTGCGGGACTGTTTCGCAGGAGATTGCGCGCTGATGCGCGTGCATCCCTCCTTGAATGACAGAGCTCCACCATCAGCCTCCCAGCGGCGATCACCGCTAAGAGACTGGAAGACAGAGGAAACGCTGTCTAATTAGTCTGTACAGCGCTGCGATCCACGGCAGCGCTGTGCTGGGGACAGCCGTGTGACACGGCTGCCCCCCTGGGAGGACACAGGGATTGGCTGGCAGTGGGAGGGAGGGACGGTGGGCCTAGGGAAAAAATAAACAAAAAAAGTAAAAAAAGGAATTAGAAAAATAATAACATAAATATTAGTGAAAAAAAAAAAAACATTGGGGGAGCGATCAGACCCCACCAACAGAAAACTCTGTTGGTGGGGAGGGGAGGGGGGGGGGGGGAATCACTTGTGTGCTGACATGTACGGTCCTGCAGAGAGGCCTTAAAGCTGCAGTGGCCTATTAAGTGAAAAATTGCATGTGCATGTTTTAGCACTGTGGTCCTCAAGTGGTTAAAAGGCAGAGATTGCTCCTTCTTGACTTATGGAACCTGACACACTTTGTTGAGTATTGTGTACAGTTACTGGAAGCATCAGTACTGTAAACCATAATACCTACCCTGTACTTTAGGTGGGTTATGATGAATGTATGTTAACTCTATTTTATCCTTGATATTCTTAAATGTTGTATTTTTGTATAGGTATTTCTCTACCGTAGAGAAGGGCCAATAGGGCCTGTGTTACGGTCTCAGTGTTTTTCATCAACATTAAACTTTTTCTGTTGCCTAACAATAACCCCATGAAACTATTCTGCCCTTACTCTGTATTGTACCCCTTCTAATCTGTGCCAAACCTAATCAACATTCACCTTTCATCAGAGCCAAATTTGACTTCCAAGCAGCCAGTCTTCACTGCCAGCATTTTGGCAATGTAGTTACTAAGCACCGATACCCAGAGTGCTCCCCATGTGCTGAATATTCAGTGCCGAGGTTCGCACTTTGTAGTTGCTGAATGCATGCGTCCACAACGTTCACCCTGTCACAGTCACTTATGTGCTCAGCAGGCAGCGGCAAACAAACCGGTGTCTAATCGTACTTCCGCATAGAGGGAGGCGTAATGGCGTGCGCATACACGACTTGAGGATTGGGTCGAATCGCGCAAACTCTTGTACGCATGTGGTCACTTATGCACTCATGTGTATACGCATTCGCGCCAAATGGCCTATTTAAGCTGAAGAGTCTCAACAGAAACTTGCTGTAGTATTGAGTGTCAACAGAAACTTGCTGTAGTATTGCAGATAGTTTGTTATGCCTGTGAACTGACTAGTCTCTGTCTTGATTTCTGTCTGATGCTGATCCTGTCTTGTCTGAGAATCCACTGTTACCTACCCTGGATTTGTACAACTACCCTCTCCGTTGCTCACCCTGGCTTGTCTGAGGACCCGATTAGTGGCCAACCTCTGCTCCATCCGAGTGCCTGATCTATTGCTGGTCTCTGCATGTCTGCCTACCTGCATGGTTGCTGAACCCTGGCCTGCCGTTCCTGACACTGCTTCTGCAGTTCCTGTCGTTACCGGTGACAACTCAGCCTGCCAGCTGATTCCACATTGGCACACCACTCCATCTACCACTGGAGTGCCAAGCTATCAAGTTTAGAGTTGGGCCGAACCTCCGATTTTAGGTTCGCGAACCGGGTTCGCGAACTTTCGCGGAACGTTCGGTTCGCGTTAAAGTTCGCGAACCGCAATAGACTTCAATGGGGATGCGAACTTTGAAAACAAAAAATAATTATGCTGGCCACAAAAGTGATGGAAAAGATGTTTCAAGGGATCTAACACCTGGAGGGGGGCATGGCGGAGTGGGATACACGCCAAAAGTCCCCGGGAAAAATCTGGATTTGACGCAAAGCAGCGTTTTAAGGGCAGAAATCACATTGAATGCTAAATGACAGGCCTAAAGTGCTTTAAAACATCTTGCATGTGTATACATCAATCAGGTAGTGTAATTAAGGTACTGCTTCACACTGACACACCAAACTCACCGTGTAACGCACCGCAAACAGCTGTTTGTACTAGTGACGGCCGTGCTGGACTGGTGCGCACCATGGCGAGAGTGCAGGTTTTGGTGGCTTTACAGCCCATATGGTCGGCCTGGCTGATGTAGCTGAATGACAGAACAGTGACTGTCCAGCTGATCAAATTTGGTCTGACCACAATGAAGCAACGACCTTATTATCTTTTGTGTGCCCCCCGAGACACTCATCTAGGCGCCGGTCATTGCTTCATTGTGATACGCAAGCCCCTTCACCACGGCAAGGTAATGATCACGAAGGGGAATGGGCGCATGTACATGCCTTTTCTTTTGTTGTTGCAGCTGCCCTCAGTGCAGCCAGAAAAATTAGGCAGTCATGTACACGCACCATAAAAATTATTACAGCGGCCGCTGCTAGCAGCGGCCTAAAAAATTCAGCAATCCGCCTGGAGTCCCGGACCCTGTTGGTGGTGGCGGAGAAGGTAGTGAAGCGGCCTGCAGGCAGACATGCTGTGTGGAGGGACTGGGAGCGACTTAGTCTTTTTGGGGCAGGCCAGGCAGCCAGTCACACGGCGTGCAGGCAGAGATGCTGTGTGTGCGGGGACTGACTTAGTCTTGGGGCGGGCAGCAGCCCTCCGGGATCCATGCCTCATTCATTTTGATAAAGGTGAGGTACTTAACACTTTTGTGACTTAGGCGACTTCTCTTCTCTGTGACAATGCCTCCAGCTGCGCTGAAGGTCCTTTCTGAGAGGACGCTTGCGGCAGGGCAGGAGAGAAGTTGGATGGCAAATTGGGACAGCTCTGGCCACAGGTCAAGCCTGCGCACCCAGTAGTTCAAGGGTTCCTCATCGCTGTTCACAGCAGTGTCTACATCCACACTTAAGGCCAGGTAGTCGGCTACCTGCCGGTCAAGGCGTTGGTGGAGGGTGAATCCGGAAGGGCTACGGCGAGGCGTTGGACTAAAGAACGTCCGCATGTCCGACATCACCATGAGATCGCTGGAGCGTCCTGTCTTTGACTGCGTGGACACGGGAGGAGGATTAGTGGCAGTGGTACCTTGCTGGCGTTGTGCTGTCACATCACCCTTAAAGGCATTGTAAAGCATAGTTGACAGCTGGTTCTGCATGTGCTGCATCCTTTCCACCTTCCGGTGAGTTGGTAACAGGTCCGCCACTTTGTGCCTGTACCGAGGGTCTAGTAGTGTGGCCACCCAGTACAGCTCATTCCCCTTGAGGTTTTTTATACGGGGGTCCCTCAACAGGCAGGACAGCATAAAAGACGACATCTGCACAAAGTCGGATCCAGTACCCTCCATCTCCTCTTGCTCTTCCTCAGTGACGTCAGGTAAGTCAACCTCCACCCCCCAGCCGCGAACAATACCACGGGAAGGTTGAGCAGCACAAGCCCCCTGCGACGCCTGCTGCGGTTGTTCTCCTGCCGCTGTCCCCTCCTCCTCCTCCTCCTCCCCCAAAGAAACACCTTGCTCATCATCCTCTGAGTCTGACTCGTCTTCTGCACACGACCTCTCTTCTTCCTCCTCCTCCCCCCTCTGTGCTGCCGCAGGTGTTGAGGAAACAGCTGGGTCTGATGAAAATTGGTCCCATGCCTGTTCCTGCCGTAACGGTTCCTGGTCACGCTCATTCGCAGCTTCATCCGCCACTCTACGCACAGCACGCTCCAAGAAGTACGCGTAGGGAATTAAGTCGCTGATGGTGCCCTCACTGCGGCTCACCAGGTTGGTCACCTCCTCAAACGGCCGCATGAGCCTGCATGCATTTTTCATCAGTGTCCAGTTGTCGGGCCAGAACATCCCCATCTTCCCAGACTGTTTCGTTCTACTCCAGTTGTAGAGGTACTGGGTGACGGCTTTCTTCTGTTCTAGCAGGCGGGAGAACATGAGCAGGGTCGAGTTCCAGCGAGTGGGGCTATCGCAAATGAGGCGTCTCACCGGCATGTTGTTTTTACGCTGAATTTCTGCAAATCGTGCCATGGCTGTGTAAGAGCGCCTCAAATGCCCACAGAACTTCCTGGCCTGCTTCAGGACATCCGCTAAGCCAGGGTACTTTGCCACAAATCTTTGAACCACTAGATTCATGACATGTGCCATGCAGGGTATGTGTGTCAGCTTCCCCATATGCAAAGCGGCAAGCAGATTGCTGCCGTTGTCGCACACCACGTTGCCTATCTCCAGGTGGTGCGGGGTCAGCCACTCATCCACCTGTTTCTTAAGAGCAGCCAGGAGAGCTGCTCCAGTGTGACTCTCCGCTTTGAGACAAGCCATGTCTAAGATGGCGTGACACCGTCGTACCTGGCATGCAGCATAGGCCCTGCGGAGCTGGGGCTGTGTAGCTGGAGAGGAGAACTGCCACTCAGCCAAGGAGGAGGAGGAGGACAGCGAAGAGCATGTAGCAGGAGGAGAGGAGGTGGCAGGAGGCCTGCCTGCAAGCCGTGGAGGTGTCACAATTTGGTCCGCCGCTTTCTGCTTGCCATCGTTCACCACCAGGTTCACCCAATGGGCTGTGTAGGTAATGTAGCGGCCCTGCCCGTGCTTGGCAGACCAGCCATCCGTGGTCAGGTGTACCCTTGACCCAACGCTCTTCGCAAGAGATGACACCACTTGCCTCTCAACTTCACGGTGCAGTTGGGGTATGGCCTTTCTCGAAAAATAAGTGCGGCCTGGCATCTTCCACTGCGGTGTTCCGATGGCCACAAATTTACGGAAGGCCTCAGAGTCCACCAGCCGGTATGGTAACAGCTGGCGAGCTAACAGTTCCGCCACGCCAGCTGTCAGACGCCGGGCAAGGGGGTGACTGGCCAAAAGTGGCTTCTTCCGCTCAAACATTTCCTTCACGGACACCTGACTGCTGCTGTGGGCAGAGGAGCAGGAACCGCTCAAGGGCAGAGGCGGAGTGGAGGAGGGTGCCTGAGAAGGTGCAAGGGAGAAAGCGGCAGAAGCAGATGATGCACCTGAAGGAGGAAGAGGAGAAGGAGGGTGACTTTTCTTTTGTGTGCTGCTGCTGCTTTTGCTCAGGTGGCCATCCCATTGCTGTTTGTGCCTTTTCTCCAGGTGCCTTCGTAAGGCACTTGTCCCTACGTGAGTGTTGGCCTTTCCACGGCTCAATTTTTGTTGGCAGAGCGAACAGATGGCTTTGGTCCGATCTGAGGCACACACATTAAAAAATTTCCACACCGCTGAGCCACCCTGGGATGTGGGCACTATGGGGACCTCAGCAGCTGATGCTGAAGGGCAAGTTGGCTGGCTGTACATAGGTGGCGATACATGGTGCCGGACTCTGCCACCAGCTGTTTCTGACGAAGAGCTGCCCCAGCTTCTTTCAGCAACTTCTCTCCTCCTACTACTCTCTGACTCCCCCTCTGAACTGTCCCCCTCTTCATCTCCTCTATTGGGAACATACAGAGGATCCCTATTACCGTCATCATCGTAGTCATCCTGCCCAGCTTCGCTTGCCTCAGACAAATCCAAACTTGCACCATCAGTAGGTCCTTCATCCTCCTGACACGTTACATCCATAGTGTTGCCGCGTAACTTAGACATATTAGCTGGTGAAAATTCATCTGGCTGTAACAACAATGGCTGTGCATCAGTGATTTCAACACTAAATAATTCTTGCGAAGTGTCAAATGCAGCGGAAGTGGTGCTAGTAGTAGCGCTGGTGGCTGAGCAAGATGAGGTGTTCTGTGTCGCTAAATACTCAACCACGTCCTGACAATCTTGGGAGGTGATGGGACGTGCCTTCTTCCGAGCACTGTACTGTGGGCCAGGTCCACACGAAATTACATTTACACGACCTCGCGCAGACCTGCCGGGTGGCCTTCCTCTGCCTCTGCCACTACCTCTTCCTCTACCTGTTTTGTCCATATCGGGTATGCACGGAGTGGTATATCACACTGCGTGCACTCACGTAGGTAGGTGGGTTCACTTAACTGCACAGGTATGCGCACTGATGCGGTGGGTTCACTGAACAGTACAGGTATACAGTGGCAGGTTCACTGAACACAACAGGTATGCAGTGGCGGGTTCACTGAACAGGTATACAGTGGCGGGTCCACTGAACAGAACAGGTATACAGTGGCGGGTTCACAGAACAGGTATGCAGTGGCAGGATCACTGAACACAATAGGTATGCAGTGGCGTGTTCACTAAACAGGTATACAGTGGCGGGTCCACTGAACAGAACAGGTATACAGTGGCGGGTTCACAGAACAGGTATGCAGTGGCAGGATCACTGAACACAATAGGTATGCAGTGGCGTGTTCACTAAACAGGTATACAGTGGCGGGTCCACTGAACAGAACAGGTATACAGTGGCGGGTCCACTGAACAGAACAGGTATACAGTGGCGGGTCCACTGAACAGAACAGGTATACAGTGGCGGGTCCACTGAACAGAACAGGTATACAGTGGCGGGTTCACAGAACAGGTATGCAGTGGCAGGATCACTGAACACAATAGGTATGCAGTGGCGTGTTCACTAAACAGGTATACAGTGGCGGGTCCACTGAACAGAACAGGTATACAGTGGCGGGTCCACTGAACAGAACAGGTATACAGTGGCGGGTCCACTGAACAGAACAGGTATACAGTGGCGGGTTCACAGAACAGGTATACAGTGGCGGGTCCACTGAACAGAACAGGTATACAGTGGCGGGTTCACAGAACAGGTATGCAGTGGCAGGATCACTGAACACAATAGGTATGCAGTGGCGTGTTCACTAAACAGGTATACAGTGGCGGGTCCACTGAACAGAACAGGTATACAGTGGCGGGTTCACTGAACAGGTATACAGTGGCGGGTCCACTGAACAGAACAGGTATACAGTGGCGGGTTCACAGAACAGGTATGCAGTGGCAGGTTCACTGAACACAACAGGTATGCAGTGGCGGGTTCACTGAACAGGTATACAGTGGCGGGTCCACTGAACAGAACAGGTATACAGTGGCGGGTCCACTGAACAGAACAGGTATACAGTGGCGGGTCCACTGAACAGAACAGGTATACAGTGGCGGGTTCACAGAACAGGTATACAGTGGCGGGTCCACTGAACAGAACAGGTATACAGTGGCGGGTTCACAGAACAGGTACTGGCAGGATCACTGAACAGGTATGCAGTGGCAGGATCACTGAACAGGTATGGAGTGGCAGGATCACAGTACAGGTATGCAGTGGGCTGAGGGCTCACTGAACAGAACAGGTATGCAGTGGCAGGATCACTGAACAGGTATGGAGTGGCAGGATCACAGTACAGGTATGCAGTGGGCTGAGGGCTCACTGAACAGAACAGGTATGCAGTGGCAGGATCACTGAACAGGTATGCAGTGGCAGGATCACAGTACAGGTATGCAGTGGGCTGAGGGCTCACTGAACAGAACAGGTATGCAGTGGCAGGATCACTGAACAGGTATGCAGTGGCAGGATCACAGTACAGGTATGCAGTGGGCTGAGGGCTCACTGAACAGAACAGGTATGCAGCCAGGAAGAAGTTAAGCCTAACTAATCTTTCCCTATATGAGAGACTGCAGCAGCTCGCCCTACTCTCACTAATGCAGGCACACGAGTGGCCGTAATGGCCGCCGCTGCCTGCCTTATATAAGGGGGGGTGGGGCTCCAGGGGCTGGTGTAGCCTAATTGGCTACACTGGGCCTGCTGACTGTGATGTAGAGGGTCAAAGTTGACCCTCAGTGCATTATGGGGCGAACCAAACTTCTTCCGCAAAAGGTTCGCGTGCGGTACCCGCACGCGAACCACCTACGTTCGCGCGAACCACGTTCGCCGGCGAACCGTTCGGCCCAACTCTAATCAAGTTACAGTTCGAGCCCTCCTGCCTGTTATTGCTCATAGCTCCTTGTTCACACTCCAGGGACGGTGGGCGGTGACCTGCAAGAAAAGCTGTCCTCACCTCATTGGTCTCTGAAGATTCAGGTATGTGCTTCCTGGTAAACTGACAACCCCTCTCATTAGAGGGAGAAAGAGATATAAAATATCTGAAACTGTCATATCTGTAAATCAGTTCATCGAATCACGCAGAGGGTGAGACTTGTGGGTTCCTCTCGTTCTACACTGTTCACAGATATCAAACATGCAGTAATGATTATGTTGCATTTCAGGGAAAACCATGTTTGTGACAGAAGGTGACAGACGAACGCTTCTTGCTTGGACACCAATGTCCAACGACCATCTAGCTAAGTTTGATGTGACTGGCATTTATAGAAAGGATGGAAATATAGTAAGAATGAATATTTGTTTCTAGGTTAATTAGAGGACATTTGATACCATCTCCCCATGACAGGACATGGGGAGGAATGTGACTTTGTCAATATATGGTTTTATGACCGGGCCTGTTTTCTGACTAGCTATCAGTTGTCCTGTGATGTAAAATCAGGGAATGTGCTGGGCCTGCTGCAGTGAAGGTTTATTGCGTTGTTGACCAGTCACTTCCGATGGAAAGGACATGAACCGGCAGAAACATATAAAAGCTAAAAACGTAAATGGGTACTACAGTACGCCTATGTACGTGCCCTTTCATGCAATGGGCGCATCTGTGGCAGGTGAATCCGTCACACAAGGGTCATCCGGAACGTTATAGCCCATTTAAATTAATCAATTAAGAAAACATTTTATTTCGTACCCGAGGCAAAATGTGAAATGATGAGATAAACATGTGTATGTACAGTGCAAAACATATTAATAACCTGGCTGTTTTTCTTTTTGCCACCTGAAAGAGTTAATTTTCAAGCACACAAGTGACAGCTTTTGTCTTCTGGTACCGTGTCGGGAATATAGTAAACCTCACTGATAAGCAAAGTACAGCCATAAAAGTTTTCCTGACAGAATACAACTTCTGAGGGCAGGGGAGAGATAGAAATGGGTCAATAGTTCTTGTATTTGAACACTGGGACACTTCATTCACTTTATAGCCTCGTACACATGACTCACTAAAGTCGGCTGAGGCAGCTGATAACGACTATATCAGCTGAATCAGGCATGTGTACAGTAGACCCCAACTCACAAGCGATCGGCTTAGCGGATAAACGCCAAACCCCTGCCCACCGCGTGATGTCACCCATGTGCTGCTATTTCATCCCTCCACCCCTCTGCATAGCAACAGAGTACATTGTCAGCTACACAGCTGACTCGCATCTGTGCATCCCGGCCCAGCAATGTCACCCAAGGGGATCGGCTCCCAATCCCCGACGAGCGGCATACATCAAAGGTGTATACGCATCCTCAACCACCAACCACTTGAGGACCAGAGGTTTATGCTTTCCCTCCCCCTCCCCCTCCCCCCCCCCCACCCAAGTCACTGGGCCATTTTTTACAATTCAGCACTTCACAACTTTAACGGTTTATTGCTCAGTCATGCAACTCAGCACCCAAATTAATTTTACTTCCTTTTCTTCCCACTAATAGAGCTTTCTTTTGGTTGTATTTGATTGCTGCTGCTAGTTTTAGTTTTTTTTTTTTTTTCAATTTTTAAAAAAGACCTGTATTTTTGTAAAAAAAACTATTTTATTTATCTCCCACCCCCTTAAATTGGTCCCACACTATGATATATACTGCATTATACATACATAGACATATGCCTATGGAAGGGACTAGATTGTGAGCTCCTCCTACAAACAGTTAAAGGGAACCTAAACTGAGAAGGATATGGATTTTTCCTCTTAAAGTGAACCTCCGGACTAAAAATCGACTCAGCAGCACTGAAAAGGCCTGGTGTTTCTTTAACAGTTTCACAGCATCAGAATTTTGTTTCTCTTATCCAACCCTCATTTTTAGCTGCACAGAAGAAAACTGCCCGGGCTTTTTTCCTCTGATGCTGTGCAAAGCATGATGGGATTTCTGATGTTGTTGTTCTCGTTCTGCTGTTTTGGTGCAATTTTTGTTTTTTGTTTACATTTTGAATTTGAGATTTGAAGCCTAGCGCGTGCAGCTGGGAGGGGTTATCAGGACACAGCACAGTTGGAACTGTGTCTCCTGCTCCTTGTCACCTCCTTTCAACCAAAAAGATGGCTGCCCCCATGACAAAGATGGCAGCCCCCATGAATCACAAACATTTGCCCATTCTTTTAAAACAGGGTGGGTAAAAAATTATATTACCTATCTATTCTAATTAACATAACTAATGTAACTTAATGACAGTATGTTTGTTTAGGCTGAAGTTCCCCTTTAAAATAATACTACCGGTAGTTGCCTGACTCTCCTGCCGATCCTGTGTCTCTAATACTTTTAGCCACAGCCCCTCAACAAGCATGCAGATCAGGTGCTCTGACTGAAGTCAGACTGCATTAGCTGTATGCTTGTTTCAGGTGTGTGATTCAGCCACTACTTTGGTCAATGAGATCAGCAGGACTGCCAAGCAACTGGTATGGTTTAAAAAGAAACATCCATATCCCTCTCAGTTAAGGTTCCCTTTAAGTGACAAGACTATATACTCCGTACAGCACTGCATAAGATGGCAGCACTATATAAACATTTAAATTAATTTGGCAGAAAAAAAAAACAGCCTGCCAGCGCTGATCAGCCACTGGCAGGCTGAACGCTGAGGCTCTCTGTCTACAGTGAAGGGAGCTCGCACAGAGCCTCTCTGCCGCCGCCAATGTGCGTTAGGCAGTAGGCAAGAGGTTAAGACGCACTGTATTTTCTAATAATTTCTCCATATAATCACCTCCTTTATTTAAAGTAAACCTGAGGTGAAAATAAACTTAAGAGATAAACAATTGTATCCTACTACAACTAAAAATTATCCTATATTAGATAAGCTTTAACTTTTATGTTTTAGAGTCTCTGCTCAATGATACAGTCTTTCAAGTGTCCCAGAGGTAAAATATATGAACTAGTGACGTTTTGTATCTAGCCTCTGTTCCCAGAAGCTGTTCTCTGCCTCACTGAAAAGGATTTACAGCCACAATGAGGGTTACACTATAGTCCAATTGGGTCCCGACTGGTAGGGATGGTCAAATTCGGCTTCGGGAGATACCCGGATAGTTGCAATCCAGATATCTCCCAGTAATGCTGTGCGGGCTGGGCGGGGGGGTCAAGCTTACCTCTCTGACATCTTCTTTGCTCGTCCCTCGGCGCCTCCCACGATGCGGTCCACGCGGCGGTCATGTGACTACAAACGCTTCCTCCTTCCGGGTTCAAGGAGGAAGTGTTTGTAGTCACGTGATGCGTGTGGACCGCATCGTGGGAGGCGCCGAGGGACGAGCAATGAAGACGTCAGAGAGGTAAGCTTGACCCCCCCCCCCCCCCCCGCCCAGCCCGCACAGCATTACTGGGAGATATCCGGATTGCAACTATCGGGGTATCTCCCGAAGCCGAATTTGACCATCCCTACCGACTGGAGAGAAACTGTCACTTACATACCTAAATGGTTAACTCTATCAGACAGAAAAAGGAAAAAAAGAACACAGCTCAGTATTACACATTTCTATCTCATCATGTGACCTCAGCTACACTTGCATTAATCATATCTTGTTATAAGATTTGCAATTCCCCCATTGTAGTAGCACCACCCTCCTCACCAATGAATTAGAGGATTTGGGCACGTGGGGCTTCATGTTGATGCTGCTGAACAAACAGTCACTGACATTCTGGAGTTACGTGACAAGCATTATAGGAGGTTAACCTGACAGATGCAAGTTACATTACACCAAAAAAAATACAGTGCATGACAGATAAAATCAAACAGCTGTTACTTTGTTGGTGACCCTCCTATGTATTGCTGTATATTGGTATGTAATCCCACCCTCCCAATGATGTTTAGCCTCTCTATTATGTCACACAGCCTCCTCCCATTGCATTCTGGGAAACCAGGTGTTGTTTGTGCTCACTTTCGAAACACACAGTAAACAAACATTCTGCAGTGATGCACCTGCCAGCAGTAAAGATTTCACCACCTACGATAAACTTAAAGGTACTCTGTAACAAGAAAATCCCCTGTGGGGTACTTACCTCAAGAGGGGAAAGCTTCTGTTTACTAATGAGGCTTCCCCCATCCTTCTGAGCCTCAGGAATCTAGTGCTGGCTCCCCCGAAACCACAGAAGACAAGGATGTCGGCTGTGGCGCAGGAGCACCTGCAATATTTACCTACCGCAATACAGCGCTGGCGCAGTAGCAGCTTTCCGATCAGGTCCACTCCACAGCGCAGCTGACTCACGCCTGCGCAGTAGAGCGGACCAGATCGGGCTTGGCTATTTACGCCTGATCGGAAAACCACTACTGCCACAAAGAGAGAAGGCAACAGGAGTTGGCACATGCAATCCATAGAAAACTTTATTGTTCCGGCTACATATCAAAAATTAAAAAGTAGACATACATAGAAGCTTCCTACCCATTTCCTACTGAGCTGTGGGGTGAGGTGGGAGCGGTGAGCAGCTCACCGCTCCCACCTCACCCCACAGCACAGTAGGAAATGGGTAAGAAGCTTCTGTGTATGTCTGCTTTTTAGTTTTTGATATGTGGCCGGAACAATAAAGTTTTCTATGGATTGCATGTGCCAACTCCTGTTGCCTTCTCTCTTTGTGGAATTATACATGCTGGTGTGAAAATAAGTTAGAGCACGCAATCTGAGCCACACAAAAAAGCAACCTGTTTTCAGTAGTCCTGTGACCCACACATTAAAGATCTGAATCGTTGAGGACTGTAGTGCCTGTACTCTACATTTGTTTAAAAACCACTACTGCATCTACACTCGATCTCGATCGTGGTAGGTAAATATTTACATTGCCGGTGTTGGGGGGCTGCCAGCACTGGATCCTTGAGCATGAAGAGAACGATGGAAGCCTAATTAGGATTCAGAAGCTTCCCCCTCCCGAGGTAAGTATCCCCCAGGGCTGTTTCTTCTATTGCAAATTTTCTTTAAGGATGTAAATCGGGATAAAAAAATATTTTACAATGGACAAATACTAGCTAAATACTTTATAAATTAACTTTACCTCCCCCCACCACCACACACACACCCTAGTGTGTGTACAGGAGCCCCCCTAACGTTGCCTATAGATCCAGAATGACGGATATTTAGAGCTGTTTTACCAATCCCCGAGCACACTGGTCTCCTCCACACCTGTCTGCTGGAAGCTGCCCAGCCGAACCCCACACACATACCTTCTCCTGCTATTATTAACATGAGAATAAGCTGCAAAATAGTGTTGTAAAACACTGGTAGCAGTTTTTAATGAAACAGGAGCTTAACAACTCATCAAATTTGCATGTGTTCTTTTTTTTTTTAACACAAAACAAATAAGTCCCTGAAATTCCTCCATAAGTTTTCATCATCACACGTGTGTTTTGTGGTGCGCATTTAGAGCTCCTTTCCGTATGAAACATTTCCCACACTCTGGACAGGGAAAAGGACGCTCGCCTGTGTGACTCCTCTGGTGTATGAGGAGATCTTTTTTAAGATTGAAACCTCTTCCGCATGTTGGACACAGAAAAGGGAGTTCACCTGTGTGACATCTCTGGTGAGTATCGAGGTCTTCTTTAAGCATGAAAAATTTCCCACACTCTGAACAGAAAAATGGCTTTTCAATGTGAAATTTCACATGTCTTTTGAAGCTTGTACTTTCCGAGAAGCACTTACTGCATGTAGGACATGAAAAAGGTTTTTCGCCGGTGTGAACTCTTTGGTGTGTGATATATTCGGATGCTCGTCGAAAAGCTTTCCCACACTCACAGCACGAAAACGGCTTTTTTTGACCCGTGTGAACACTCTGGTGATTAACAAGATTCGACTTGGATTTGAATGATTTCCCACATTCAGAACAGGGATATGGCCTCTCACAAGTGTGAACTCTCTCGTGTGAAACAAGTTCTGCATTACGTCGAAAACATTTTCCACACTCTGAACAGGAAAAGGGATGCTTCCGTATATGTATTTTCTGGTGTATAAAGAGTTCTTCTTGAAGAAGGAAAAACTTCCCACACTTTGGACAGTAAAATGGCTTCTCGGAGTGGAGAAATAAGTGTCGCTTGAAGCTGTTTCTGTCTGAAAACAATTTGTTGCAGATGGAACACGAAAATGGCTTTTCCCCAGTGTGAACTCTCTGGTGTGCTGTATGCTCTGTTGCTCTACTGAATGATTTCCCACACTCGGAACACGAAAAGGGTTTTTCACCACTGTGAACTCTCTGGTGAGTAACAAGATTTGACTTTGTGGTGAATGATTTGTCACACTCAGAACAAGCATAGGGTTTCTCGCCGGTGTGAATTCTCTGGTGCACAACGAGCTCAGATTTACTTTTAAAGCTTTTCCCACACTCTGAACAAAAAGACAGCTTCCGCTTGTGTGAGTGCTTCTTTTGGTGCACAGCAAGAGCAGCTTTAGTTTTACAGTATTTTCCGCATTCAGAACATGGAAACCTCTGATTAAGTCCATGTGTGTCCTTAGAAGGTTCATTTGCATTAGATGGATCTGAGGTGACAGGTTGTGATTTATCAGATTTCTCATCATTTGTGTGAACCTTAAAATGGTTTTGCAGACTTTTTCTGAGTGAAAAGCTTTTGTTGCATCTGTCACAAGAAAAGGGCTTTTCCCCAGTGTGAACTCTCTGGTGTACAGCAAGCTCTGATTTATACCTACAACATTTCCCACAATGTGAACACGTCAGTGAATGCTCTAGTGAGTGCTTCTTCTGGTGCGCAGCAAGAGAGGCTTCAGATTTGCAACATTTCCCACACTCTGCACAAACGGCCGGTGGCTCCTGTGAGTGTGTCTTTTGGTGAGTGGCAAGCGAGGCTTTGGTCTTACAACATTTACTGCATTCGGGACATGAAAATCCCTCATTGTCTCCATCTATGACACAATCTGACGTCCAGGAAGATTTTTTCACATTAGACAAATCTGTTGCTGTATCTGCTGCACCACACAACAGATGGATATCTGAGAACACATCTTTTGATTTGTTATATGACTCCTCATCATTAGAGGGAGACATACTTCTGTAACCTCTGAGATGGGTATTTCCAGTATTGGGAGGAGTATTTTGTGTTACATTATTTTCTTCTTCACTGTTCTCATCACCATGTCCATCTGCTGAAGGGAAAATGTTACTGTTACACATACGTTACTGATTCATGTTTTGCAATTAGGGATCATGTACACAGGACTAATAGCCACCAGTGAAAGCTATGGTAAAAGTGAGGAGAGGGGAGATAGAAAAGAAACTAGAGCTTCTGGTTTAGTATGTCTGGATGAATACAATAAATACATATAGTAGTTACTGGGCACTCGCAAGACAAGGTTGTCTGACAAGCAACCAACCACAAAGCAAATGAGAACACAAACTCGTGTCCACTCAGGGGGTCCTGCTCTTACCTGTGTTGTTGCACTCAAAAAAGAAGAAAGGGGGCTACCCTAATTTTCTACCCAGGTGGACAACACAATAAGGCTTGGATGGGTTTGCCAGAGGATCATAGATGGATAATAATAATATAATATATATATATATATATATATATATATATATATATATATATATATATATATATATATATATATATACAGTATATAAAACACACTAGACTAGAAAGTCAACTGAAACTATATTTACTGACTCACAGCTACATGTTTTGTGGAGTACACTGCACTTCTTCATGGCAATCACCAAAGTCACTAAGAACGACTAAACTTGTAGTCACATATGATAATTTAATTTGACCTGCTGGTCTAGTGTTTTTGCGTTTTTTTTCCTTTCTATTCCCCTTTGAATGTATTATTGTTTACATACTGTATATATTGTATGCCTCTATAATACTTTGTTGTTGGTCCTATGACGTTATACTGAGGAATGGAGATGGGCCTGTCATATGGTGTACAGTATCTCCTCCTCATTTGTTGGTACTATGTTGTTATACTGAGGAATGGAGATGGGCCTTTCATATGGTGTACAGTATCTCCTCCTCATTTGTTGGTACTATGTTGTTATACTGAGGAATAGAGATAGGCCTTTCATATGGTGTACACAGCATCCTCTCCTCATTTGTTGGTGCTATGATGTTATACTGAGGAATGGAGTTGGACCTTTCATATGGTGTACAGTATCTTCTCCTCATTTGTTGGTACTATGATGTTATACGGAGGAATGGAGATGGGCCTTTCATATGGTGTACAGTATCTCCTCCTCATTTGTTGGTACTATGATGTTATACAGAGGAATGGAGATGGGCCTTTCATATGGTGTACAGTATCTCCTCCTCATTTGTTGGTGCTATGATGTTTTACTGAGGAATGGAGATGGGCCTTTCATATGGTGTACAGTATCCCCTCATTTGTTGGTGCTATGATGTTATACTGAGGAATGGAGATGGGCCTTTCATATGGTGTACAGTATCTCCTCCTCATTTGTTGCTACAATGATGTTATACTGAGGAATGGAGATGGACCTTTCATATGGTGTACAGTATCTCCTCATTTGTTGGTGCTATGATGTTATACTGAGGAATGGAGATGGACCTTTCATATGGTGTACAGTATCTCCTCCTCATTTGTTGGTGCTATGATGTTATACTGAGGAATGGAGATGGGCCTTTCATATGATGTACAGTATCTCCTCCTCATTGGTTGGTACTATGATGTTACACTGAGGAATGGAGATGGGCCTTTCATATGGTGTACAGTATCTCCTCCTCATGTGTTGGTACTATGATGTTATACTGAGGAATGGATAAGGACCTTTCATATGGTGTGCAGTACAACAAAATATTAAAGCAATCCTGTGAGAAAAAATAAAGCAACAGTTACATAGTTACCTCAGTAGAGTGAAGCCTCTGAACGATCCAGAGACTACTCCAATCCTCCTACAGCCCACCAATGCTCGCTAGGACCCTCTTCTTCATGGAAGGTCCCAGCAGTGGATTGGTGGTGGCAAGGTTGATGGGAGAAGTCTTTGGATTATCCAGTGGCTTACCTCTATTGAATTAAGTACCTAATTTTGCCCACTTTTTTCCCCTAAAGGTACACTTTAAGAAATGGCGATGCACCTTTTTATATGATGTATAGTTTTTCCATCCCATCTGGAAACATCAGCTTGTAGGTGTTGCGTAAACTATTTTTTATTATATCTTGTAGCATTTTTTTACTTACTTGTACTGGTATTTACAGAAATGTCCTCCTCCTTTATGGTCACCATTCTGACATTCCCATCTATAAGCTCTGGATCACTCATTGTGTAGTCCTCTTCTTCTTTTATTTTCCTCATGATTGGATGCTCCTCTGTAGTCTGCCCATCACTCCTCACATACGTCTCTTCTTTAATTGTCATTTCCTGTTCTTTTGCAGACTGCCAATGACTATTGACATGAATATCTTCTGCCTTTTCTTTAACTGTCTTTGTTATTTCCTCCTCTTTCATAGGCTGTTGATCACCCTTCACACAAGTCACTCCTTGTTCCTGTTTAATTGTTCTCATCATGTCACCCTCTGCCACAGCCTCATTACGCTTCTCATAAGTCTCTTGTTCTTTCTCAACTTTAACACATCTTACATGTTCATCCTAAACCCACAAAATAATGACACAATGTAATTAGGACATAAACAAATGTAGTCATTGAAATATTTGAGTCAGGTTACAGTTCCAGAGCATTGGCTCCACCTACCTGATTATGGTGGGGGGTGGTGGGATCTTCTTGTGGACAATGCTGGGAATAAAGAGGACCTGTACTCCTCTCTGGTGGGTTTCTGTTACTGGATCCATCTGTAGGAAACACACACTGACTGAATACATGATCTCTATGTGATTATCAGCTGATGGAGGCTCTAGGTGGACCCTCCGTACTGCTCTTTCCTTCACAAGAAATTAAAGTTTCCTCTTACCTGGTGATGTGAGGGGAAGCTAATTCTCCATCATGGTGTCCTTGTAGAGGTGTCCGTGTCCCTCTAAATCCTGATACTTCTTTGCAAACAAAAACATGGAGAGGGCGGTGTTCCTGGTAGGATGGAAATAAAGAACAGGAAAATACCAATTAGGAGAATAGGGGATACAAAATAAGGAATTTACATTAAACAGGTTATAAATTTAGCCCGTTCTCTCAAAGAGTTCTTAGATACCATACATTTATGTTAAAGATTACTTATGAATGGAACCCTGGCACCAGCATACAACAGTAAACATACCTGTACTTCTGGCTTTGCTATAACAAAAAAAAACGGC
The DNA here is from genome assembly GCF_040937935.1 of Hyperolius riggenbachi. NCBI lineage: Eukaryota > Metazoa > Chordata > Amphibia > Anura > Hyperoliidae > Hyperolius > Hyperolius riggenbachi. The sequence continues at coordinate 237,314,647 of NC_090655.1, forward strand.
CACCACCCTGACAAATATTTTAAGGTGATCTATTGAAAGTTAAATTAAAGGGGCATTATGGTGAAAAATGTAAAATTTGTCCAAACATATACAAATAAAGAAATACATTTTTCTAGAGTAAAATGAGCCATAAATTACTTTTCTCCTATGTTGCTGTCACTTACAGTAGGGAGTAGAAATCTGACGGAAGCAACAGGTTTTGGACTAGTCCATCTCTTTATGGGGGATTCTCAGGGATTTATTTATTTTCAAAAGCACTTAGTGAATGGCAGTTGCTCTGTCCAACTGCCAAAAAACTGTGTAGCAAGTAGGGAAGCTGGCCAGCATCATTGTTTAAATCATTTTTAGGGAATATCTTTATAAAGAATAAATTCCTTGCTGAGAATCCCCTATGAAGAGATGGGCTAGTCCAAAACCTGTCACTTCTGTCAGATTTCTACTACCTACTGTAAGTGACAGCAACATTGGAGAAAAGTAATTTATGGCTCATTTTACTCTGGAAAAAACGTACTTCTTATTTGTCTATGTTTACACATATTTAAAATTTTACAGTTTTTCGCCATAGTGCCCCTTTAACTTTTTTTTATGACTTCCCATATCTTTTAAAGCACACCTGAAGTGAGAGGGACATGAGAGAGAATGCCATATTCATTTCCTCTTAAACAATGCATATTGCTTGGCTGCTCTGGTGATCTGCAGCCTCTAATACTTTTAGCCATAGACCCTGAACAAGCATGCAGCAGATCAGGGGTTTCTGACTGAAGACTGACTGGATTGGTCGCATGCTTTTTTCAGGTGTGTGATTCAGACACTACTTACCACAAAGATCAGCAGGACTGCCAGGCAACTGGTAATGTTTTAAAGGGAAAGAAATATGGCAGCCTCCATATCCCTGTCACTTCAGAACAAAGAATCAGTGGGTGAATTTCTGCAGCTCGGCACACAGAGCATCCTTGTGTTTACGTTTCTCATGGATGACCCCCACCACATCCTCCCATTCAGTGACACAGATCCTCATCCATCTTTCATAGAGGCAGTTCAGCCTCCTTTTGCAGCAGGTTCATTATATTGCTCCAAGTTTGATCATTTGTTTTCTTTTTTTTAACCATAAATTTAAGGTGGCCATACATCGAGCTACTTGGCGGCAGATCCACCATCCGATTAGGAAAAACCGGTGCCGCCAACTGCATGGCCAATCGACTATGCGACCAATTTCAGCCCGAAATTGGTTGCATGCATTGATCAGACATGCTTCAAGATGTTGGGCCGACATGTTCGATCGGGGGCGTATGACTACCGGCACTGTCCCCCTTAGTGTAAAATGTGCATACTTTACTCGTCGGTGGCCACCGCTGGCTCTGTCAACATACACGCACCCCACGTGGTTGCCGGAATATACATGGGCGTGTGTGTGACGTCACATGGGCGCCCATGTATACACTGCAACCACGTGGGGCGTGTGTATGTAGATGGAAGACAGAGCATAGGGCCAGCGGTGGACACCGACTGGTAAGGTACGCGCACACACAGGGCACATTTTACGCAGGAAGCTGACTTCCTATTCTCTACACACATGTGCTAGATGGGGGGGGGGGGGGGGGGGGGGGCGGACTCATGCCTGGTAGGCCTATCCCTGGAGATCAGGGGCTCTCCCAAATCACAGCCACACCTGCAAGATGCTGTCTCCAAAATCTATGCATCTGCTGCAGTGACTGCTGGGAATGGATCAGTGATCTCTGTACAACACTGTAAAATATGTCAGACCTATATACATGTATTATAATAATAGTGTGTGGCTGTGATGAGGGTATTAGAGTGTAAGCTCCTGTGGTGCAGAGACTGATGGAAATGGATGTGATATCTGCACAGGCTGAGGAATATGTCAAAGCTATATAAATGTAAAATTATAATGTGTGGCTGTGGTAAGGACCAGGGCTGTGGAGTCGGAGTTGGAGCAATTTTGGGTACCTAGAGTCGGAGTTGGAGTCTTCATAAACCCGAGGAGTTGAAGCCATTTTGGGTACCTGGAGTCAGAGTTGGAATCGGTGGTTTCATAAACTGAGGAGTCAGAGTTGGAGATGAATTTTGTACCGACTTCACAGCCTTGGTGAGGGCATTAGAGTGTAAGCTCCTGTGATGCAGAGACTGATAGGAATGGATTAGTGATCTCTGTACAGTGCTGTGGCATAAGCACTAGTCTACTTTAGGGGACCCAGCAGGAAACTTTACAGGGAACAGTTCTCCCATCAGTGATGGATCACAGTACCCTCTTACAGAACAAAGCGTTGCGATTGGCCAAATAGTTTGGGTGTAGTTTACTACAAACTATTGGAAACCTAGAAGTTCAAGAGAGTGCTATCCACCCAATCACATTAACGGAATTTCCCTATGAGATTTCCTGCTGGGTCTCCTAAAGTAGACTAGCAACGTGGAATATGCCAGAGCCCGAATGTATAATAACAATTGTGTGTGACTGTGGTGAGGACATTAGAGTGTAAGCTTCTCTGGTGCAGAGATGATGGGAATGGATCAGTGATCTCTGTACAGCACTGAGGAATATGTCAGAGCTATACAAATGTATAATAATAGTGTATGATTGTGGTGCAGAGATGATGGGAATGGATCAGTGGTCTCTGTACAGTGCTGTGGAATATGTCAGAGTTATATAAATGTATAATAATAAGTGTGTGACTGTGGTGAGGACATTAGAGTGTAAGCTCCTGAGGTGCAGATACTGATGGGAATAGATCAGTGATCTCTGTACACATAGCAGCAGCTGGTGGTATTAGGGGAGAGGTCACAAGGGCTTACTGAATGCAAATAATTATAAAATAAAATTACCTGCTCTCCCTGCCAGTTTCAGCAATGTCTCCTCTCTACTTCCTCCCCCCTTTCTCCTAGCACTGAACTTCCTGTCTGTTTCCCACCCCTTCTTGCATCCTGTAAGTTCCTATTTGTATTTATGAGCTCACCACCCTGTGGAGAATTGTGGTACTACAACCATAAATAAAGTTCTTCTCATAATCAGATTTGCTCTCAGGCCTTGTTCACATTGCGTTCGCGTGTCCGTCGCGTGTCCGTTCGCGTGTCCGTCCGCGTTGGGCTTTTTTGAGGCTTTTTTTTTTCCGATTCCCGGCGCTTGGGTGAGCGATTCGTTTTTGTGCTTAGTGGTTTTCTAAGCGTTTTTCCCGAGCAATTTTGTAATTCACTCCCAGACGCAAGTCAGGACGTGATCTCTTTGACCCAGAAAATAATAAATACAATGTATTTATTCTTTAAAACGCAATTGTTACATAAAGTGGTTTTGTGAGCGTTTTGCGTTTCTCCTATACTTTCCATTGAGGACTCAAAAATGGTCCACGCACCGATTTTCTGAATGGACAGTGCACGACCCGCGCTGATATGAACCTTCTCATAGACATTCATGCCGATTGGTTTTGTGTGTGGTAGCAGAGAAGCGTTTAGCCATTTGGCTAAATGAGCCGCCGCAAGATGTGCCACCAGCCACTCGTATAAATTAGCCCTCATTGAGCCTCCCATATAAATTAGCCCTTAGTGGGCAAGCACTTTCGCACTTGTGTCATCCAAATTAACAGTTGCACAGCAAAGGAACAACAATGTAGATAGTACTTATTTTCTATTCGTAGTGCTGCGCTTAGTCCCTTATGTATGTCACAGTATATGCAATAATACCAACTGTTATATCGATGTATCACGCTGCTCCTATATTAACAATCCGTATATAGTCCACTGTTTTTTATAGCAGTTGCGATCACCCCTCCGTTGTCATCAATTCCTGTCTCCAGGATATCACTGGGAGGAAATATCTTCAACAATAGGTACAAACAAACAGCATATAGTGTAACCTGTTTAAAATGCACACTATCACCCTTTAGTGACAGACAAACTGATCAGACGCAGGAGTGCATATACACATAAGGGGTCCACCACCTGTGGGCTCAGGCACTCCCCTCCATATGCCCCTGCTCACCAAGAACTGCTCCAATCCAATACCCATTGTCTGCCACCTGGGCTTTTCACAAGGATGTAGTCTGCAGGTAAACTCAAACAAAACCGATCATGTGTAAAACTGCTTTTTAACACTTAGGTTAAAAAGAAGTACTGCTGTTCTGCCCACGGACAGAGCTTTCTGTTGGTGGGCTGTGATCGCTCCCCCAATGTTTTTTTTTTACAAATATTTATTTTGTTTATTGAACAATAAATTTTCTTATTTTTTTTATTATTTTTTTCAACCCTCCCTCCCATCCCCCCACAAGCCAATCAGCGCAATCGGCTGACATAGGCTTCAGCCTATGACACCGGATAGCTTCTTTGCCGCCCAGGGGGACAGCCGTGTCACACGGCTGTCCCCAGTACAGCGCTGCCGTAAATCACAACGCTGTACAGAGGAAATAGACTATGGTTTCACTGTCTAACAGTCTCCTAGTGGCGATCGCTGCTGGGAGACTGATGACGGAGCGGAGCTCCATCATTCAAGCGGAGATGCGTGCACATCGGTGCGAGTGATCTCCTGCAAAACCCCGCCTCAGGACTTCACGCCAATTGGTGTGGAGCAGTCGGCAAGAGGTTAATCTATCTCATGCATTAGCTCTCCTTACAGTTAAGGTGAAAAATAAGAAAGCTTTGTGAATCAACCCCATTCTTACATAGATACTTACATAGATCTACCCTGAGTTCCTCCTGTTTTTTTTTTTATTCCCTGTAGGGGTTAAGAATTCAGTGCAGTAAATGAGTATTTTTCTGCAGTGGGAACATTGGAACTTTAACTTATAACTCATCAGTGCTGATACATTTGGTTTGTACATCGGATCTGCTGGGAATCCAGCCTAATGCACCTTTCTCAGCCTCTAGAACTCATAGCATAGCTTACTCTCCCATCTGATTAGCATGTTCTGCTATTGCGTACTCTCCCATCTGATTAGCATGTTTTGCTATTGCGTACTATCCAATCTGATTAGCATGTTCTACTTTTGCATACTCTCCCATCTGATTAGCATGTTCTGCTATTGCGTACTCTCCCATCTGATTGGCATGTTCTGCTATTGCATACTCTCCCATCTGATTATCATGTTTTGCTATTGCGTACTATCCAATCTGATTAGCATGTTCTACTTTTGCATACTCTCCCATCTGATTAGCATGTTCTGCTATTATGTACTCTCCCATCTGATTAGCATGCTCTGCTATTGCATACTCTCTTCGCTGATTAGCATGTTCTGCTATTGCGTACAATCTCATCTGATTAGCATGTTCTGCTATTGCATACTCTCTTAGCGGATTAGCATGTTCTGCTATTGCGTACAATCTCATCTGATTAGCATGTTCTTCTATTGCGTACAATCTCATCTGATTAGCATGTTCTGCTATTGCGCACAATCTCATCTGATTAGCATGTTCTGCTAATGCGCACTCTACCATCTGATTAGCATGTTCTGCTATTGCGTACAATCTCATCTGATTAGCATGTTCTTCTATTGCGTACAATCTCATCTGATTACCATGTTCTGCTATTGCGTACTATCTAATCTGATTAGCATGTTCTACTTTTGCATACTCTCCCATCTGATTAGCATGTTCTGCTATTGTGTACTATCCCATCTGATTAGCATGTTCTGCTATTGCATACTCTCCTATCTGATTATCATGTTCTACTACTGCAAACTCTCCCATCTGATTAGCATGTTCTGCTATTGCATACTCTCCTATCTGATTAGCATGTTCTGCTATTGCGTACTCTCCCATCTGATTAGCATGTTCTGCTATTGCGTACTCTCCCATCTGATTAGCATGTTCTGCTATTGAGTACTCTCCCATCTGATTAGCATGTTCTGCTATTGCGTGCTCTCCCATCTGATTAGCATGTTCTGCTATTGCATACTCTACCAGCTGATTAGCAAGTTCTGCTATTGCGTACCATCCAATCTGATTAGCATGTTCTACTATTGCATACTCTCCCATCTGATTAGCATGTTCTGCTATTGTGTACTCTCCCATCTGATTAGCATGTTCTGCTATTGTGTACTATTCCATCTGATTATCATGTTCTACTTTTGCATACTCTCCTATCTAATTAGCATGTTCTGCTATTGCGTACAATCTCATCTGATTAGCATGTTCTTCTATTGCGTACAATCTCATCTGGTTAGCACGTTCTTCTATTGTGTAATATCCCATCTGATTAGCATGTTCTTCTATTGTGTACTCTACCAGCTGATTAGCATGTTCTGCTATTGCGTACTATCCCATCTGATTAGCATGTTCTGCTATTGCGTACTCTCCCATCTGATTATCATGTTCTACTATTGCAAACTCTCCCATCTGATAAGCATGTTCTGCTATTGCGTACTATCTAATCTGATTAGCATGTTCTACTTTTGCATACTCTCCCATCTGATTAGCATGTTCTGCTATTGTGTACTATACCATCTGATTAGCATGTTCTGCTATTGCATACTCTCCTATCTGATTATCATGTTCTACTACTGCAAACTCTCCCATCTGATTAGCATGTTCTGCTATTGCATACTCTCCTATCTGATTAGCATGTTCTTCTAGTGCGTACCAGCTGCTTGGCATGTTCTGCTATTGCGTACTCTCTTAGCTGATTAGCATGTTCTGCTATTGGGTACAATCTCATCTGATTAGCATGTTCTTCTATTGCGTACAATCTCATCTGATTAGCATGTTCTGCTATTGCATACTCTCTTAGCTGATTAGCATGTTCTGCTATTGGGTACAATCTCATCTGATTAGCATGTTCTTCCATTGCGTACAATCTCATCTGATTAGCATGTTCTGCTATTGCGTACAATCTCATCTGATTAGCATGTTCTGCTATTGCGTACAATCTCATCTGATTAGCACGTTCTTCTATTGCGTAATATCCCATATGATTAGCATGTTCTTCTATTGCGTACTCTACCAGCTGATTAGCATGTTCTGCTATTGCGTACTATCCCATCTGATTAGCATGTTCTGCTATTGCGTACTCTACCAGCTGATTATCATGTTCTACTATTGCAAACTCTCCCATCTGATTAGCATGTTCTGCTATTGTGTACTATCCCATCTGATTAGCATGTTCTGCTATTGCATACTCTCCCGTCTGATTAGCATGTTCTGCTATTGCATACTCTCCCGTCTGATTAGCATGTTCTGCTATTGCATACTCTCCTATCTGATTAGCATGTTCTGCTATTGTGTACTCTCCCATCTGATTAGCATGTTCTGCTATTGTGTACTATTCCATCTGATTATCATGTTCTACTTTTGCATACTCTCCTATTTAATTAGCATGTTCTGCTATTGCGTACAATCTCACTTGATTAGCATGTTCTTCTATTGCGTACAATCTCATCTGCTTAGCACGTTCTTCTATTGCGTAATATCCCATCTGATTACAATGTTCTGCTATTGCAAACTCTCCCATCTGATTAGCATGTTCTGCTATTGCGTACTATCTAATCTGATTAGCATGTTCTACTTTGCATACTCTCCCATCTGATTAGCATGTTCTGCTATTGTGTACTATCCCATCTGATTAGCATGTTCTGCTATTGCATACTCTCCTATCTGATTATCATGTTGTACTACTGCAAACTCTCCCATCTGATTAGCATGTACTGCTATTGCGTACACTCCCATGTGATTAGCATGTTCTTCTAGTGCGTACCAGCTGCTTAGCATGTTCTGCTATTGCGTACTCTCTTAGCTGATTAGCATGTTCTGCTATTGGGTACAATCTCATCTGATTAGCATGTTCTTCTATTGCGTACAATCTTATCTGATTAGCATGTTCTGCTATTGCATACTCTCTTAGCTGATTAGCATGTTCTGCTATTAGGTACAATCTCATCTGATTAGCATGTTCTTCTATTGCGTACAATCTCATCTGATTAGCATGTTCTGCTATTGCATACAATCTCATCTGATTACCATGTTCTGCTATTGCGTACTATCTAATCTGATTAGCATGTTCTACTTTTGCATACTCTCCTATCTGATTAGCATGTTCTGCTATTGTGTACTATACCATCTGATTAGCATGTTCTGCTATTGCATACTCTTCTATCTGATTATCATGTTCTACTACTGCAAACTCTCCCATCTGATTAGCATGTACTGCTATTGCGTACACTCCCATTTGATTAGCATGTTCTTCTAGTGCGTACCAGCTGCTTGGCATGTTCTGCTATTGCGTACTCTCTTAGCTGATTAGCATGTTCTGCTATTGGGTACAATCTCATCTGATTAGCATGTTCTTCTATTGCATACAATCTCATCTGATTAGCATGTTCTGCTATTGCGTAAATCTCATCTGATTAGCACGTTCTTCTATTGCGTAATATCCCATCTGATTAGCATGTTCTTCTATTGCGTACTCTACCAGCTGATTATCATGTTCTACTATTGCAAACTCTCCCATCTGATTAGCATGTTCTGCTATTGTGTACTATCCCATCTGATTAGCATGTTCTGCTATTGCATACTCTCCCGTCTGATTAGCATGTTCTGCTATTGCATACTCTCCTGTCTGATTAGCATGTTCTGCTATTGCATACTCTCCTATCTGATTAGCATGTTCTGCTATTGTGTACTCTCCCATCTGATTAGCATGTTCTGCTATTGTGTACTATTCCATCTGATTATCATGTTCTACTTTTGCATACTCTCCTATCTAATTAGCATGTTCTGCTATTGCGTACAATCTCATCTGATTAGCATGTTCTTCTATTGCGTACAATCTCATCTGATTAGCACGTTCTTCTATTGCGTAATATCCCATCTGATTAGCATGTTCTTCTATTGTGTACTCTACCAGCTGATTAACATGTTCTGCTATTGCAAACTCTCCCATCTGATTAGCATGTTCTGCTATTGGGTACAATCTCATCTGATTAGCATGTTCTTCTATTGCGTACAATCTTATCTGATTAGCATGTTCTGCTATTGCATACTCTCTTAGCTGATTAGCATGTTCTGCTATTAGGTACAATCTCATCTGATTAGCATGTTCTTCTATTGCGTACAATCTCATCTGATTAGCATGTTCTGCTATTGCATACAATCTCATCTGATTACCATGTTCTGCTATTGCGTACTATCTAATCTGATTAGCATGTTCTACTTTTGCATACTCTCCTATCTGATTAGCATGTTCTGCTATTGTGTACTATACCATCTGATTAGCATGTTCTGCTATTGCATACTCTTCTATCTGATTATCATGTTCTACTACTGCAAACTCTCCCATCTGATTAGCATGTACTGCTATTGCGTACACTCCCATTTGATTAGCATGTTCTTCTAGTGCGTACCAGCTGCTTGGCATGTTCTGCTATTGCGTACTCTCTTAGCTGATTAGCATGTTCTGCTATTGGGTACAATCTCATCTGATTAGCATGTTCTTCTATTGCATACAATCTCATCTGATTAGCATGTTCTGCTATTGCGTAAATCTCATCTGATTAGCACGTTCTTCTATTGCGTAATATCCCATCTGATTAGCATGTTCTTCTATTGCGTACTCTACCAGCTGATTATCATGTTCTACTATTGCAAACTCTCCCATCTGATTAGCATGTTCTGCTATTGTGTACTATCCCATCTGATTAGCATGTTCTGCTATTGCATACTCTCCCGTCTGATTAGCATGTTCTGCTATTGCATACTCTCCTGTCTGATTAGCATGTTCTGCTATTGCATACTCTCCTATCTGATTAGCATGTTCTGCTATTGTGTACTCTCCCATCTGATTAGCATGTTCTGCTATTGTGTACTATTCCATCTGATTATCATGTTCTACTTTTGCATACTCTCCTATCTAATTAGCATGTTCTGCTATTGCGTACAATCTCATCTGATTAGCATGTTCTTCTATTGCGTACAATCTCATCTGATTAGCACGTTCTTCTATTGCGTAATATCCCATCTGATTAGCATGTTCTTCTATTGTGTACTCTACCAGCTGATTAACATGTTCTGCTATTGCAAACTCTCCCATCTGATTAGCATGTTCTGCTATTGCGTACTATCTAATCTGATTAGCATGTTCTACTTTTGCATACTCTCCCATCTGATTAGCACGTTCTGCTATTGTGTACTATCCCATCTGATTAGCATGTTCTGCTATTGCATACTCTCCTATCTGATTATCATGTTCTACTACTGCAAACTCTCCCATCTGATTAGCATGTACTGCTATTGCGTACACTCCCATTTGATTAGCATGTTCTTCTAGTACTTACCAGCTGCTTAGCATGTTCTGCTATTGCGTACTCTCTTAGCTGATTAGCATGTTCTGCTATTGGGTACAATCTCATCTGATTAGCATGTTCTTCTATTGCGTACAATCTCATCTGATTAGCATGTTCTGCTAATGCATACTCTCTTAGCTGATTAGCATGTTCTGCTATTGGGTACAATCTCATCTGATTAGCATGTTCTTCTATTGCGTAATATCCCATCTGATTAGCATGTTCTTCTATTGTGTACTCTACCAGCTGATTAACATGTTCTGCTATTGCAAACTCTCCCATCTGATTAGCATGTTCTGCTATTGCGTACTATCTAATCTGATTAGCATGTTCTACTTTTGCATACTCTCCCATCTGATTAGCACGTTCTGCTATTGTGTACTATCCCATCTGATTAGCATGTTCTGCTATTGCATACTCTCCTATCTGATTATCATGTTCTACTACTGCAAACTCTCCCATCTGATTAGCATGTACTGCTATTGCGTACACTCCCATTTGATTAGCATGTTCTTCTAGTACTTACCAGCTGCTTAGCATGTTCTGCTATTGCGTACTCTCTTAGCTGATTAGCATGTTCTGCTATTGGGTACAATCTCATCTGATTAGCATGTTCTTCTATTGCGTACAATCTCATCTGATTAGCATGTTCTGCTATTGCATACTCTCTTAGCTGATTAGCATGTTCTGCTATTGGGTACAATCTCATCTGATTAGCATGTTCTTCTATTGCGCACAATCTCATCTGATTAGCATGTTCTGCTATTGCGTACAATCTCATCTGATTAGCATGTTCTGCTATTGCGTACTCTACCATCTGATTAGCATGTTCTTCTATTGCGTAATATCCCATCTGATTAGCATGTTCTTCTATTGCGTACTCTACCAGCTGATTAGCATGTTCTGCTATTGCGTACTATCCCATCTGATTAGCATGTTCTGCTATTGCATACTCTACCAGCTGACTAACATGTTCTGCTATTGCGTACTCTCCCATCTGATTATCATGTTCTACTATTGCAAACTCTCCCATCTGATTAGCATGTTCTGCTATTGCATACTCTCCCGTCTGATTAGCATGTTCTGCTATTGCATACACTCCCGTCTGATTAGCATGTTCTGCTATAGCATACTCTCCTATCTGATTAGCATGTTCTGCTATTGCGTACTCTCCCATCTGATTAGCATGTTCTGCTATTGCATACTCTCCTATCTGATTAGCATGTTCTGCTATTGCATACTCTCCTATCTGATTAGCATGTTCTGCTATCGCGTACTCTCCCATCTGATTAGCATGTTCTGGTATTGCGTACTCTACCAGCTGACTAACATGTTCTGCTATTGCGTACTCTCCCATCTGATTAGCAAGTTCTGCTATTGCGTACTATCCAATCTGATTAGCATGTTCTACTATTGCATACTCTCCCATCTGATTAGCATGTTCTGCTATTGTGTACTCTCCCATCTGATTAGCATGTTCTGCTATTGTGTACTATCCCATCTGATTATCATGTTCTACTTTTGCATACTCTCCTATCTGATTAGCATGTTCTGCTATTGCGGACAATCTCATCTGATTAGCAAGTTCTGCTATTGCGTACTATCCAATCTGATTAGCATGTTCTACTATTGCATACTCTCCCATCTGATTAGCATGTTCTGCTATTGTGTACTCTCCCATCTGATTAGCATGTTCTGCTATTGTGTACTATCCCATCTGATTATCATGTTCTACTTTTGCATACTCTCCTATCTGATTAGCATGTTCTGCTATTGCGTACTCTCCCATCTGATTAGCATGTTCTGCTATTGCATACTCTCCTATCTGATTAGCATGTTCTGCTATTGAGTACTCTCCCATCTGATTAGCATGTTCTGCTATTGCGTGCTCTCCCATCTGATTAGCATGTTCTGCTATTGCATACTCTACCAGCTGATTAGCAAGTTCTGCTATTGCGTACTATCCAATCTGATTAGCATGCTCTACTATTGCATACTCTCCCATCTGATTAGCATGTTCTGCTATTGTGTACTCTCCCATCTGATTAGCATGTTCTGCTATTGTGTACTATTCCATCTGATTATCATGTTCTACTTTTGCATATTCTCCTATCTAATTAGCATGTTCTGCTATTGCGTACAATCTCATCTGATTAGCATGTTCTTCTATTGCGTACAATCTCATCTGGTTAGCACGTTCTTCTATTGTGTAATATCCCATCTGATTAGCATGTTCTTCTATTGTGTACTCTACCAGCTGATTAGCATGTTCTGCTATTGCGTACTATCCCATCTGATTAGCATGTTCTGCTATCGCGTACTCTCCCATCTGATTAGCATGTTCTGCTATTGCGTACTCTACCAGCTGACTAACATGTTCTGCTATTGCGTACTCTCCCATCTGATTAGCAAGTTCTGCTATTGTGTACTCTCCTATCTGATTAGCATGTTCTGCTATTGTGTACTATCCCATCTGATTATCATGTTCTACTTTTGCATACTCTCCTATCTGATTAGCATGTTCTGCTATTGCATACTCTCCCATCTGATTAGCATTTTCTGCTATCGCGTACTCTCCCATCTGATTAGCATGTTCTGCTATTGCGTACTCTACCAGCTGACTAACATGTTCTGCTATTGCGTACTCTCCCATCTGATTAGCAAGTTCTGCTATTGTGTACTATCCAAGCTGATTAGCATGTTCTACTATTGCATACTCTCCCATCTGATTAGCATGTTCTGCTATTGTGTACTCTCCTATCTGATTAGCATGTTCTGCTATTGTGTACTATCCCATCTGATTATCATGTTCTACTTTTGCATACTCTCCTATCTGATTAGCATGTTCTGCTATTGCGTACAATCTCATCTGATTAGCATTTTCTGCTATTGCGTACAATCTCATCTGAGTAGCACGTTCTTCTATTGCGTACTATCCCATCTGATTAGCATGTACTGCTATTGCGTACACTCCCATTTGATTAGCATGTTCTTCTAGTGCGTACCAGCTGCTTAGCATGTTCTGCTATTGCATACTCTACCAGCTGACTAACATGTTCTGCTATTGCGTACCCTCCCATCTGACTAACATGTTCTGCTATTGCGTACCGACCCATCTGACTAACATGTTCTGCTATTGCGTACCCTCCAATCTGATTAGCATGTTCTACTTTTGCATACTCTCCCATCTGATTAGCTTGTTCTGCTATTGTGTACCATCCCATCTGATTAGCATGTTCTGCTATTGCGTACTCTCCCATTTGATTAGCATGTTCTGCTATTGCGTACTTTCCCATCTGATTATCATGTTCTACTATTGCGTACACTCCCATCTGATTAGCATGTTCTGCTATTGCATACTCTCCCATCTGATTAGCATGTTCTGCTATTGCATACTCTCCTATCTGATTAGCATGTTCTGCTGTTTTGTACTCTCCCATCTGATTAGCATGTTCTGCTATTGCATACTCTCCCAGCTGATTAGCATGTTCTGCTATTGCGTACTATCCCATCTGATTAGCATGTTCTGCTATTGCGTACTCTCCCGTCTGATTAGCATGTTCTGCTATTGCATACTCTCCCGTCTGATTAGCATGTTCTGCTATTGCATACTCTCCCATCTGATTAGCATATTCTGCTATTGCGTACTCTCCAATCTGATTAGCATGTTCTGCTATTGTGTACTATTCCATCTGATTATCATGTTCTACTTTTGCATACTCTCCTATCTAATTAGCATGTTCTGCTATTGCGTACAATCTCATCTGATTAGCATGTTCTTCTATTGCGTACAATCTCATCTGATTAGCACGTTCTTCTATTGCGTAATATCCCATCTGATTAGCATGTTCTTCTATTGTGTACTCTACCAGCTGATTAGCATGTTCTGCTATTGCAAACTCTCCCATCTGATTAGCATGTTCTGCTATTGCGTACTATCTAATCTGATTAGCATGTTCTACTTTTGCATACTCTCCCATCTGATTAGCACGTTCTGCTATTGTGTACTATTCCATCTGATTAGCATTTTCTGCTATTGCGTACTCTCCTATCTGATTAGCATGTTCTGCGATTGCGTACTCTTCCATCTGATTAGCATGTTCTGCTATTGCGTACTATCCCATCTGATTATCATGTTCTACTATTGCATACTCTCCCATTAGCATGTTCTTCTATTGTGTACAATCTCATCTGATTAGCATGTTCTGCTATTGCGTACTCTCCCATCTGATTAGCATGTTCTGCTATTGCATACTCTCCTATCTGATTATCATGTTCTACTACTGCCAACTCTCCCATCTGATTAGCATGTACTGCTATTGCGTACACTCCCATTTGATTAGCATGTTCTTCTAGTGCGTACCAGCTGCTTAGCATGTTCTACTATTGCGTACTCTCTTAGCTGATTAGCATGTTCTGCTATTGGGTACAATCTCATCTGATTAGCATGTTCTTCTATTACGTACAATCTCATCTGATTAGCATGTTCTGCTATTGCATACTCTCTTAGCTGATTAGCATGTTCTGCTATTGGGTACAATCTCATCTGATTAGCATGTTCTTCTATTGCGTACAATCTCATCTGATTAGCATGTTCTGCTATTGCGTACAATGTCATCTGATTAGCATGTACTGCTATTGCGTACAATCTTATCTGATTAGCACGTTCTTCTATTGCGTAATATCCCATCTGATTAGCATGTTCTTCTATTGCGTACTCTACCAGCTGATTAGCATGTTCTGCAATTGCGTACTTTCCCATCTGATTAGCATGTTCTGCTATTGCGTACTCTCCCATCTGATTAGCATGTTCTTCTACTGCGTACTCTACCAGATGATTAGCATGTTCTGCAATTGCGTACTCTCCCATCTGATTAGCATTTTCTGCTATTGCGTACTATCCCATCTGATTAGCATGCTCTGCTATTGCGTACCATCCCATCTGATTAGCATGTTCTGCTATTGCGCACTCTCCCATCTGATTAGCATGTTCTGCTATTGTGTACTCTCCCATCTGATTAGCATGTTCTGCTATTGTGTACTCTCCCATCTGATTAGCATGTTCTATTGCGTACTCTACCAGCTGATAAGCATGTTCTTCTATTGCGTACTCTCCCATCTGACTAACATGTTCTGCTATTGCGTGCTCTCCCAGTTGATTAGCATGTTCTGCTATTGCGTACTCTCCCATGTGATTAGCATGTTCTGCTTTTGCGTACTCTCCCATCTGATTAGCATGTTCTGCTATTGCGTACTCTCCCAACTGATTAGCACGTTCTTCTATTGCGTACTCTCCCATCTGATTAGCACGTTCTTCTATTGGGTACTATTCCATCTGATTAGCATGTTCTGCTATTTCGTACTCTCCCATCTGATTAGCATGTTCTGCTATTGTGTACTCTCCCATCTGATTAACATGTTCTGCTATTGCGTACAATCTCATCTGATTAGCATGTTCTGCTATTGCGTAGTCTCCCATCTGATTAGCATGTTCTGCTATTGCGTACTATCCCATCTGATTATTATGTTTTACTATTGCAAACTCTCCCATCTGATTAGCATGTTCTGCTATTGCGTACTCTCCCATCTGATTAGCATGTTCTGCTATTGCATACTCTCCCATCTGATTAGCACGTTCTGCTATTGCATACTCTCCCATCTGATTAGCATGTTCTTCTATTGCGTACAATCTCATCTGATTAGCATGTTCTGCTATTGCGTACTCTCCCAACTGATTAGCACGTTCTTCTATTGCGTACTCTCCGATCTGATTAGCACGTTCTTCTATTGGGTACTATTCCATCTGATTAGCATGTTCTGCTATTTCGTACTTTCCCATCTGATAAGCATGTTCTGCTATTGTGTACTCTCCCATCTGATTAACATGTTCTGCTATTGAATACAATCTCATCTGATTAGCATGTTCTGCTATTGCACACTCTCCCATCTGATTAGCATGTTCTTCTATTGCGTACTATCCCATCTGATTAGCATGTTCTACTACTGCGTCCTCTCCCATCTGATTAGCATGTTCTGCTATTGCGTACTCTCCCATCTGATTAGCATGTTCTTCTATTGCGTACAATCTCATCTGATTAGCATGTTCTGCTATTGCGTACTCTCCCATCTGATTAGCATGTTCTTCTATTGCTCACAATCTCATCTGATTAGCACGTTCTTCTATTGTGTACTATCCCATCTGATTAGCATGTTCTGCTATTGCGTACTCTCCCATCTGATTAGCATGTTCTTCTACTGCGTACTCTACCAGATGATTAGCATGTTCTGCAATTGCGTATTCTCCCATCTGATTAGCATGTTCTGCTATTGCGTACTATCCCATGTGATTAGCATGTTCTTCTATTGCGTACTCTACCAGCTGACTAACATGTTCTGCTATTGCGTACTAGCCCATCTGATTAGCATGCTCTGCTATTGCGCACTCTCCCATCTGATTCGCATGTTCTGCTATTGCATACTCTCCCATCTGATTAGCATGCTCTGCTATTGCGTACCATCCCATCTGATTAGCAGGTTCTGCTATTGCGCACTCTCCCATCTGATTAGCATGTTCTGCTATTGTGTACTCTCCCATCTGATTAGCATGTTCTGCTATTGCGTACTCTCCCATCTTATTAGCATGTTCTATTGCGTACTCTACCAGCTGATAAGCATGTTCTTCTATTGCGTACTCTCCCATCTGACTAACATGTTCTGCTATTGCGTGCTCTCCCAGTTGATTAGCATGTTCTGCTATTGCGTACTCTCCCATGTGATTAGCATGTTCTGCTTTTGCGCACTCTCCCATCTGATTAGCATGTTCTGCTATTGCGTACTCTCCCATCTGATTAGCATGTTCTGCTATTGCGTACGCTATCATCTGATTAGCATGTTCTGCTATTGCGTACTCTCCCATCTGATTAGCATGTTCTGCTATTGCGTACTCTCCCATCTGATTAGCATGTTCTGCTATTGCATACTCTCCCATCTGATTAGCATGTTCTGCTATTGCGTACTCTCCCATCTGATTAGCATGTTCTGCTTTTGCGCACTCTCCCATCTGATTAGCATGTTCTGCTATTGCGTACTCTCCCATCTGATTAGCATGTTCTGCTATTGCATACTCTCCCATCTGATTAGCATGTTCTATTGCGTACTCTACCAGCTGATAAGCATGTTCTTCTATTGCGTACTCTCCCATCTGACTAACATATTCTGCTATTGCGTGCTCTCCCAGTTGATTAGCATGTTCTGCTATTGCGTACTCTCCCATGTGATTAGCATGTTCTGCTATTGCGTACTCTCCCATCTGATTAGCATGTTCTGCTATTGCGTACGCTATCATCTGATTAGCATGTTCTGCTATTGCGTACTCTCCCATCTGATTAGCATGTTCTGCTATTGCGTACTCTCTCATCTGATTAGCATGTTCTGCTATTGCATACTCTCCCATCTGATTAGCATGTTCTGCTTTTGCGCACTCTCCCATCTGATTAGCATGTTCTGCTATTGTGTACTCTCCCATCTGATTAGCATGTTCTGCTATTGCGTACTCTCCCATCTGATTAGCATGTTCTGCTATTGCGTACGCTATCATCTGATTAGCATGTTCTGCTATTGCGTACTCTCCCATCTGATTAGCATGTTCTGCTATTGCGTACTCTCCCATCTGATTAGCATGTTCTGCTATTGCATACTCTCCCATCTGATTAGCATGTTCTGCTATTGCGTGCTCTCCCATCTGATTAGCATGTTCTGCTTTTGCGCACTCTCCCATCTGATTAGCATGTTCTGCTATTGCGTACTCTCCCATCTGATTAGCATGTTCTGCTATTGCATACTCTCCCATCTGATTAGCATGTTCTGCTTTTGCGCACTCTCCCATCTGATTAGCATGTTGTTCTATTGCTTACAATCTCATCTGATTACCACGTTTTGCTGTTGCGTATTCTTCCCGCTGATTACAGTAGTATGTTATGCTGTTATGTACTCTCCCAGCTGATTAGTATGTTTTGCTGTTGCTCTGTCTCTGCTTCTTGCATGTGGAATGCCTCTGAATCCTGAATTATGAGGGGAATCTTTCTGTATGTGGCTTGGAATTCAGAAAAAGGTTTTATTCTCAGAGCTTTGCCAGGCTTGCCCTTATCCAGTAATTACAGCAGACTTCTGTAAGTGTTTTTTGCAGCAGAACTAGGTTGCTGTGTCTACAACTCACTGTACGTATGGCGCTTCAACCAATTGATTTTTACACTTGGCTGAATCATTTAGGAAATTGAACTGACATACAATATGCTTATGAACAATTTTTTTACATTTCAAAAACTAGTGATTGAATTAAACAGTTTATTTTCATATTTATTTTTCCAACACACCTAATCAGTGATTTATCAAAAAAAATTGAAAAATCATTTTGGTTTGTGGTTTTTTCTTAATCAAAAACAAAATATTTTAGATTTTTTAATACAATCAATTTTATTTTACGTGAGTCTAAAAATTGACTTTGGTCATATGTGCCAAAAAGGGGAACTCTGGTCTCTGCTTCCAACAGGTTTCCCAGCAGTTCATGGTAGTGTGTATTTTAATGTATTTTTAGATTTATTTTCTGTGCAAGCATGACGTCACCCTTCAATTACTGTTCCCTTTACCGCAGTTTATCATTAACCCTTAGACCCTGAGGGTATCCTGAAGGCATTCAGCACTGCAGGAAAAGAAACCTTTTGGATTGGTTGGTGAGTCCACACACAGTACAATTTTGATTGTATGTACATTCAATACAATCTGCGATCTCATATAGAGATTGGGCCGCTGCCACCAATTCGCAATAAGCTTGCAAATACGCAAATTTAACTCCAGCTAAATCCTGTAGGAAAAAGGGTTAATTCAACAACCTTCCTAGAGATAACAAAATATAACAATATTAATAAAAACGGTTATGGCAACGTTCTCTTCAGAGAAGCGGGGAACTCTGCAGGGGTTTCAGAACAAGCATTTAGACAAATGATTTTTAATCATTTATTTTATAATAAAATAATGATTTATCTAACTATACAAATGGAACAGATTGATACATCACAAATAAAGCAATAAAAGTGAAAAATACTGAGTATAGTGTCTGAGTTGTGTGTCACATTACTGTGCCCTTTGTGATGGTAAGTCCAAACAGAAGATCTAAAGTGCCGTGTGTAATAGTCCAATGATGGAAAGCCTAGATCCTTGATGGAATATGGATACTGGTTGGGGCTCTCCTCTCACAGCCGGCGTCCAACAGTTTTAACTCTTTCTCCGCTGGAGGGTGGAGATGGTAATGGGAGATGGGCAGTTCTGTTACATGCCCCAGCTCCACCCTCTGTCATGTCAGGCAGAAAATAATATGAAATACCTGAAATGGTCAAATCTCGGCATCAGTTGATCAGACCCTGCCAAAGAATGATACATGTCTTCCTGGCAGTCTCTGTTTTACTTGAAGTCTAGACAAAAGCTTTGTGGCTCAGAAACCCCCAGTTTGGATCTACTGCATATCAGATAATCTATGGAAAACTGATTATTTGAGTAAAATGACTTTTGTTTTATTCCAAGGAGAATTATAAGTCATTTTCCCTATCAAGATACGTGAAGTAATGTATCTCTGGTCAGCAAAGGAATTTACAAGGGGAGTCTGGAGTTCTGGTCCCCTGGACTCTCCTGGTCGCTATCCTTTCTTGTAGACCAAGGGAAGTTTATTGCACCCTTCTCCAGGAAAGGATAAATAAACAACCCTTTCCTGTGGAGCAGAGAGTGACTGGTTTGGACTGACAGAATATTTCTTGTTTTTTAAGTTAGGCTGGGGGCACCCTGAATCATACCTTTGTGCACATTTTCACACTTTGAATCCGTCACAGTAATACCTCGTCTTTCCATTCAGTTTTAAATGCCTCCCATATTCCGAACAGGAAAAAAAATACTCACAAGAGTGAATTTTCTGGTGGCTAAGAAGGTCTACATTCAGCCTGAAGCATTTCCCACATTCTGAACTGCTGCTCACCTTTGTGAATTCCCCTGCTGTGTAAGAAGAAATGCTTTCTGCCTGAAAGATTTCCCACAGTCTGAACAGGAATAAGCCCGCTCTCCAGTGTGAACGCTCTGGTGTGCAAGAAGGAATACTTTTTTACAAAAGAATTTTCCCACACTCTGAACGGGAAAAGGGCCTTTCACCTGTGTGCCTTTTTTGGTGTCTAAGAAGATTACCTTTCAGACTACACGATTTTCCACACTCTGAACAGGGAAACAGGGAAAAGGCCGCTCCACTGTGTGAATTTTCTGGTGTGTAATAAGGAATGCCCTCCGCCCAAAACATTTTCCACACTCTGCACAACAATAAGGACGTTCACCTGTGTGACTTCTCTGGTGTCTAATAAGGTCTCCTTGCTGAATGAAACTTTTCCCACACTCTGAACAGGGAAAAGGTCGCTCACCTGTGTGACTTCTCTGGTGTCTAATAAGATCTCCTTTCTGAGTGAAGCATTTCCCACACTCTGAACAAGGAAAAGGACGCTCACCTGTATGACATTTTTGGTGTCTAAGAAGGTTTCCTCTCACAGTGAAACATTTCCCACATACAGAACATGACAGTAACAGCTTGTTTGAGTGCTTCTTCCGATGTGCAGCAAGAGATGCTTCAGATTTACAATATCTGTTGCAGTCAGGACAAGGAAATGTCTGACTGCTTCTCTGTGTAGCAAAATGTGCTTTCCCACAAGTAGATTCTTTGAGATAAGCTGAATCTGTTCCTGTATTGAGTCTGGGGCATGGTGGAACAATATCTGAGGTGACAGCATGTAATTTTCCATAAGACTTTTCACCACTAGAGGGAGCCAATCCTCTATTTGCACTGTGACCCCTGTGATGTATATTTCCAGTAATAGTTGTTTCTTCTTGAGAACATTGTGTGACACCATTATCTTCTACAGCATCACATGGATAGGACATAAGGTGCTCCTCCACATTGTTCCTGAGGTCATGTCCCCCTACTGGAGGAAAAATGTTACAGTTATACATATGATACTCTTTCTTTATTTAGGAGTTGTATATGTTGGCCAAGTAGTTACCAGTGCAAAAAAAGCCCAGTCATTGAATTCAATACAAAATTGGGGAAAAGTAATGACATTTGTATGCCATGGCATGGAGATGGGCCCACCTTGGCTGCAACCATGATGTTCAGGGCATTTCATGTGGTGT
The DNA here is from genome assembly GCF_040937935.1 of Hyperolius riggenbachi. Taxonomy (NCBI): domain Eukaryota; kingdom Metazoa; phylum Chordata; class Amphibia; order Anura; family Hyperoliidae; genus Hyperolius; species Hyperolius riggenbachi. The sequence continues at coordinate 237,336,138 of NC_090655.1, forward strand.
AAATATCCTCCTCATTTGTTGGTAGTATGATGTTATACTGAGGAATGGAGATGGGCCTTTCATATGGTGTAAAGTATCTCCTCCTCATTTGTTGGCACTATGATGTTATACTGAGGAATGGAGATGGGCCTTTCATATGGTGTACAGTATCTCCTCATTTGTTGGTACTATGATGTTATACTGAGGAATGGAGATAGGCCTTTCATATGGTGTACAGTATCTCCTCATTTGTTGGGACTATGTTATACTGAGGAATGGAGATGGGCCTTTCATATGGTGTACAGTATCTCCTCCTCATTTGTTGGTACTATGATGTTATACTGAGGAATGGAGATAGGCCTTTCATATGGTGTACAGTATCTCCTCATTTGTTGGGACTATGTTATACTGAGGAATGGAGATGGGCCTTTCATATGGTGTACAGTATCTCCTCCTCATTTGTTGGTACTATGATGTTATACTGAGGAATGGAGATGGACCTTTCATATAGTATACAGTATCTCCTCCTCATTTGTTGGCACTATGATGTTATACTGAGGAATGGAGATAGGCCTTTCATATGGTGTACAGTATCTCCTCATTTGTTGGGACTATGTTATACTGAGGAATGGAGATGGGCCTTTCATATGGTGTACAGTATCTCCTCCTCATTTGTTGGTACTATGATGTTATACTGAGGAATGGAGATGGGCCTTTCATATGGTGTACAGTATCTCCTCCTCATTTGTTGGTGATCTGTTGTTATACTGAGGAATGGAGATGGGCCTTTCATATGGTGTACAGTATCTTCTCCTCATTTGTTGGTACTACTGAGGAATGGAGATGGGCCTTTCATATGTCTTTTCTAATTGTCACCGCAAGCGCCCCCCTCCCGTCACAGCGGCGCAGTGAGACCACACTGGAGGAGGCGAGGACCCAATACTGGAATGGAAAATGAGCCTGCCACATGGGCACGTGGGAAGGGATGTTCATGGGGTGGTATGGATACGTACACTTGGGGGGTGGCGCTCCAATACATTTCATGCTGATAGGTCAGATTTGATTAGAGAGGGATCTATCTAGTGGTTGATCTGGTGGCAGACTGAGAGGTGTATGCATGGCCAACTTTACTTTTCATATAGCTAACAGAATAAGAGAAGTGTCAATATTCGGTAGTTTTACCCCAGTATTTTAGGTCCTCTTCTTGTTTACATGTCCTCATTATTCCATCATCTACTGGAAACTGATCTCCCCTCACATATGTGTCGTCTTCTTCCTGTTTAATTGTTATCATCAGTCCATCCTCTCTAGTAGTCCTCTGATCACTCCTCACATACGTCTCTTCTTCTTCAAGTTTCACATATCCCAGTTCTTGTGCCTACATCCACAAAGTAGTCAAGTTGAAAATAAAACCATGGCAGAGAAACATATAGTCACATACAGCTTGATTCATTAACCCCCTCACTACTGAGGGGTTTTTACCCTTCTGTACCAGGGCAATTTTCACCTTTCAGCACTCCTTCCATTCATTTGCCAATAAATTTATCACTACTTATCACAACAAAATTATCTATATCTTGTTTTTTTCGCAACCAATTAGGCTTTCTTTGAGTGATACATTTTGCTATAAATTATTTTATTATAAATGCATTTTATGGGAACAATAAAAAAAAAATGTGGCCATTATAGTTTTAAAATAATACATGCTGCCGTAATTAAAGCCCACAAATTTTATTTGCCCATTTGTCCTGGTAATTAAAACATCTAAAATATTTCCCTAGTACAATGTATGGCGCCAATATTTTATGTGGAAATAAAGGTGCATTTTCTCCAATTTTGTGTCCATCACTAATTACAATAAAATGAATTTACCCGCTTGACATATTAAAAAAAGTTCAATCCCTAAGGTATGTCTTTTTTTAATTGTCTTTTTTTATGCATATACTTTATTTGGGTAACTATGGGAGAGTGTGGGAGGTAAGGTGTTAATTTTAATGTTGCATATGTGTGAGATATTAAAAATACATTTATGTAGGTGTAATTCTTCTATTTGGCCACATAATCATGCATAATCTTCCTGTGCATACAGATGGCTGGATATTGTAAGCGGTGACTGGATAGTGTAATGGTTAAGGGCTCTGCCTCTGACACAGGAGACCTGGGTTCGAATCTCGGCTCTGCCTGTTCAGTAAGCTAGCACCTATTCAGTAGGAGACCTTGGGTAAGTCTCCCTAACACTGCTACTGCCTATAGAGCACATCCTAGTGGCTGCAGCTCTGGCGCTTTGAGTCCGCCAGGAAAAAAGCGCAATATAAATGTTCTGTGTTGGTTGTTGTTGGCTGTTGGTACTGTTAGTACGCTAACAAGTAATGCTTGGCTGTGTAACTTTCAGTATTACAATGACTGCAGTCATCTCACTGATGCCAGCGATCATTGATATGGGGACTTAGATCAATTTACCACCTTACGACCGCCTAACGCCAATTGGTGGCCGCAAGGTGGCTCCCCCATGACTGCCTAACGCGGATTGCCGTCAAGTCCTGGGGGAGTGCTTTGCTAATGCGCGCCTATCCCCACTTGAGTGACGGAGCTCGGCTCCGTCATCAGTCTACCAGCGGCGATTGCCGCTAGCAGACTGTTGGCGAAACCGGCCATCTATTTACATTGTACAGCGCTGCGATCTAATGCCGTGTCACTTGACTGTCCCCTGGAGAGGCTCCAAACAAGATACCCTCTCATAGGCTGATGCTTATGAGAGAGGATTGCTGTAATTGGCCATCGGGGGAGGGAAAATTAAATAAAATTAAGCAATTTTATTAAAAAAAAACAACCGAATAAATTAATAATAATGAAAAAAAAAGCCTGCAGCAGCGATCAGAGCCCAACAACAGAAATCTTTGTTGGTGGGCAGAAAAAAAAGGGGGGGGGGGGGGATCAGTTTGTGTGCTGCGTTGTATAGCTCTGCAGCAAGCTATTGAAGCTGCAGAGCACTGATTTGTAAAAAAAATAGCCTGGTCACTAGGGGGGTGTAAGCCTATGGTCCTTAAAGAGTAACTGTCAGGCTGCAGAAGCTAATTTAAACCTCTATTCTCCTGTGTTAAACAGTTTAGAAGGAAGCCCAAAAGCAATTAGTGAAGATAAAAATCTCAGTTACCTTTGATGTGTGCTTATCAGCAAGGCTGTTATTCTTAAGAAGACGCAAGCCGCATACCATACTGCAAAGCATTCTGGGGCTCTCCCCTCGGCTGCTAATGAGACGTTACAGCAGCTTGTAATCGCGAAGCACTGATAAATCTCGGGCAGAGTACACTGCAGGAGTCAGCTATTGTTCCTAGCCACATGGCTAATTAATATTCACTGCACACTGTATTATTCAGTACAAGCTTTTCTGTGATCAGGAAGCAGGCAGGACATGACGACACAATTGGCTTCATAGAAGACAGAAAAACATGGAACCTGCCATGAGCTGTCAGGAGCATCATTCTCTGCAAATACTATATAAAAATTCTGTGAAGTACAAACGTGGACAGTGAAATGCATATGTAATGTAAGTACAGCCAATCTTTAGCTACTGATATATGTGTTTATTTTCTCTGAGACCTTATACCTAACAGCTCCTCTTTAAGAGGTTAATGGGAACAGCAAGCCTGGGAGCAAGCGGCGGCCATCCGCCGCAATAGACGATTATCTAAGGTACGTCCCTGAGCAGGACCTGAAGTCCTGCGGGATGTAGGTAATCCATCTCAAACCACATAAGTGGTTAAAGGTTGTTACATCTATCGCGCACACACAGTGCAGGTTAATATTAGCACGTGCGCGCTCCTCTCTGCGTAGCATGCACTCTTAACTTTTGCGCAATGGTCCTAACTGCAGTGCGAAGGGCCGTAGCACAACCGCAGTAGTCCACAAGCCTGGCTGCTACTATGTCAGTATAGTATTGGCTACGCTAGTGGACAGCTACGGTCCCGCTATGAGCACATTGCGTGGCAGTTTGAAGCATTGCACGTAAGTTAAGAGCGTACGCTGCGCTGAGAGGACTGCATGCAGGGTGTGCGCACTAATATTAGACAAGACAAGACAAATAACATTTATATTGCGCATTTCTCCTGGCGGACTCAAAGCGCCAGAGCTGCAGCCACTAGGGCACGCTCTATAGGCAGTAGCAGTGTTAGAAAGACTTGCCTAAGGTCTCCTACTGAATAGGTGCTGGCTTACTAAACAGACAGAGCCGAGATGCGAACCCTGGTCTCCTGTGTCAGAGGCAGAGCACTTAATCATTACACTATCCAGCCAATGCTATTAGCCCGTGCTGTGTGTGCATAATAGATGTAACAGTCTTTAACCACTTAAGGATCACAGGCTTAACATCCCTAGTGACCAGGCTATTTTTTTACAATTCAGCACACTGCAGCTTTAACAGTGTGCTGCATGGACATACAACTTACCACCCAAATGAGTCTTGCTTCCTTTTCTGCCCACCAACAGAGTTTTCTGTTGGTGGGCTCTGATCGCTGCTGCAGAGGTTTTTTTTTTATTATTTGTAATTTTATTTTGAATAAAAATCACAATTTCTTTTATTTATTTCCCCCCCCCCCCCCCCCAGAGTGGTTAATGAATCCAGGCCCTAGTAACATAAGTCATTTAAGGGCTAGTTCACAATGCTCATTTGTGTTGCAGAATAATTCTGCAGGTCAACTCACTGTCCATACAATACTGTGGGCCTGTTCACAGTACTGCATTGTAAAGGATTGCATTACTCTAACTCGCTGCTTGCAGGCTTTGTTATTAAGTCTATGTCCATGTGTATGTCTCCATTGCAGTTCACACTATAATGTATGCGTTATGCAATGCACCAATGTGAACTCAGCCTTAGACTTAAAACTTAAACTTACACTACTTGTAGCCTTATAAATAGGGTTGTAAGGCAGGGTTATAAAGATGTAAGATGTATAGTGGTTTTCAAAATTTAGATTTTTTGCAGTTTAACCCCTAGCCGACCCCTCCCCGCTAATCGGCGTGAACGCGGCGGCAGCCCCAGGTCCTGGGGCGGGGTTTTGCGGGGGATCGCGTGCGCCAATGAGCGTGCATCCCCGCTTGGAGACTGTTAGACGTCTATTTACTCTGTACAGCGCTGGGATCTACAGCAGTGCTGTACTGGGGACAGCCATGTCAGAGGACGGGCCAATGCGCGGCTCTGGCCACGCGTATCCTTTTCGTTCCAGTCCACAATAGCGGTATTGCAGACAGGAACACATAAAAAGGATACGCTTGGCAGGGCTGCGCAGGTGCAGTGGCCCCTCAACTTACAAGTTGAGGAACGAAACGGAGCGGCGGCGGAGAACGGAGTATCGTGGAGGACCGGCGCGGGACAGGGTGGCTGCTGGGGTATTGCAGATGCCCCAAGTAAGTGAAACTATTTGTTTTAAATCTATCTTCAGTTAAGGAAGGAGCAATAATGTCAGACTGGGTCTCTCTCATGGACACATCAGGTAGGGTCATGAGCCAACCTTAAACCTGGTGCACACATCCAATTTTGCCACTTCTATGTAGAATGAGAGTTACCTACACAATCTGTTCATAGTATTCAAACTCTGTCTCAGGCTACATGGAGGTGGTAAAATTGGTCAGACATTTTCCAATACAAATTTAATTTGCGTATACACCTTTAGTCCACCTTTGACGAGATCTGTCTACGATGAATGCGGGGATTTAGTTACCCCTTCAATATCAATGTCACAAAAATTGCCAGCACTGCTCACCTTTCCTGCCAGGAGCTCAGTGATCTGGCAGGTAACTTCCAGAATCTTCTGCTTGTTATTTCTCATCGGTATCAAGAAGTGACATGGAGGTACCATGATGGTCACCTGACTGTTGCACTTCACTGGAGGAAAGTCCTATAATGATAGATCCATAAGAGCTATGCCAATGCTAAAATTCTATTTACTGGTGTCCTTTTTGAGCTAACAGTGATGTCATGTGAGCCCCTCCTCCTGCCCCAGAATCCTTCTCACCTCTCCAGTCTAGTATGTATGATAAAAGTAGCACTACATGACCCTCCCAGGATCCACCTTACTTATCAGGTGTGTGTTATCATCACAGATAAGTGACCTCCCAGAATCCTCCTCACCTCTCCAGTCAGCAGGCAGATGATCTCCAGGGTGAGGTTTAATATCTTCTCGGTCATGTGACTCCAGTCCTCCTCCATCGTCAGTGATGTGGTCATGTGACCTGTATATAAAGCTCCTTGTTGAGGAATAATACGCTGACAGTTATCTGGACAAAAAAACTTGATATCTCAGGGCCATATCCAACTCTTACCATTTTCTGGTTAAACCACCGTTTCTACCTGCACTTTAGATCATCAATTCTATTACAGCTCCCAGAATATCTGCCTAGCAACATGTACTATTAGGGGTAGTTCACTACAGCACTTTTCTAAGCACCAGCGACTGGAAAAGCTCTTGCTAAAGTAGTGCCATGGGTGTGTTCTCACTTCAGTGATTTTTTTTTATCACACATAGCATTACATTAGCAAGCAATTTTCAATTACTGGCACTTAGAAAAGCACTCAGTAATCAGATAAAATCCATGGATCAACATCATTAGGCATTACCTAGTAATTGTAGCCATTATGTCTTTCAACCCAAGGAAAGCATCTAAACCCCCTTTAAATGCAGGTATAGAGTTTGCCATTTCCTGTGGCAATGCATTCCACATCTTAATCACTCTTACTGTAACGAACCCTTTCCTAAATAAATGTCTAAAACATTTTTCCTCCATGCGCAGATCATGTCCTCTAGTCCTTTGAGAAGGCCTAGGGACAAAAAGCTCATCCGCCAAGCTATTATATTGCCCTCTGATGTATTTATACATGTTAATTAGATCCCCTCTAAGGCGTCTTTTCTCTAGACTAAATAAACCCAGTTTATCTAACCTTTCTTGGTAAGTGAGACCTTCCATCCCACGTATCAATTTTGTTGCTCATCTCTACACCTGCTCTAAAACTGCAATATCTTTTTTGTAATGTGATGCCCATAACTGAATTCCATATTCCAGATATGGCCTTACTAGAGAGTTAACAGGGGCAATATTATGCTAGCATCTCGAGTTTTTATTTCCCTTTTAATGAATCCCAAAATTTTGTTAGCTTTAGCTGCAGCGGCTTGGCATGGAGTATTATTATTATTATTATTTATTGTATTTATAAAGCGCCAACATATTACGCAGCGCTGGACAATAAATATATACAATGATACAAGGATGACATACATAGGGTTATACACATAGAACAAAGTTATACATACAAATTGTACAAAATACATGATCATGCAATATGGGCTGGTTAGGTAGGCCCAGTAATACAAGTACAGGCTGTCATAGGACAGTAGCACATGATCCTGCATATTACACTAGGGAGTGGAGGACCCTGCCAGAGGCTTACAATCTAAAGGGAGGGGTGGAAACACTAGGGGGGGGGGCTGTTAAATATTCCTTAGAGAGTTACTGTGTGGTAGGAGGTGGGTAGGCCATCATAAAGAGGTGGGTTTTGAGGGCTTGCTTGAATATGTTGAAAGAGGGAGCAAGTCTGATGGGTGGTGGAAGGGCATTCCAGAGGGTGGGGGCAGCTCTTGAGAAATCCTGCAGGCGGGCATGGGAGTGTGAAATGCGTGGGGTGGTGAGGCGAAGGTCGTTGGAGGAACGGAGGAGGCGACCTGGTGTATACTTGTGAACAAGCTCAGAGATGTAGGTAGGGCAGGTTTTGTGCACATATTTATACGCCAGGCATAGAATCTTGAAACTTATCCTGAAACGGATAGGGAGCCAGTGCAGGGATTCACAAAGGGGAGATGTGGATGCAGAGCGGTGCGAAGAATGGATGAGTCTTGCAGCCGCGTTCATCACTGATTGAAGGGGGGCAGTGCGTTTCAGGGGGAGGCCAGAAAGGAGGGAGTTACAGTAATCAAGGTGGGAGATGATGAGGGCATGGATGAGCAGTTTGGTCGTGTCCAGGGTTAAGAAGGGGCGGATCTTGGAGATATTACGGAGGTGGAAATTGCAGGCTCTGGTGATGTTTTGGATGTGTGGGATGAAGGAGAGGTCAGAATCCAAGGTGACACCCAGACAGCGGGACTGGGAGGTAGGGAGAATGGTTGTGTTGTCGATTGTGAGGTGGAAATCTGGGAGGGGTGCAGCAGCATGGGGTGGAAAGATCAGGAGCTCAGTTTTGTCTAGGTTAAGCTTTAGGAACCTAGCTGACATCCAGGAGGAAATTGCTGAGAGACACAAGGAGACCTTTAACTTGTTGTCGATGAGTACTCCTAAGTTCTTCTCCAAGTTTGATGTCCCCAACTGTATCCCATTTATTTTGCATGGTGCTAGACCATTGGTACGACCAAAATGCATGACTTTACATTTTTCAACATTGAATTTCATCTGCCATGTATGTGCCCATATAGCCATCCTATCCAGATCCTGTTGCAATATGACACTATCTTCCTGAGAGTTGATGATTCTGCACAATTTTGTATCATCTGCAAAAATAGCAACATTGCTCACTACTGCATCTACTAGGTCATTAATAAATAAATTGAAGAGCACTGGACCCAGTACAGACCCCTGTGGGACCCCACTGCTAACAGACTATGTACTCTGTAAAGTGCTGCAAAAGAGTCAGTACCATATAATTGTAATAATAATAATAATCTGGTAGGACAATAGACAGAGCTAGTATGGTTGAGAAGAGCCAGCGAGAAAGTCCATAGGGAAATCCTGCAAACATGATCTCTCAAATGTCTAGGTTTCATGTTCTGTTAATAATATGCCCCACTATTAGTTCAATTAGAATGCTTCAAGTTGTAGAGGGTGCTGTGATAGGAGAACGGTTTCCTATGGACTTTCACACTGGGTCACCTCAGCCATACTAGCTCTCAAATAGACTATAGCTATGGTGGGGATTTGATTGTAAGCTCCTCTGAGGACAGTTAGTGAAATTACTATGTACTCTGTAAAGTGCTTCAGAAAATGTAAATGTTTATATAAACACATAATAATAATAATAATAATATGGTAGGGACATTACACTATGACTATGGTAGGGTTAGATTGTGAGCTTTTCTGTGGACAGTGGCATGACTATGTACTCTGTAATGTGCTGCAGAGGATGTCAGTAAGTACTATATAAAATGCACAATATCTATATAGTAGGACAATAGACGATAGCAATTGTGGGGATTAGATTGGGAGCTCTTCTGAGAGGACCGTAAGTGACATGACTAGTGATAGGTTATTCCAACTATGTACTCTGTATAGAGCTGCAGAACTGTGTTGTATAAACTAGGTTTATTTGCAAAGAAAGAAAAAAGAAGTAGGCACAGTGGATATCCGCCTTAGGGAGGGTTTCACTTCCTGGTATCAGAGTACAGGGTATCACCTTTTGCGTGCTCAGATGGATTAAATAGATATATTTTACTTCACTTCAAAGAACAGAAAAAATCTGGCACTGCATCAAGATTTCTTATTTTGTCAGTTTTAATTTCCATTCACGTACAAACAAATCCATTCCATGATGTCAACAATACCTTCTACTGACATACCCTTCCAGAGTCCTGGCTGTGGGGCAATGTAGGGAGCCTCAGAGGAAGCTCGTTGAGCGAAACGGTCGTCAGGCAGGCCGCTGCCGCCCCCACATTGCCCCACAGCCAGGACTCTGGAAGGGTATGTCAGTAGAAGGTATCAGGGGCGTAGCAATAGGGGGTGCAGCGGTAGCGACCGCATCGGGGCCCTTGGGCCAGAGGGGCCCCGAAGGGCCCTCCCTCAACTACAGTATTAGCTCTCTATTGGTCCTGTGCTCATAATAATCACTTCTATAGATACTTTGAATAGTGGTAATCATTAACAAACTGTTTCCCATCCCTTCCTTGCACCTCTGACTCTGTAGTTGCCATTGGCAGGTTTTGGTGCACCGTATCAATTGCTATGTATAGAGTGCTTGGGGGGCCCCATTGTAAAACTTGCATCGGGGCCCACAGCTCCTTAGCTACGCCACTGGAAGGTATTGTTGACATCATGGAATGGATTTGTTTGTACGTGAATGGAAATTAAAACTGACAAAATAAGAAATCTTGATGCAGTGCCAGATTTTTTCTGTTCTTTGAAGTGAAGTAAACTAGGTTTATACAAGATAATGAACACAGAGTGCTGCATGGGGGATCGGGTACACAAATGAGGCTTCATATGGGATGGTGAACACAAAGAAGGCTCTGTGGGGAATATTGGGAAACAGAGAGGGGGCTGCACATGTGAGGGACATCATTTTCACCCTCAGCTCTGCCATGGCAACAAACATACTAGTACTGATATTACATAATAATTGTACTGTTCATATCATATACCGTATATAAAGCCGTCTCTTATTACCTCTTCTGCTTCGTCCAGTCTTCCCTATAGCTCCTCCTAATTCACCGCCAGCTTCCTGTCTTTCAATGCAAGGACAAGATCACCATCTTGTGGAGAATAGTGGAATCGCAGGCATTATTACTACTACCGAATACAGCTTGTAACCAATAAGACAGGGGCCCATTTACAATTAACTTTTTCACTTGAGTTTTCCTCCTGGGAGATAATTTTCCATCTTCTATTTAAACTAATTTTCCCGCACTTTGCAATTGAAAAAGTAACAAGTAGGTTAAAAAGTGCTATCCAAATTATTTTATAGAGTCTGAAGCCTTATAAAAGTTATCTTTTTATTAGACATTTATCTTTAGCAATATCAGCATTGCAAAAAAGGCAGCATTTCAGCGGCAGAACAATGTCATTAAACCCCCCAAAATCCCCGGGGCAAATTGCAGGGAGCGCTTCCTTGTAGAGGCAGAGCTTAGTGCAGTAGCTCTGCCTCTACTCGCGTCAATCCCCACTGATCGCTGCCTCTCCCCGCCCCTCTCAGTCTTCTTTCACTGAATGGGGTGGGGAGAGGCGTCAATCAGCGGGGATTGACGCTAATGGAGGCAGAGCTACATTGCTATGTGCAGCAAAATCTACGACTTTGAAAGTCGTGGAATTTTTCCCGGTATTTGCAGGGTTTAATGATATCATTCTGCCGCGGGAATGTGGCGTTTTAGCAGTGCTGATATTGCTAAAGATAAATGTCTAATAAAAAGATGAGTTTTATAAGGCTTCAGACTCTCTAAGTATTTTCTTGCTTTATGATGGTTTAAAAGGCTGAAAATATCACCCAGGAGAAAACTTAGTGGAAAAAGTTAATAGCATATGGGCCCGGGTATTCTATTAGTTTTTCCTACAAAATACGAGTTAGGGCTTATTTTCAGGGGATGTCTTATATTTCCCTGTACAACAATGTAAATTCAAATGACAAAAAAATTTACATTCATTGAAATATAGTCATGTCATCACATTCTGGATCATCATCATCTCCTAGCTCATTCTATAGCAGCACAAAGTCACCTGCGCAAATTAAATACAGCGCTGTTACCTTCCCCGAAAATAAGACAGTGCCTTATATTAATTTTTGCACCAAAAGATGTGCTAGGGCTTATTTTCAGGGGATGTTTTATATTTCTATGAACACACAAGTTCCTGTGGTGTGTGTCCTCCTGCCTTCCTCACGATGACACCTCTTCCTCTGCTGGATCCATCTCTTGTGTGTCCCTGTTTCCCCCTTGTACCTTTAGTGTCCCCCTCTGTACCTGTGTCCTCCTCTACCCCCTGCCCTCCTGTGTCCCGTGTCTACTTGCCCGCAAGACTATGGGCTCCAGTAATAACACAAACTTCCATATTTTTCCCCCTTACTGCCACTACGGCTTACTTTCAGGGTAGGGGTTATATTTAAAGTATGCTCAAAAATCCTACTAGGGCTTACTTTCAGAGGATGTCTTAATTTCGGGGAAAGAGGGTATATGCTTGTAACGATCGGTGGGCGCAGAGAGTATCTGATTACCGGTGATCTGCAGTATCACCGGAAATACAGATATATACCAGATTATAAGTGAACTGCAGTCTCACCGATAATCCGATATACAAACTAACCTCTGATCACCCGAGTAGAGTGTAGTGTTTGGTGTAACTGTAACACTAAGAGGACAAGGCCTCAATGCAGTAAGGAGTACTGCACAGATTCCTTCCGCAGACCTGAGCTCTCCAAGACGGGAGGAGTCAGACTGACAGTAGGAAGGGATATCTGAAAGTGACCCTCAGGAGGAAGGATCGCTAACAGAGCGAGGAACCGCCTTTAACGGTAAGGTCGGTTCTCGAGGTCGGACAAGCCAGGTCGTACACACACGGACAGATAAAGTACAGGATCAGGAGGCAAAGGCAGAGTCAAAGTACAGGCAGGGTTCAGCAACGGGGTATCAGAAATATCGGGGTACAAAATCAGGAGGCAGAAGCAGAGTCAAGGAACGAGCCGGGGTTCGGCAACAGAGTATCAGAAATATCGAGGTGCAAGATCAGAGTTCAGGAGGATAGTCAAGGCAGGCAAACGTCATAACAGATAATCACAATCAAACTAGTACTTTAGCTATCAACAGAATCTAGCTTAGTGTAGGATTACAGCTCCAGCTGGTCCCGGCACACTAACGGATCTAACTACGGATCTGGGTGCTCCCACATATGTGAACGCAACGCCAGACAAGGAGCAAGTGAACAACCAGCAGTATATATACTCTAGGACCTTTCCAGGACCTCCCTAATTGCTGGTCCAATGAGAGCAGTGGAATTTGTCAGCTGACCCAGCTGGTCAGCCGACACCCTTCTAACTGCTATTTAAACTCTGCCTCTGTGCTCGCGCGCGTGTAAGTCTGAATCTTGGTGGACTATCAGTCCCAGCCACACCAGTACTGTTTTGCAATGTATCTAATGCGGGGGTCGCTTCTGATGTGGATTCCGCCGTTACCAATGCGGATTCCGCCGCACTGCCCATGCGGCATGCGGCGTTTTTTCCGCGTTGTGACGCCATGCTGGACGCGGAAACAGCCGCCTCACCTTGAGAGACGGCGGCTTTTCCGCGTTTCCTCACAGTACCCCCCTCCCGAGGAGTGGACTCCGGACAACTCCCACCAGGCTTCTCGGGATGTACAGCATGAAATTCCTTCACTAACTCGTCCGCATGCATGCGGTTCCTAGGTACCCATTGCCTCTCCTCAATCCCGTACCCCTTCCAATGTACGAGGTACTGTACCGAGTTCTGTACAGTACGTGAATCTATGATCTTCTCCACTTCGTACTCGGGTTGGGCATCCACCAACACGGGAGGAGGAGGAGTAGGACCCACCTGGACTGCTGGTTTAAGAAGGGACACGTGGAAGGACCTCACCCCCCGCATGCTGGTGGGAAGGTCAATGGAATAAGTAACATTATTAATCTTCTTGGTCACGGAAAATGGGCCCACAAATCTGGGACCCAGTTTGGCAGATGGCTGCTTCAGGGTCAAGTGACGTGTGGACACCCAGACTAGATCCCCTGGCCGAAACTTCCATTCCACGGACCGTCTCTTATCTGCTTGACCCTTCTGACTCTGGAACGCCTTCTGTAAATTCCCCTTAACAATTCCCCAATTGTCCCTGAGTGATCTCTGCCAATCTTCCAGTGCTGGAAATGGAGACGAGACAACTGGAAAAGGGGAAAATTTGGGTGACCTCCCTGTTACAATCTGAAATGGGGAAAACCCAGACGAGGAATTCTTTAAATTGTTTTGAGCGAATTCCGCGAAGGGCAAAAATTTCACCCAGTCACTCTGCGCCTCAGCAACGTAGCATCCCAGAAATTGCTCCAGGGATTGGTTAATGCGTTCTGTCTGCCCATTGGTCTGTGGGTGGTAGCCTGACGAGAAAGACAATTTCATGCCCATTTGGTGGCAAAATGCCCTCCAGAATCCAGACACAAACTGGACTCCCCTATCAGACACGATGTCTTCCGGAATGCCATGCAGCCGGAAGATGTGAATGATAAACAATTCAGCCAGTTCTTGAGCCGAGGGGAGTCCTTTCAGGGGCACAAAATGGGCCATTTTGCTAAACCGATCGACTACCACCCAAATGACCGACATGCCTTCAGACCTGGGCAATTCCCCCACAAAATCCATGGACAAGTGGGTCCATGGCTCACTCGGGGTGGGCAAAGGCTGCAACCTTCCTACAGGTGCCAGCCGGGAGGGCTTACTCTGGGCGCACACCGCACACTCCCTAACATACTCCTTGCAATCTGTTGCCAAGGAAGGCCACCAAGCACACCTGGCAATCAGATCCTGCGTTCTGGCAGCTCCAGGATGACCAGCATTCTTATGGGCGTGAAAGAGTTGCAGAACCTGTAACCGGAATGGTAATGGTATGAACAAGACCCCTTCGGGTTTCCCTTCAGGAACCTCCTGCTGAAAGGGACCCAAGATCTCTGTCCACTCTTCCCAAGACTCCGTGGCGGCTAACACCAGTTTCTGCGGAATGATGGATTCAGGAGTGGGAGACTGTGCTGTCTCAGGTTCGAAACACCTGGAGAGGGCATCTGCCTTGATGTTTTTGCTACCTGGAGTGTATGTGATTATAAACCTGAATCTCGTAAAAAACAAGGACCACCGGGCCTGACGGGGACTAAGCCTCTTAGCCCCCTCGATGTACTCCAAGTTCTTGTGGTCGGTGTAAACAGTGATCGTGTGCTCTGCCCCCTCCAACCAGTGGCGCCACTCCTCAAATGCCAATTTAATGGCCAGGAGCTCTCTGTTGCCTATATCGTAGTTTCTCTCCGCCGGAGAGAACCTACGGGAAAAGTACGCACAGGGGTGTAGTCTTCCCTGTAACCCTGATCGCTGAGACAGCACAGCCCCTACCCCGACCTCCGAGGCATCGACCTCAACAATGAACGGATAAGCGGTGTCGACATGTCTCAGGATTGGTGCGGAACAAAACAATTTTTTCAGACTAGAAAATGCATTCTGAGCCTCCGGAGACCAGTGGGTAGTATCTGCCCCCTTTTTTGTGAGACTGGTAAGGGGTGCAATGATCGTGGAGTACCCTTTTATAAACCTCCTATAATAATTTGCAAAACCCAGGAATCTCTGGAGGGCTTTCAGGCCCACAGGTTGCGGCCATTCTAGGACAGCTGTGACTTTAGCAGGGTCCATTGACAGACCTGAGGTAGAAATCACATACCCCAGAAACGTGACGGATGTCACCTCAAAAATACACTTTTCTAACTTGGCGTAGAGTCTATTCTGTCTTAATTTGTTTAGGACAAATTTCACATGGACCCTGTGTTCGGGGAGGTTATTGGAATAAATTAATATATCATCGAGGTATACCAGTACGAATTTACCCAATACCTCCCGGAATACCTCATTGATTAGTTCCTGGAAGACGGCGGGCGCATTGCACAACCCGAAGGGCATCACTAAGTATTCGTAATGCCCGTCGGGTGTGTTAAAGGCCGTCTTCCATTCATCGCCCCTTCTAATGCGGATTAGGTTGTATGCCCCCCTCAGATCTAACTTAGAAAAGATCTTTGCAGTAGTGACCTGCGTGAATAAGTCGTCTATCAATGGTAACGGATAGCGATTCTTCACCGTGATTTTATTGAGACCTCGGTAGTCGATACAAGGTCGAAGACCCCCGTCTTTTTTCTTAACGAAAAAGAAACCGGCCCCAGCAGGTGACCGAGAGGGCCGAATAAACCCCTTGGCCAGGTTGTCACGAATGTACTCCTGCATGGCCAACTTCTCGGGACCGGACAAGTTATACAGGTGACCCCTAGGGGGCATACAACCAGCACGGAGATCAATGGGGCAATCGAACGGGCGATGAGGAGGTAATTGATCAGCAGACTTGGGACAAAAGACATCAGAAAAATCGGAATACACCTCGGGAACACCCTCCACGTACACCTTGGTCTGACCCAATGTCACCTTTCCTAGACACTGTTGGTGACAACGATCAGACCATCTGGTTACCTGACCCGTGGCCCAGTCGATTTGTGGAGAGTGGGCCTGTAACAAAGGCATGCCTAAGATAATAGTGGAGGTTGACATGTTCAAAACGAAAAACTGTAGCTGTTCCCCATGCAATACCCCTATCGTGACCCTCACCTGCGGAGTCTGAGACAGGGGACGATCCCGTTGCAGCGGGGAATCGTCTACTGCCGTGACCTGAATGGGGGGACTTACTGGAGTGAGAGGAATACCCAACTCCCGAGCAAATTCAAGGTTCATAAAATTGGCCGCTGAGCCAGAGTCAATAAAAGCTTCAGTGTCCACAGACTTATCATCCCACGTAATAGTACAGGGGAGAAGTAACTTCTTCTCTTTTTGGGGTGAGAATGAAGTGCCTAGGGTGTCACCCCCCACTACTCCTAGGCAGACCCGTTTCCCGACTTGTTAGGGCAGTTTCGCACCCTGTGCCCTGCTTCTGCACAATACAGGCACAGTTGTTCTGTTATTCTCCGCCTACGTTCCACCTGGGTCAATCTTGATCGACCAATTTGCATGGGTTCGGGTGGTGGTGAGGCTGGAGAGGGTGACACCGGTGGAGATGCCATTACTGCGGGCGTACCAGAAGGTGCCACATACGAAGTCACCCTGACCCGGTGACTGCCCCTAGTCTGCCTCTGATGGCGTAGTCGACGATCGACTCTGATGGCCGATGATATGGCCTCATCGACTGTTGCGGGCTCGGGTAAGGTTAGCATCAAATCAGAGACCTCCTCCGACAACCCAGATAGAAAATAATCCATCAGAGCAAAATTGTCGAATCTGGCGGTAACAGACCACCTACGAAATTCTGCTGCGTAATCCTCGACCGACCCTCTGCCTTGCCGCAAAAGTTTGAGCTTCCGCTCTGAAGTTGCCGCAAGGTCAGGGTCGTCGTATATTACGGCCATAGCCTTAAAAAATTCCTCGACTGAGGTCAGAGCTAAATTAGTGGGGGACAGGTTGTATGCCCAGGACTGGGAATCACCCGTTAACAGTGTTTTAATGAAAATGACCCGTTGGGTCTCAGTCCCCGAGGATCGGGGTCTTAACTCAAAGTATGACAACACTCTACTCTTGAAATTCCGGAAGTCAGACTTGTGGCCGGAAAATTTATCAGGTACAGGCATACGTATGTCATCACTAGGAGGGGATCGCACTGAATCAACTGACGTCTGGAGGGTTTGCACAGAGCCTGAAAGGGCATCAATCAAAGCTTTGTGCTGGCCCAGTGCTTGATGGAGGTTATCCACCGAAGTGGCAAGCATACCCAGACGACCAGTGTTTGCGTCCATTTTGATTTTTGGTCTGGCGTTCTGTAACGATCGGTGGGCGCAGAGAGTATCTGATTACCGGTGATCTGCAGTATCACCGGAAATACAGATATATACCAGATTATAAGTGAACTGCAGTCTCACCGATAATCCGATATACAAACTAACCTCTGATCACCCGAGTAGAGTGTAGTGTTTGGTGTAACTGTAACACTAAGAGGACAAGGCCTCAATGCAGTAAGGAGTACTGCACAGATTCCTTCCGCAGACCTGAGCTCTCCAAGACGGGAGGAGTCAGACTGACAGTAGGAAGGGATATCTGAAAGTGACCCTCAGGAGGAAGGATCGCTAACAGAGCGAGGAACCGCCTTTAACGGTAAGGTCGGTTCTCGAGGTCGGACAAGCCAGGTCGTACACACACGGACAGATAAAGTACAGGATCAGGAGGCAAAGGCAGAGTCAAAGTACAGGCAGGGTTCAGCAACGGGGTATCAGAAATATCGGGGTACAAAATCAGGAGGCAGAAGCAGAGTCAAGGAACGAGCCGGGGTTCGGCAACAGAGTATCAGAAATATCGAGGTGCAAGATCAGAGTTCAGGAGGATAGTCAAGGCAGGCAAACGTCATAACAGATAATCACAATCAAACTAGTACTTTAGCTATCAACAGAATCTAGCTTAGTGTAGGATTACAGCTCCAGCTGGTCCCGGCACACTAACGGATCTAACTACGGATCTGGGTGCTCCCACATATGTGAACGCAACGCCAGACAAGGAGCAAGTGAACAACCAGCAGTATATATACTCTAGGACCTTTCCAGGACCTCCCTAATTGCTGGTCCAATGAGAGCAGTGGAATTTGTCAGCTGACCCAGCTGGTCAGCCGACACCCTTCTAACTGCTATTTAAACTCTGCCTCTGTGCTCGCGCGCGTGTAAGTCTGAATCTTGGTGGACTATCAGTCCCAGCCACACCAGTACTGTTTTGCAATGTATCTAATGCGGGGGTCGCTTCTGATGTGGATTCCGCCGTTACCAATGCGGATTCCGCCGCACTGCCCATGCGGCATTTTTTCCGCGTTGTGACGCCATGCTGGACGCGGAAACAGCCGCCTCACCTTGAGAGACGGCGGCTTTTCCGCGTTTCCTCACAATGCTGATGTCTGTTTTTGTTCTGTGTTTTCGCTACTATTGATGCTATTTTCAAGATACGTTTCTGTAACAAAGTTTGCACCGTGTATCACTGTTTAATATATAAAAGTTTTTATTTATGTTTCTATGTGAGAGCATATTAGTGGGAGTTTGTTTTTATGTGTGAGGGCAAATTTCTTGTTGTGGTTTTTCCGAACAGTTTGTCAGGAAAGAATTTGAAAGTTGTATGATGGATAACACAGGAGTCTGTCCGTGAGTTCATTAATTTTCTTTTTTTATGATGTATGAGTTAGCTAAAGGGTTTGTTCGTCTGAATTTTGTGTGGGATTGTGAGATGTGCTGCAGAGATGTTGATTGTGTCTCACGGACATGTCTGTGAGAAACGGTATGGGAAAATCATATTTCAAAAATGTCAATGTGTTTGCATTGTTTTTCTTTCCTGCATTTTTAGCTGATAGATGATGTGAGTGTTGTGAAGAATATATATTTTTTTCTGTAAAGATTTGCATTAAGAGTGCACATAATTTAGGAGCGCACACTGGATTTACTGTCTCATCTCCTCCCTTCTCCCTGTAATGATTTGTGTCAGCAAGGAGCAGAATTCTGATTATTAGGTGATCTGCAGTATCACCTATAATGCAGATATATACCTGATTATATGGTGATTATATGGTGATCTGCAGAATCACCTATAATACTGGTATATCAGAAGCTGATGTGTCAACAAATAGCAATGAGTGATTGGTGCAACAGTAGTACTGATAGGTAACAATACCACACCAGAGGAGCTGGTGGGTACTATCAGTACAGCGCCCCTCACCAGTGCCAAGGGCCCTCTGGTGAGAGTAGAGTGGTCAGACAAATCGGGTATGGCAACAGACGAACAGATGCAGTACAATATCGGAAGGCAGAGACAGGAAGATATAAACAGACAGAGTCAGCAGCGAGATCAGATGGGCAAAGGTACAAAATCACTGAGCAGAAGAATGGTCAGGATGAGCCAGAGTCATACACAAACAAGTAAAGTATAATCGTTAAGGCTATGAAACAATTCCTATCTTGTGTGAAATCCCCGGTTTCCTCCCGGATGAAAGCACACCGGAACTATCTAAGGGTCTGAGCGCTAACACCAAGTATTCGCAACAGCAGACAAGTTGCGAGTGATACAGCAAGGCTTATGAAGCAGAGGAGACCCTTCTGGCACGCCCCCTCCTATCAACCAATGAGGAGCGGCGAGCATATCCTCTGATGTCAGCCGACCAGCCGGTCAGCTGACGCGCCTCCTCCCCGCATAACGGTCCTGTCTGTGTGCGCGCGCGACAAGGCAACCCTATGTGCAACTGACAGTTCCGACCTCGGCGTGCTAGACGCCTGAGGCCCGGATACACTGCTAAACAGGGAGCTGGAGGCAGCCGCGGTGGTAGCGCTGTTCACCGCGGCCGCCTCTCCAGAGTTTGTTACACTCCCTATCAGACCTTATTCTCTCCCTAAATCATCCCTTGCTCTTTTCTCACTCCCTCGGTCATCCCTCATTCCCTTCTCACCCCTCAATCATCCCTCATTCCCTTCTCAACCCCTTCGGTCATCTCTCATTCTCTCCTCACCCTCTCAATCATCCCTCGTTCTCTCCTCTCTCCCTCAATCATCCCTTGCTCTCTGCTCACCCACCTCACTCAGCTCTTGCTCTCTTCACACCTCCTAGGCCATCCCACACTCTCTCGTCACCCTCTCAGTCATCCCTTGCTCTCTTCTCACCCCCTAAGTTATCCTTTTCTCTGCTCACCTACCTCAATCAGCTCTTGCTCTCTTCTCACCCCTCAATCATCCCTTGCTCTCTTCTCACCCCTCAATCATCCCTTGCTCTCTTCTCACCCATCAATCATCCCTTGCTCTCTTCTCACCCATCAACCATCCCTTGCTCTCTTCTCACCCATCAACCATCCCTTGCTCTCTTCTCACCCATCAACCATCCCTTGCTCTCTTCTCACCCCAGCAACCATCCCTTGCTCTTTTCACCCCTCAGTCATCCCTCATCCTCTAAATCATCCCTTGCTCTCTGCTCCCCCACCTCAATCAAGCTCTCTTCTCCCCCACCCAACCAATCAGCCCCTTCTCTAACCAGACCAGGACTGGTCCAAGCCACAATGGGGCTTGGACAAAGTAACCTGCCGCCCCCCATATCTCTTCTCTCAACTACTGTGCTCCCTGAGACCTCTGAATAGTTTCTGCTACTCTACTCGCTTATAGTTGTTTCTGGTTGTTCCTTTCCACAGTATAGAGTAATTTGTACACAGTGGCATTGCGGATAGTACTTTCACATAGCTCCCAACTCTCCTTTTTCTGGAGGGACAGTCCCTCTTTGGGAACCAAATCCCGCTGTCCCTCTTTCCTCCTGTGTCCCTCTTTCAAGACTGATATAAAGAGGTGTGTTAATATATGTATTTTTCTACTGAAAATTCATTGACTGTAAACTCCATTACCATCTATTAAATTGATAGGGTTTTTTTTTCATTTTAACAAGGGGCGTTGTTAGAGGTGTAGCAGGGGCGTGTCTTATGGTGTCCCATTGACTCATCTCAAAGTTGGGTGGTATGCTCTCGCCTTGCAGCACTGGGTCCCTGGTTTGAATCCCAGCCAGGGCACTATCTACAAGGAGGATGTATGTTTTCCCCTTGTCTGTGTGGGTTTCCTCCGGGCACGCCTGTTTCCTCCCACATCCCAAAAACATACAAACATGTTAATTGGCTTACCTCTGAATTGACTTTAGACTACAATGGACATAGGACTACGGTAGGTCTGGAAAGTATTGAACATTCATGTTCTGTGTGTTGGAGAAATTGTTTCCTTTCAGAGAAGAATCAAATGTTTTGCCAGTGCCACATCAGGTGACAATCTATTAGTGTATAGTCAGCTTAACTCTAGTCTATATCCTTATATATACAAATAAACTAGATGAAGAATGAATCAAACAAGCTACATAGATTAATAAAATACCCAAACTTTATTGAAAGACTCATTTTAAAATCATCCAAAAAATACCCCATGGACTACATGAAACTATTAAAATCGCAAACATCAACCATACAAATGTGTAACTGTACAGAGAATAGTCCAACAGACAGCGCCCCCTAGTGTCATCAAAGCCCTTATCTAAGTAAAGAGGGGAATGCAGAGAAATATATGGATGTGGCTTGGACTCTTCACATGCATTTAAACAAATGCTAAATATGAAAGGATACATATTCCATAGCGTTCTTTTGTACATACCATCCAGATAACTGTCCAACACCACTTGTAGATTAGCCTGATGCGCATTTTGTGGTTGTTGCACCGCTTCCTCAGAGCTTTCATAAGATAGCATTGCTGGCTAAAGTACAATTTAGAACTAAACTGATGCATAAGTGATTGCTGGGATCATAAATAGAAACATATATACAGATGCTTTTTTACCCAATGACAATTGTACATCTCCAAATGGAGGCTGACTTCAATGGCGTTTAGTGTCTAAACCGTAATATGGGCATGTATGGATGCATGTCTGCGTCTGGAGTCTCTGATTGTCAGGATATGTATTACTGGCTCCTATGAGGCTCAGTTCACACTTGAGTGAAACACAACCTTTTCTGAATCAGTGGACGAACAGACATGCAAACGGTTCCTATGTTCAGTTTAGGAACCATTCACATTTAATCGCTTTAATGGACTCCTTTCTGATCCACTTAGTGCAGCGTCCCAGTCTGCACAATTTTTGAAGATACCGATCACCGACGAAGCGGATGAGAAAAGACAGTGTCTGTTCTCAATAGGCTGGTCGTCACATACATCTCACCAGTAACTCACCTATCTTCTGCAGGGGAGAAGCGCCGGTACACAGATCAGAGTCTCTGCAGAAACATGAGGGCTCCCCATTGGATTGAAAAACACAAATGGGAAGCCTCTCTTCCTAGGGAGGACTGAGTGATGGACCAATGAAAGTCCTCCCTGGTGGAGGGAGAGTTTCCATTGGTCAGTTGCAATGCAATGGGGGTGCCCTATATGCTTCTGCAGGGCATCTGATCCGTCGGCACTTCTCTCCAGCTGTGGATTGAGTGGCGGTGCCAGTAGCGAGATATATATATATATATATATAGTGAGAAGAATATGGAGGCTGCCATGTTTATTTCCTTTTAAACTGCTTGCCGACCAAGTCACGCATGTGGGCGTGGCCGCGGCGGCAGCCCCAGGACCGCCTGACGCCGATCGGCGTAAAGTCCTGGGGCAGCAGTTTGCAGAAAGGGTGGAGCTGAGCTGATCGCCGTTCGGGAGACTGTTACATCACGCCGTGTTTACATCAGTACAGCACTGCGATCAGCAGCAGCGCTGTACTGGGGACAGCCGTGCGACACGGCTGTCCCCCTGGGGGACTTAGAAGCCTATCACAGCCGATCGCTGTGATAGGCTGGCGGGTGGAGGCAGAGAGGGAAAATCTTTAAAGAAATATGTTTAAAAAAAAAAACATGGGGGGAGCGACCAGACCCCACCAACAGAAAGCTCTGTTGCTGGGGAGAAAAGGGGGGGGGGGAGTAACTTGTGTGCTGTGCGGCCCTGCAGCTTGTCCTTAAAGCTGCAGTGGTCAATTTTACATAAAATGGCCTGGTCACTAGGGGGGTTTAACACTGCAGTCCTCAAGAGGTTAAGCAATACCAGTTGCCTGGCTATCCTGCTGATCTATTTGGCTGCAGTAGTATCTGACTATAACACCTGAAACAAGCATGCAGATAATCTTGTCAGATCTGACAATAATGTCAGAAACACCTGATCTGCATGTTTGTTCAGGGTCTGTGGTTAAAAGTATTAGAGGCAGATGATCAGCGGGACAGCCAGGCAACTGGTATTGCTTAAAAGGAAATAAATATGGCAGCCTCCATATCACTCTCGCTTCAGTTGTCCTTTAAGCTGCCAACTGCTCCCAGGCATTATATTTAAGCAGGTGTGTGCCTTCAAATATAAGAAATAAGCAGCCATATGCTCCCAGGCATCAGGATTAAGCAGGCATGTGGCCCAAGTATCAGAATTAAAGGGAACCTGAGGTGAGAGGAATACGGAGGCTGCCATCTTAATTATCTCATAAACAATGACAGTTGCCTGACTTCTATGCTGATGCTCCGCCTCTAATACTACAGAATCAGCATGCAGATCAGATGCTGTGACTCTGGTCTGACTGCACTACTTGCTGCAGGTGTGTGACTCAAATACAACCAAAGTCAAACGTTCAGCATGACAGCCAGGCACCTGGCATTGTAATAGGGATACACGGGCGCCAGAAGAATAAACAATTTGTGGAGGCAGTGGTGGACTTACCTCCTCCAAACAGACACTAGATATGCCAACAGAATTTAGCAGAACAAATTTATTTACAAACTCCAAGGGAAAATACAATGCGTTTCGCAGATATGACCCTGCTTCATCAGGAAATAGATAGGAGTAGGTACAGTATAGGTCTGTAGCTGGGCCAAGCGCCTCTGTGAGGCAACTGGCATTGTTTATAAGGGGATGAAGATGGCAGCCTCCATATTGCTCTCACTTCAGGTTACCTTTAAATTTAGCAGCCATGTTCTCCAATGTATTTCAAATGAATCAGCTGTGTGCCACCAGTTATCAGAATTAAGAAGACACTCTGCCCCCAGATATCTGCTACCAGATGCAGCACAGAAGCAACTTAAGTTTGCCAGGCACATTATCATGCAGTCCCCAGACTCCACATAGCACATGACAGACAGCTCACTTCTTACTGCAGCTCGCCTTAGTCAGGTGATGGAGCAGACATGGGCCCAGCTGGTGGCCTGCAGCCAGCTCTCTATGACAGGGCGGAGCAAGCATCTACTTATACTCCTGTGGGAGGGGCAGTCCAAAAGGGGGCAGAGATGGACGTCGCACGTCTGTGACCTCAGAGTGCGCTCTGATGGAGATGTAAGGAAACGCGTGGAATGTGGATTCACACAGCCATTAGGGACAACACACCCTCCATCCACATGCATATTGCAGGTCTGGTGTGTGCATTGAAAAAACAGTGAAGCCAGATATGTGTGGGTGGGCCTATAGAAAAGCATGCATCAGTTGTGCATGTCCATTGGTCAGCTGCAGGAAATGGTCTGACAGTGAGCCTGGTGAGACCCAAATCATAGTCTAAAGGAAGAGGACCCTGCAATGCTAGGTATTCGCTAGATACATATTTAAAGCATACGTGAAGTGACATGTGACATGATGAGATCATATTATACACATATAGTACTGAAGTCCATTTGTGTTTTCCAGTATAGCAAGAGTTAAAAAAAACTTGAGTTGTTGTCGACAGCTTGTAAAGTCAGCCCAGCTTCCCGAACAGTAAATACAAGCTAAAGCAGCTGAAAAAAACTGAGATAAGGATTCTAATGAAGTTTTACTGCAGGACAGTTCAAAGGGTCAATACTACTGGTTCTTTTTCAGCTTAAAAGGCAGTGTGTGGATTTTAAAAAGCAACTGTGACAGTCTGGTGCAATCTTGAAAATTAAGCCATAAAAATGAAAATAAAAATATGAGACTATTTTCATTGCTCCTAATGTTCTATTGGTCTTCCAAACTACACATACAATCTTTATCTCATAAGTTTATTTTCACTTCTAAGTTTCCCCCTTTAATAAGTTAGAAAAACATGATATTCTGATAACCCTGCAAACGTGTATGTAATAGTTAAGGCATTCGTTTTCAGCAGAGTTTTCTGTTTAAAAGCCTTCTAGAAATGCTAAATTACATGTTACCGTTCCTCTCATGTCAGAAAGGCGGCTTGCCCACAGGACTTGCTCTGACTGCTTCCACTTTCTCTTAAGTAGCAGCTTTTACAACTAATGAGAGTCTGGAATACCTGTTGTTCTTCCAGGAGGAAAAGAAAAACAAGCAGCAAAGGGTTTGTTGTCACTTATAGTGTAGTATGTTAAGTAATGCAGAAAAGGAAAGATAACAAATAGACAAGACAAGACAAATAACATTTATATTGCGCTTTTCTCCTGGCGGACTCAAAGCGCCAGAGCTGCAGCCACTAGGACGCGCTCTATAGGCAGTCGTAGTGTTGGGGAGACTTGCCTAAGGTCTCCTACTGAATAGGTCCTGGTTTACTGAACAGGCAGAGTTGAGATTCGAACCCTGGTCTCCTGTGTCAGAGGCAGAGCCCTTAACCATTACACCATCCAGCCACTTTAGGGAACTTGCAAAACCAGATTCCAGTGTTGGAACCAACCCCCAAGCTAGGGGTGACTTGCTTCTGTGTGGTTAGGTCTCACACCAAAAAAGAATAGTAGGTGAGAAAATGTAAAAACAAACAACTGTCCAAAATAAAAAACAACCCCCGTGGGGGTTTAGAGGTGTAAGGCGCCTGAAAGCAAGTATAAAACAAAAACAGTTTAAAGTGTACCCTAGATCAAATGAAATAAATAAATTATACATACCTGGGGCTTCCTCCAGCATCTTTTACACCAGGGGTCTCAAACTCAATTTACCTGGGGGCCGCAGGAGGCAAAGTCAGGATGAGGCTGGGCCGCATAAGGAATTTCACAATCGCGGCGCATCGCCGCCTCTGCCCGCCCCTCTCACTCTGCCTTCACAAAAAGGGGCGGGGAGAGGCGGCGATCCGTGTGGCGATTGACGCCAGGAGGGGCAGAGCTGAAACTGAAAGCTCTGCCCCTTCCAGGAAATACCGGCGGATTGCCCCCCGGGCGATTTGGGGGCTCTGCAGCCCTCGTTTAGCGGCGGGGATGCAGCGGATTACTTGGGAGCACTTAAGCGAACTATAAGGAAGCTTTTGCCAGCGAGGGCCACAAAATATTGTATCGAGGGCCGCAAATGGCCCGCGGGCCGCGAGTTTGAGACCCCTGCTTTACACTGATCGGTCCTTAGTCACCGTCCTCTCCTGCCACCTGGAACCTCCGCATGGGTCCCAGTAATCCATCCAGTGAGCGCAGTCCAGCTGTGTGCACTCCCATGGCCAGGAGCATTCTGAGCCTGTGCAGAAGTACTGTGCAGGCGCAGAACGCTCCAGGCTATGGTAATGCGATGAGTCGCATATGCAGTAGGCCCCAACTGTGGGATTTCCTAGGATCCCTAGCAGAAGATCCAAGCAGCAGAGGAGGAGGGTGAGGGACCGATCAGCATGAGGGGGGCTGGAGGTGGCTCCAGGTATGTATCATTTATTTTATCTCAGGTTTCCTTTATTCTGCTCATTCAGCACCAAAATCCCCTGCGCCGACACCAAATGTATGCAGAAAAACTTACCCCATGAGGACTAATATCAAGCTTAAAAAATAATCTATTCAAAACACCAGACAATGCATTTTGCAGGCATCCACTTGCTTCCTCAGGTGAATAAAACAGTGTCTCATGCAAGGTAAACTGGCTTGGCGCCGCTGGCGCTATAGAAATTGTGAGACCAATATAAGAAAAACTTGAGGGAGAAGAAAGAATTACATTTGTTGAAATGGCTGACAGATGATGAATAAAAGTTTTTCTTCTTTTCTAACAAGGCAGACGCTGTTGCCTAATGGTAAAGAATCTCTCTTCCAGGGCGGCACACTGTCAGAGCCCGGAGTAGAGAAATCAGTTAAGTTGTAAAATGGCTGCTGTGTGAGAAGCAGTTAGAGCAAACCCTGTCAGAAAGCAGCCTTTCCGACGTGAAGCAAGGTTATCAGAATATCATGTTTTTCATCATAGTGCCCCTTTAAAGGACAACTGAAACAAGAGGGATATCCCTATTTTGGTTTGCTCTAACTGCTTCTCACACAGCAGCCATTTTACAACTTAACTGATTTCTCTACTCCGGGCTCTGACAGTGTGCCGCCCTGGAAGAGAGATTCTTTACCATTAGGCAACAGCGTCTGCCTTGTTAGGAAAGAAGAAAAACTTTTATTCATCATCTGTCAGCCATTTCAACAAATGTAATTCTTTCTTCTACCTCAAGTTTTTCTTATATTGGTCTCACAATTTCTATAGCGCCAGCGGCGCCAAGCCAGTTTACCTTGCATGAGACACTGTTTTATTCACCTGAGGAAGCAGGTGGATGCCTGCAAAATGCATTGTCTGGTGTTTTGAATAGATTATTTTTTAAGCTTGGTGGCTGCCATATTTATTTCCTTTTTAAACAATACCAGTTCCCTGGCAGTCCTGCTGATTTTTTTGCTGCAGTAGTGTTTGAATCACACCAGAAACGAGCATGCAGCTAATCTTGTCAGATCTGACAAAAATGTCAGAAACACCAGATCTGCATATGCTTGTTCAGGGTCTATGGCTAAAAGTATTAGAGGCATAGGATCAGCAGGAAAGCCAGGCAATGGGTATTGCTTAAAAGGAAATAAATATAGCACCCCTCATATCTCTCTCGCTTCAGTTGTCCTTTAAAGAGGAGCTGTCAGCTATACTATCTCACAAAAATCAACACATATGTAAGTAGATAAACACTTGCTCTACATACATAAAATATGTATTGCACTGTCCAGGTTTTGATTTCAGTGAATTTTATGTAGTAAATAAAGAGAATTCTGTTTCAAGCATTTGCCATATTAATTCCCTCTGACTGAAACCAATACTGATGTCATTTCCTCCCTTACTCTGGGAGGAGGGTGGCCAATGCAAACATAGACAGTCTTCAGACACTCCCACCCAGCTCTACAATAGAAAATGCATTCTCATTCTGTGACTCTGTAGCTTGAAATATGTTGGCGCCCTTATAAATCAATAATAATAATAGTAATAATAATAATAGTAATAATAATAATAATAATAATAATAATAATAATAATAACCTAATGGGGACCGACGTAGTTTGAATCTACATCCAGCAGGTGGTGCTGCCGCTGTGACTGGAAGTAGATTCAACATCCACGAAAAAGAAGCCTCCCGCCACAATCGTGCGCACCCGAGGGGAGAGATTAAGCTGATATCTCCCCTCAGTGATCAGAAGTCATTGTGTATGGTTCCTGATCTCTACAAGAGCTGCAAGGGTAGGGGGGGAAAGAAGAGGATCCACTCACCTACCTGCCATTCCCCCGATGATCGGCGCCCCCCTCTGCTCTGGCCGGCATCCCCGCTCGCTGTGACGTCAGTGCCGAGTCCCGGCTTGACGACGTCATCAAGCCGCGACCAGGAACTGAGCGGCAGTACGAGCGGAGATGATGGCTAAAGCAGAGGGGTCCACAGCGGCTCATCACTGGAGCCTGGGAAGTGAGTAAATGCTGCTGGCTGAAGGGGGGGGGGGGGGGGACATCTGGATATAGGGAGACACAGCCCAGCAAGCAGCACTAGGGATCCGGCTGCCTGACCCCCCCCCTCCAAACGTGCCCCCCCATGCAAGTTCACCTGGTCCTTAAGGGGGGTTAGGCAGAGGGTCCCCAAGTGGTTAACATCTGTATAATGCTTTTCTCCTGTCGGACTCCTAGCCACTTGAGAGCTGCAGTTATAAAGTATGGCCTCAGTACGCCACTCTCAAGTGTTACATTGAGCAAGGACTCCTTACTGAATAGGTAACTGGCTCCAGCCAGGATTCGAACCCTGGTCTCCTGTGTCAAAGGTAGTGTCTTTAACCAGTACACTATACAACCACCTCAATGACATATTCATCAACAAAGGCTGTTCTCCATCTAATCCGGCAGGTGGGAGTGGTATTCCAACTTCCTACAGTTGAAATATCATGTTTCCTGGAACTGGCATGTCTTAAAATAGAACAGAACAATTCAGTCTTGGAAACCCCTCCATGTGTTTGCTGTCAGCATCAGTCACTGTGGGTTTTCAGGTGTGCAAGAAGATTTGCATTCTCACTAAACCATTTCCTACTCTCTGAGCATTTGAAAGGACGTTTGCTTGCATGAACGTCCTGGTGTTTAAGAAGGGTTCCTTTCTGAATAAAACGTTTCCCACACTCTGAACAGGAAAAAGGACGCTCGCCTGTGTGAATTCTCTGGTGTTTAAGAAGCTCTCCTTTATCAAAGAAACATTTCCCACACTCTGAGCAGGAAAACGGACGTTCGCCCGTGTGACTTCTCTGGTGTGTAAGAAGGTGTCCTTTCCGAATGAAACTTTTCCTGCACTCAGAACAGGAAAAGGGACGCTCGCCTGTGTGACTTCGCTGGTGTGAAAGAAGGTTTCCTTTCTGAGTGAAACTCTTCCCACACTCTGCACAGGAATAAGGCCGCTCGCCCGTATGACTTCTCTGGTGCGTAAGGAGGTTTCCATTCTGACTGAAACATTTCCCACACTCTGGACAGGAGAAAGGACGCTCACCCGTGTGACTTCTCTGGTGTTTAATGAGCACTCCTCTATCACTGAAACATTTCCCACACTTAGAACAGGTATAAGGACGCTCGCCTGTGTGACATCTCTGGTGTATAAGGAGGCTTCCTTTCTGAGAGAAACATTTCCCACACTCTTCGCAGGAAAATGGCTTAACATTAGTGTGGAGCTTTAAATGACTTTTGAGGCCGGTGCTGTCTGAAAAGCATTTGTTGCACCAGGAGCATAAAAAGGGCTTTTCCCCGGTGTGAATTCTCTGATGAGTGACAAGTATTGACTTTGTTGTGAAGGATTTCCCACACTGAGAACACGAGTAGGGCCTCTCGCCGGTGTGAACTCTCTCGTGTCTAGCAAGCTCTGTCCTACTTCTGAAACACTTCTTGCACTCTGCACACAACCATACCGGATTGTCTGAGTGGATCTTCTGGTGCGCAATGAATGAGGCTTCAGATTTAAAGTATTTTCCACATTCGAGACACTGAAATCTCTGCTCCTCTGTCTGTGCGGCACGAAGCGAGGAACTGCAAGATGACTCCTCCAGATCCGATATATCTGTTATTGTATTGGCACCATGATATGGGGGATGCATATCCGAGGGGACAGGCTGGGATTTCTTACCAGCTGTTCCTCTGTCTGCACTGTGACTTCTGTGATGGGCATTGCCAGCCCTGGGAGAACACTGTGTGAGGTCATCATCTTCTGCATGTGACATCAGATATCCCTCTGAGGTGCTCCCGACATCGTCTTCCCCTGCTGGAAGAAAAATGTCACTGTTACACACGTTACCGTGTCATGTTTTGCAATCAACAGTTGTGTACAAGAGAGCTGTGTTATCTGTATGCTAACGAGGCGGTACTTGGAAAACAGAGCTTCTCGTCTGGAAGAGTAAACAGAAGCAAATTTATTTAATCTGATACAATATGTAGTGAATGGAGGTAAGTAATAGGAACAGTCTTATCTCAGGATAAGAGGTTAAAAAATGTTTTTGTTAGACCCCCAAAAAAAGACAACGCGTTTCACGGGACCTGCCCGCTTCCTCAGGGCAATACAAGACAGTGTCTGAGCTGTGTATCTCCATTTCTCCATTTCAGAGCCCCTCATTTGGTGCTCTGAAATGGAGATACACAGCTCAGACTGTGTAGCACAGGCACAGGTTGTCATTGTGCCTGAAGTCATATATGGACAGGAGCGCGGCTGTGAAGAAGATGAGGGCTCCGGTGGGAGAGATGAGGGCTCCGGGTGATCAGAGAAACCTCTGGAGCATCCAGAGGCTTCCTTCTACTGAGGGAAGTAACTTTTTTTGTTTTCAAAAGTCAGAGGTTTGCTTTAATGTAGTAGAGCAGTACAAAACTTCCAATAACCAGGAGGCAGGAGTGGAAGAGTAATATAGGCAGTGTTATTCATTAGGTTACGGTCAGTAAAGTTCCTCTTTAAAGCGGACCTAAACTCAGAACGTCCTCTCTGCTCTAAAAGCTAAGCAACAGCATAACCACCTTTAAAGGACTTACGAGGCCAATACTTCAGCAAAAAAATAAAAAAAGTTATCCACCTGTGTCAGCTTGTCAGGCACGGAGGACGCCGTCCGCGCCCTCCGTGCCGTTCCGCCGGGTCCCCGCCGCTCCATAGCCCTCCGAACGGTCCCCGACCGCGCGGCCCGGGTCGGGCTCTCCAGCCTGTACTAAGATGGCGGCCGGAGCTGGCCGCGGCTGCGCAGTACGCATAGCCGTGGGTGCGGCTGCGCAGCTCTAAGGCCAACCCCCCGATCCACGCTACTGTTACGTGGATCGGGGGGTTGGCCTTAGAGCTGCGCAGCCGCACTCGCGGCTATGCGTACTGCGCAGTCGCGGCCAGCTCCGGCCGCCATCTTAGTACAGGCTGGAGAGCCCGACCCGGGCCGCGCGGTCGGGGACCGTTCGGGGGGCTATGGAGCGGCGGGGACCCGGCGGAACAGCACGGAGGGCGCGGACGGCGTCCTCCGTGCCTGACAAGCTGACACAGGTGGATAACTTTTTTTATTTTTTTGCTGAAGTATTGGCCTCGTAAGTCCTTTAACCACTTCACCACTGAGGGGTTTTACCCCCTGACCACCAGAGCAATTTTCATCTTTCAGTGCTCCTTCCATAGATTCGTCTATAACTTTATTATTACTTATCGCAATGAAATGAACTATATCTTGTTTTTTCCACCACCAATTAGGCTTTCTTTAGGTGGGACATTATGCCAAGAATTATTTTATTCTAAATGTGTTTTAATGGGAAAATAGGAAAAATGTGGGAAAAAATTCATTATTTTTCAGTTTTCGGCCATTATAGTTTTTAAATAATGCATGCTACTGTAATTAAAACCCATGAAATGTATTTTCCCTTTTGTCCCGGTTATAAAACCGTTTAAATTATGTCCCTATCACAATGTTTGGCGCCAATATTTTATTTGGAAATAAAGGTGCATTTTTTTCAGTTTTCCGTCTATCCCTAATTACAAGCCCATCGTTTATAAAGTAACAGTGTTGTACCCTCCTGACATAAATATTTAAAAAGTTCAGTCCCTAAGGTAACTATTTATGTATTTTTTTTTTTTATTGTAAATTTTTTAATTTTTTTTAATTACAAAAAAAAAAAAAAAAAAAAAAAATTGGGAATGTGGGAGGTAATGAGTTAATTTTTTGTGTAAAAGTAATTTATTTGTATGTGAAAAATGTTTAGGGTGTAGTTTTACTATTTGGCCACAAGATGGCCACAGTAACTTTTTGTTTAATGCGACCTCCAAGCGTCCTTCCGGAAGCTTGGAGGAAGTACTTGGAGGCTGGGTAAGATCACAATGATCGCGCTGCCCATCGGAGAGCAGCGGATCATTGCGGGGCTTAGATCAACGAACGGGAATGGATTTTCCCGTTCATTGATCTCCGGGCGAGCGGCGTGTTTACGAGCGGCCGGCGGCGTGTTTACGAGCGGGAGCGCGGAAAGTACAGATTTCTTCGTCCCTGGGAGTTAAAGGATGGAAAAAGGGACAGAGAAATTCGTACAGGCGGAGGTAAAGTGGTTAAACAAAAAAACTTTTCTTTGATACACCTGATACAAATCCTAAAATAAATCTGCACCGTTTCTACTTCCCGCTTCATGGAAGCAGACATATTGTTAACCTCCTGGCCTTCAAATGGCCTTATCTGCCATCTCTGCCATAGGCAGTTATGTGACACAGGAAGAGATCAAATTACAACTAGTGATTAGACACAAATGACAGGGAATTACACAGGATAAACTCTCTAAATACATACAGGATGCATTTCTCTATTTCTCCAGTGCTGTGCAAGCGTTAGGTCCACTTTAACCGGTTC
Organism: Hyperolius riggenbachi; assembly: GCF_040937935.1. Lineage (NCBI taxonomy): Eukaryota > Metazoa > Chordata > Amphibia > Anura > Hyperoliidae > Hyperolius > Hyperolius riggenbachi. The sequence goes on from NC_090655.1 coordinate 237,369,127, forward strand.
AGCGCCGCAGTGCCGAAAATCTCATGCATCCGAGCAACGTTCACCTCCCATTCATTATTGCTACTTATCACAATGAATTGATCTATATCTTGTTTTTTCCGCCACTAATTAGGCTTTCTTTGGGTAGTACATTTTGCTAAGAATTATTTTTTTCTAAATCCATTTTAACAGGAAGATTAAGAAAGAAATGAAAAAGATTCATTATTTCTCAGTTTTTGGCCATTATAGTTTGAAATTAATATACGCTACTGTAATTAAAACCCATGTATTTTATTTGCCCATCTGTCCCATTAATTACACTATTTAAACGATGTCCCTATCACAATTTATGGTGCCGATATTTCATTTAGAAATAAAGGTGCATATTTTCAATTTGCGTGCATCACTATTTATAAGCTTATAATTTTAAATAATATAATAACATACTCTCTTGACATGTATATTTAAAAAGTTTAGACCCTTGGGTAACTATTTATGTTTTTTTTTTTTTTTTAATTGTATTTTTTTTATTTTTATTTTTAATAAAAAATGTATGTGGGTAATTTTTGGTGTGGGAGGGAAACTGCTTATTTTACATGTAAAATAAGCAAATTCTTTAATTAAAAATGTATGTGGGTGCAGTTTACTATTTGGCCACAAGATGGCCACAGTGAGAAAAGTCCTGGATGCGAACGATCTCGCATCCAGGAACCAAAATTCAGAGGAGTTGTTTCCTGGGGGGCAGAAATACCACGCTCTCTGGATAGAAAGCGTCGGTATTTCTGCGGGGAAGTTAGATCGGTGAATGGGAATTACATTCCCATTCACTGATCGGGGGGCTAGCTGCGGGTGGCGGGTGCGCGCACCACGCATTGAAAGCAGCATTGCCTTTCTGGACGAGAAAGCTCGTCCAGAAAGGCCGAACTAAACTGTAACAGAAAAAAAAAAGTGTCCCGGGGGGTACTTACCTGTGGAGGGGAAGCCTCTAGATCCTGAGAAGGTGTCCCCCTTCCTCCTCCGTGGAGGGGATCTAGCACTGGGAACCCCCAAAGGATCTCCTTGTCGGCGTGCACACATTTACAGTAACATCTATCCACTCAGGTTCCGGCAGAGTTAGCTGAGCCTGTTCAAGTCCGCTATACTGCGCAGGCACGAGCCGTATGCATCTGCCCAGTAGAGCGGACCAGATCAGGTTCTGCTATGTCTGCTAGAGTCCGAGCAGAAAGCCTCTACTGCACATGTGTACAGCGTAAAATGGAAAATATTATTGGCGCACTGTGCCAGGGGCTGCCAGTGCTGGATCCAGATGGCTGAACAGGAATGAGGGAAGCCTCTTTAGGACCCAGAGGCTCTCTCTCCTGAGGTAAGTATCGCCCAGGGGTGGATTTCTTTTGTTTTATGATAATGTGATGGGGTGTGAATATGAGGTTTAGTGAGAAAAGCAGCCTATAGGTTTGTGACTGCCTTAACAGGGGCGTAACACATTGTCCCTGCCCTTCCTTCTGCTAGCTTGGCTTATATGTACCCTCACAACAGGGCGTATGCCATTTATACTGTGTATTGTTAATCTTGAGGAGATACTGCTGGTTCTAAGAAGAGTCAAACATATGTGGATGCTTTAAGAAGGGCTACCGAGTCTTATTGCTCCATAAACACTACTTCTAACAAGTCGCTTTATTTTAATGAAAGCAAAAGCATGTTTTATAATTACCTGTGCTGATCTCCACAAGACATTCCTCTTCGTCATCTTCTTCTTTAATTGTCCTCATCAGTACACCCTCCTCTGGGGAAAACTCATCTTCCCTCTCATAGGTCTCTTCTTCTTCTTCTTCTTCCACTTTAATTATCCTCACCATTTCCCTCTCCTCCATGGTGAGCTTATCACCCCTCACGTAAGTCTCTTCTTCAACTTTCACATCTTTCGAGTCTTCACCCTAAACCCGCAAAATGGTACAAAGAAAAGTAATATCATCCTGGCACAGAACGTTTGTCTTATATTGGCTGAAGTCACTTTTGAGTTGTAGCCCCTCAGCACCACCTACCTGATTATGGTGGGGGGTGAGGTGGTCTTCCTGTGGACAATACTGGGAATAAAGAGGACTTGTGTATCTCTCTGATGCGTTTCTGTTACTGGATCCACCTGTAGGAAACACACACACTGACTGAATACATTGCTTCTATGTGATTATGAGATGATGGAAGATGTAGGTGGACCCTCCATACTGCTCTCTCTAATACAAGAAATAAAAGTCTCCTCTTACCCGGTGACGTGAGGGCCGGCTGATTCTTCATCATGGTGTCCTTGTAGAGATCCTTGTGTCCTTCGGTATACTCATCCTCCATCTCTACCTCCTCCTCATCCTCCTCCTCCTCCTCTGTCTCTTCTTTAAAGGTCATCTGATCATCTTCTATTACATTCTCCTCATCTTCCCACCCTTCCAGAAGCTCCTTCTCCTACAATGTAGAGAATTTAGCGCAGTGAGACATCATTTATTTGATTTAAGTATTTATATAGCGCCAACATATTACTCAGCGCTGCACAAACTATATATTGTCTTTCACTATAACTGTCCCTCAGAGGGGCTCACAATCTAATCCCTACCAGAGTCATATCTATGTATGTATAGTGTTGCGTGTGTATCAAAGTCTAGGCCCAATTTAGGAGGAAGCCAATTAACTAATCTGTATGTTTTTGGGATGTGGGAGGAAAACGGAGTGCCCGGAGGAAACCCACGCAGACCCGGGGAGAACATACAAACCGCTTGCAGACGTTGACCTGGCTGGGATTCGAACCGGGGACCCAGTGCTGAAAGGTCATAGCGCTAATCGTTACACCACCGTGCTGCCCAATTGACCGTTATAGATACTATAAAGCTAGTGTTGCATTTTAAAAGGATCACAGCTACTTCACTTTTATCATAAAATGTTGTCCGTCAGGACCTAACCTATTGTACTAAACAATTAGCAATATAATACTCAGTCGGCTACCCGAGTTAGTACTGTTTCATGACTCATAGGTTACCAGTGTGACATAAACAGACCAAAATGCAAGTGGGAGGTATTCGCTTAACACCCCCCCCCCCCACACACACACACACACACACACTTCAGTTTCTTACTACCAGTGGTAAGGATGTGTGGGGTGTAGCTATTCCCAATGCAAAAGCAGGTGTAAAACTAAGTGCCGAGGGCTGGTTACACTCAAGCACAACTTGGAACAAAGCAGCCAGCAACTAGTAGGGTGAGAGTGTATAGAGTCAGCTGCAGCGTTGGCCTAAATTGGCTGCTCAGCTGCTATACCTCTCCTCTAAGCATATACAGCCCAAGTCAGAGCTGGACTTGGGCGGTATGTGCTGGGGGATGTTATGATGGTGGTGGGATGCTCTGATATTTTTCTTATTTTCTTTACACTGTTTATTTGTCCTGAGGAAGCTTATTTCAAGTGAAACTAGCACTAGTTGACAACAACACTTTATATATGTATAGGCACAGCAATATAGGTTATCACTCTGTCACCTCAGCATGTTGGTCCCCTCTATGAAGGGTTGACTACTGTTATTAGATCAGCATAGAGGAGAGGTATAGCAGCTGAGCAGCCAATTTAGGCCAACGCTGCAGCTGACTCTATATACACTCTCACTCTGCTGGTCTCTTAACCACTTGATGACCCAGCCTTTACCCCCCCTTAAGGACCAGCGCTGTATTTGCTGATCTGTGCTGAGTGGGCTCTACAGCTCCCAGAACAGATCAAACACCAGGCAGAGCGACCAGATCGCCCCCCTTTTTCCCCCACTAGGGGGATGATGTGCTGGGGGGGTCTGATCGCTCCTGGCTGCGTGTGGCTGGCGGGGGGGGGGGGCACCTCAAGGCCCCCTCCACCGCAGGATTCCCCCTCTCCCTCTCCTCCCTCCCATCCCCGGAGATTGGAGGCTGCACAGGAACAGATCTGTCCTGTGCAGCCTCTAACAGGCTCCTGCCTGTCATGTGACAGCGATCCCCGGCCACTGATTGGCCGGGGATCGCTGATCTAGTAAAACGCTGCTACTGTTAGCAGCGTTGTACAAATGTAAACAAAGCAGATTATTTCCGCTTGTGTTTACATTTAGCCTGCGAGCCGCGATCGGCGGCCCGCAGGCTATTCACGGAGCCCCCCGCTGTGAATTGACAGGAAGCAGCCGCTCGCGCGAGCGGCTGCTTCCTGATTAATTAGCCTGCAGCCAGCGACGCAGATCTGCATCGCTGGTCCTGCAGCTGCCACTTTGCCGACGCGCGGTATGAGTGCGCGGTCGGCAAGTGGTTAAAGTGGATCCGAGATTAAAAACTAACTATGACAGGTAACTTGCCTATATATCTTATCTAAAGTTTACACAGCAAATCTAGCTGCAAACAGCTTCAACAGTTTATGATTATTTATTCCTGTGATACAATGACAGCGGCCATGTTTTGTTTGTCACATTACACACAGGCAAGCTGCAACTGCATCTCCAGCCCTCAGCTCACTCCCCTCTCCTTTTCCCTCCTCCCCTCTGCCTCTGAAATCTATGGCTAGTAACCACCTCCTCCTCCTCCTGCCCAGACTGAGCTCCCATGAGCCCTTGCTACATGGAGTGCCAAGGCACTCTGAGCTGTGGGTGAGGCTTGTTTAGTTTATAGGGAATTAGAGTATTAAAACAAAAAAAATAAGTACTTGGCTTGAGGAATGCCCTATAAACTATATGTAAGGAACACAATTATGCAATGAGTAAAAGTTTATCTCGGATGCACTTTAATTCCAAGTTGTGCTTGAGCGTAACCAGCCCTCATGCACATAGTTTTACACCTGCTTTTGCATTGGGAATAGCTACACCACACACATCCTTACCAGTGGTAGTAAGAAACTGACATATGTGTGGTGGGGATAAGCGAACACCTCCCGCTCGCATATGTCACACGGGTAACCTATGAGTCATGAAACAGTACTGACTCGGGTAGCTGACTGAGTATTATATTGCTCATTTTTTAGTACAATAGGTTAGGTCCTGACGGACAACATTTTATGATTATTATTACCTGTACTACACATTCGGTCAGTTTGCATACTTCAGTTTTATAGCTGTAGTAAAATTCTCCAGGAACTGGAAATACCATTATGAAGAGAAGGGGCTGATCTGAAGTCACCGGTACATACATGATCAATGTCGTCCGGCCGGCTCGATCTCTTGGGTGCCAATGCAGGGCCGACACTACAGACATGTCACTTGCTTTCTTCAGCCATATGGGAGTGTGGGCTTGAAGGAGGGGAGACGGAGCAGCGTCCGAGGAGCGTCACAGAGTGGGAGAGGCGAGAAGGGAAAACAATGCCCTCGCTCAGCCCTCGGCATAGTTGATTTGCAAGGCGTATTACTCCCTGACAGGCCAGGAGGGATCGCGGCTGCTGTACACACGCCAGCTTCTCAGCAGCCGAGTTTTATCTAGTGTATGTTCAAGGCTTAAAGGGTATTGAAACATACAAAAATAAAACATTCCTAAAAGATAGTAATTGTTCCATAAATATGTGTAAAGCAGTTTTGTTTTTTTCTAAAATGGGTCCCTATGTGTCCCACATTTTTTTTTCTTTTTACCTGGTCTGGGTGCCTTTGCCTAACTGGAGGAAATGTGCAGTGCCAGCGGGATTATGGGAATTAGTTTTTATTTTTTTTTCCGCTAGTCACAAGCTTATCCCAGAGTGCAAATAACAGAAAGCTTCCTATTTTGGATAAGATAAGGACTACCTCCATGGAGGATCAGAGACATCCCAACACCTTACAGCATACAAGTCAAACTCTGGCCTGCGGGATAAATCTGGCCCACAGAGCAAACAAATGTGGCCCACAATCAATCAAAAGATTACCATCTTTGCATTGTTTGGTCCAGGCTATATTGGAGGTGAAGACCTAGACCCCTAGGGAAGCCATATGGTGAAAAGAGGGTGAAAGCATTGGACACCATGAAAAATGATAGGAGGGGGAGGGGCTTCACTAGACACCAGGATTTATAGTGGTGCTCGGATACCTCTTTTTGATATCTGGATTGTTCTGGATCCAGATAGCAAAAAATCTGGATAAATCCAGATATCTGGATTCGAATCGTTTTTAAAATCCGAGTCTATCCAGATATCTGAACCCATTATCCGGATTGAAATCCGGAAGTGGCCTTTAAATTGCTTCCAAAACGTCTTTTATAGTAAACGATGCATGAAGCATCATGTTTTTTTTAAAGAAAAACATTAATTGTTTATGTGGGGAGGTATAATACAAAAAAAAAGAAAAAAAAAAAGAAATGGCTGTAAATTAACATCAGGAGGTTCCAGACAGCGGTCGTGCAGCCCACATTGTGTCCAATGCACAACTGGGACATCACAGTTTTCAGCCCAGACATCTCAAAAAAATTAAAAAGTTTTTTTTTTCCTCAACAAAATACAGATATTGTAGTGGCATAATAGCTGGTGGCAGACTGGCAGCAAAAGATTTGTTCTGTGTGGACGCTGGCGGTGGGTAGAGATCTCTGTTGTAGAGCTGGTGGTGGCCTG